>NC_056735.1:1547627347-1547869847 GCF_019279795.1 Protopterus annectens
TATTCAGGCTTGTAAATATATAAAATATCAATAACATGCATAATACTATTTTTAAAGCACAAAGAAAAAAAAGCCTGTTTTTTTCATCAGTCAAATGATATCTAGAGCATTAATAATGTATCCATTTTTTAGCAACCACCATAGCTGACCTGCAAATTATACAATAGGTGGCAGATATAGCACTAAACCTAGACTCCAGCTAACACATTTAACAAACACCACTAGTATGTGTATCCTTAAATTGGCTGATCCAAGTACTAAGAAAAGCTCAGTCATCTAAAATTTTACATAATAAAAATATAACCTCCATCCAGCACATTTCCTTAGATTTGAATTAATTTGTACAGAACCTCACCACATCAGTAGCAGGGGTTATAAATCATGAAATCCTTCTTAAAGTGGTATCATATCCTCCAGGGATCTCTAAAAGAACAACGGCTGCCACTTGGTAATTTTAGCACTGCATTGATACAGTTGTGCCATCTCCAATGAGATTTTTTTTTTTTTACAGGGACTGAACACTACTTTAAAGTCACTAATAATAATGACTGGGTATTTCCTACACAGATATCACAAAAACATTCAAGGAAGTCCTTTAAATTCAGTCTATAAAAGCTCTGAAATGTAACATCACAAATCAAACAGACCTGGGCAATATACCACCATGCATCAGTGTCAGATGTTTCCTCAATTCCATTTCAGTTCAGAAGCACATTAAGTAAATTAAGCACGCCCCTTTAGCAGTGGTGACAGAAGAGTGAGTTTCCCACTGCTACTCAATCTAGGTACATTTAGGAGCTAAAACTATTCCATTTTTTAGAATAAGGCAGTAATGCCTCAAACATTCCTCACCTCTCATCTCTGGAGAGTGCAGTTTCTAGCTCATTTTCATTAACCAGTGAAACAGATTTTTATTGACACAAGAATCTGCAAGGAGACTCAGTCTCACCAGCTTGTTTAATCAGAAGCTCACCTTACACACATTTTCTTATCTTGAAGGTGAACGCTTGTAGCTTTAATCATTAAGTTGGGCTTAACTTTAGTTAGTTTTTCTCTTTTGGGGGCTGAGCACTAATATCCTTGGGCTGTTTGACCACTACATTCCTTGCGTCCACCATACACACGTTCATAGGTTAATTCCAGCTCTTGATAAGTGTGCCCTGCTTCACTCCCATCCCACTATCAATTCCCCAGCCACGTTAGGCTCTCCAGTTTATACATCTCTGTTGATACCCTTTTCACACCCACAGCTGATCACTTATTAAAGTAACAGACAACTTCACTAAACCTACAGCTCACATCCTCAGTCAACTTAACATAATATAGTCCCACTATAAACTTCCATCCAATTTCAGCACCATACACCCTTAAATAAATCCACTAACAAACATCATTCACAAATCCTTCACCTTCACATGTATGCTCCATTGTCCTGTACCAACATCCCAGATTCCTGCCATTTACTTTCAGCGATCCCTTTTTACCACTTCCCTGCATAATGCTTCTTCACCTCACCACCACACTCCTCCTCAGTTTAACCCACTACACTAGATAATACCAGTGGTAACCATTTCCTTTGCCTCTTCTCTCAAGATTTCCTTCCCTTAATGTCACAAAAACCCACAGTTTTACACCTGACCCGAAGACTTACCCCACTCTTTCACACAGTCCATGCACCACTTCCCACTCACACAACTTTAGCTATAACTTCTCTTTACCTCACCTTCTCCAAACTTACCAAACCCAAGCAGCCCCTCTCAAATTACCTACAAACCTCTATAATTTCACCTCTGTCTTGATCATACACCTCCATAGATGTTGCACTGAATCCAATCCAGGTCCCTTCAGCCATGGAACACCTACAACCTTTCCCCACATATCCACCCCTTCTGTGCATTAATTAATGCCCAAAGCATCTCTAATAAATTTTCCAGATAAATACCCTCCTTAAAACCCATTCCCCCAATATCACAGCTGTCACAGAAACATGGTTCAAACAAACCAACCCCAACTTTCAGCAGCTACGCCCCTCCTACAAATACTTCAAGACAAGATCTGGCAGAAGGGAAGGTTGGGACACTATCATTATTTATAAAAAAAAACACCTTACTCCAACTATCATTGGTCAAGTATAACTGGGCCCCATGTAAACATCTCTCCCAGATAAAGAGTCCCCTTCTAATAGCAGTCACTTACCTACCTCTTCCATCATCTCTTGACAAATTTAAATCCCTACTGTCATCTCAGCTTCCTGCTAATTTAAAACATCACAGTGCATGGTGTGTGGTGATTTTACTTCAAAATCAGGAAAAAGACAAACCAGTTAGTGCTTCAGTAGCATGAGACCCAATCTTAACAAGGATTAAGTACACCCAATTCTATTAAGATAATGACTTTCACTAGCAAATGACCATGTCATCCAGCAAACAATATTGGCAGATATCAAAACTGTTTTGTTTATGCTTGCTGTCTTTTTTGACAATCTGTTGTTTCAAAATCTTTCCCTGGTGTGTCTTGCTGTCCAATTGACAGTGCTCACTAAGTGCTTTACTAGCGTTGAATATTACACTTTAAATCTCAATGCACTACAAAGAATTACAATTATACTTTTGATTCATATCTAATATTATGTGATCCTGACATATTTACCAAGATTCACCTTTCGAGCTTCACTTCCGGGATGATTTTCTCGACATCCATGTCTCAAACACATAATAACATGATTACTACTGGAGAACCAATCAAAATCATCTCTGTTTTTCTAGGTGATTTTAACCTAAATTACCTAGGTCCTCTGAGAAAAGACATTACTGGATTCCTAGCCATTACCACCATGATACAGTTTGTCAATGACACTGCCTGTTCAAATCTCTTAACCAACAGTCACTCCCTCCTAGCAATTCTGCCATTATTCTCCAGAATGTCTGTTCTTCCATCCCCATTCAATGACCACTTCCCAATAGCCTTCCAAATTATCATCTAGTCACCAAAATAGCTCTCTAAACCAGTTACGTTCAGACCCAGATCTACAACCAAGATGGAATAACTCAAAAAACACGTATCAAATGGCCTCTCTTTACCAACTTAAAGAACTCCAACTCACCTGCCTGAGGTGTTATACATACATTTCTTCAACTTTAAGAATTCATCCCTCTCACAAAGAATAAAAACTCATGTCTAACCAATGAAATGAAAGCTCTGCTGAAACTTAAGGACAATGTGTGATTTTCATGGAGGCAAAACTCATCACCAGAAAATCATACTGCCTTTAATTCTCTATGGAACCGAGCTAGTTAAGCGATATGTAAGCACAAAATCAACTATTTCAGATATAAACAACTAGCATTGCTTGGCAAACTGAAATAGTTCTGCCAGGAAATAAATCTTCTCAAGGGCTGAAAATCCACAGATGCCACTTCCTTCCCATCTTCATCCAGAAGTCTCAAAGCTAACTCTCAACCTCTGATATTCTCAAGAAATTCAGTCACCTTCCTAGTACCACAACCACTTTCTCTCACCACAAATAACCAAGACTTCTACCTTTATGCCATCTTCTATTTTAAGAAAATTGCTCACAAAAACCTTCACCCTCCAGCTAGAAAGCGTACCTCAGCATGTACCACCAATCTAGACAACCTGCTTATCTGGTTTACTCATCTTGCACTGCCAAGAATTCCTTATCAGACCTCTTCTCCACATTTATAACTTCTGCTTAATTGCTCTGTCTTCATGCTCCCTACACTTGGGATAATATTTGAAAACTAATCTTCAAGTAAATTTCCACTTACATCCAAAAGTAGCACATCCTCACTCTTAGACAGTATGGATGATGCACTGGCCAGAGCACACTTACAGCACTATGGTCACTTACAGATGGCATTCTTCTCAGCATGAATAAAGGAAACCTTTCAGGAACACTATTCACTGATCTTACCAAAGCTTTTGATCTTAGTGACCACCTCCTGCTTCTTCACTACCTGCAAAAAATCAGAGTTATCTCCAGCACTCTCACCTGATTCCAAGATGTTTTAATAAATAGGTATTTCAAAGTCATAACTAACTCATCCTTTTCATAACCAAAACTCCTTACTAAAGGAATGTCCCTGGGCTCCAAACACAACACACTGTTGTTTTCAATTTTTATTAACAAACTTCCCTGTGACCGTGTTATCCTTCAAACTTTTTCAATCTGATCTACACCCCCTTAATTCTTGGTTAAACCACCATAACTGAATCTTAAACCCCTCCAAAACAAAATGTATGATATTTTGAACCTCACAAAAGCAGAAAATACCTAGGTTTATGGCTGTTAAGTTCCACTAGGTAAAAGATGCATTTCCTTTTACTCTGCTCTTGTAAAATATCTTCTTTTCTCTCCAGACCAACTTGAGCTGCAACAGGCAAAGGATTTTTCCTTTCTCTGTTTGAATACATGCACCCCCATCATAGCCACAGCCTTTAAAAAACTCAACTAAGAACCAGGTGACTAAAAACTAAGCACTTACTAATTAGCGAACCCCCATTCAGAATAACAGTGTCAAGACCAGTTCATTATAGTAGTAATCTCTTCTTTACACTTGCTCAATTTTCAACAAAAAACAGCCTTGATCACAGATCAGTTAACACAGTTAACATTTTTACATTCAAAATGGATGTCATTTAATAATGTGAGAGCCAGTGAGGGAACAATAAGCACAACAGAATTTTGATTTAAAGGGATCACTCAGAGTTTTACAGAACCCTGGCATTTTAGGACACAATTTTATTTTTCAGCAGGTTCTATACAGTTTAGATGCCATAGTCCATTTCTTGCAGCCATGTTACTAATGGGAAAAGCATAGTTTTAACCTATGTAAACAATGTCATGTCTTTGCTGATTAAAATCATATCCATATTTGCCCACATTTTTCTTGCAAGCAGCAATCATCTTTTAATCTCAGGACTGTAATCACAACCTGCAAAGATATTTGAGATCACAAAATAAAATCTGACTGTATCTGGTTCTTCTTTATTAACTTAATGATAGAGTTGGATGACATAATTTATTTATATATGTGTTTGCTTATTGATGTTGACCAAAATAAAACAGCTTTTTTTCTTTCTACTTTCACCTTCAACAAAATGACTTCAGTTCTTCTTCAATTTCAGCAAATAAAGTGGCTTCATCTGGATATCTGATGCTATTATTTCTTATAGTAATTTTACTTCCAGCCTCTGATTTATCTAACCCACCATTGCACATCATATAGCCCATATATAAATGGAATTAACCGAGTTGCAATATACTGTCTTGTTCTCTTTCCAGATTATTGAAACAAGCAGTTGTTTCACATTTGATTACATCTGTTGCTTCTTGTTCTTCATACAGATTCCTCAGGATACACATAAGGTGACCCAGTATACCCATTTCACTAAGAACTTGTCACAGTCTGTTATAGATCACACAGTCAAAAGCTTTCATGTAGTAAATAAAGCAGAACTATTTTTATTTAACTCACTTGCTTTCTACATTATCCAGTAGATGTTGACAATTTTCATCTTTGGTGCAACTGCACCATTTCAAACCAGATTTTGCATCTGACGGTTCTTTGTCCATACATTGTTGGAGTCTAACATATAGGATCTTTGCAATTACCTTGTCAGAATTTTAAACAAGTGTAACTGAGAAAATGTGCACTCTTTAGCATTGCCCTTTCCTGCGATTGGAATACCGAATAACCTTTTACAAATCTAAGAACAACTTTTGTATTTCCCTGATTTGCTTGGAAATTCCAAGCAACGCTGTAACAGAATCAGATATTAAGGAATTCAGCAGCCATTCATGCATCAGTTCCTGCAGCCTTGTTATTAGCAAGACTTTGTAGAGCACATTTAACTTTACTCCCCATTATATCTGGCTCTAGATAAGCGAATGCACCATCGTATGCATTTGTGATATTATGGTCCTTCATACGTAGTTCTATATAATCATGTCACCTCTCCTTAATAATCTCTGCTTCTGTTAGGTTCCTCCCATCTTTCTCTTTCATATTGCTTATTTTTACCCAAACATTTCCACTTAATATTTCCAATAATCTGGAAAAGATCTATTGTTTATTTCAATCTATTGTCTTCTAAGTCTTTGCAATGCTTGTTTAACTATTCCTCTCAATATCTCATGCTGTTCTCTGATATTGTGCATTCAGTTTGACATATTTCCCTATCTTTTGAAACCACACACAAAAGAACCAAATAACAAAAAGCCAGTGAATGACTGGAGTCGAAAAAAAATCAGAAGTCACAAATAAATGATTTACGCGTTTCGTTCACTTTTAATCCACCATGAACTTCATCAGAATAACCATTACAAACTCTATTAAGGTTTAAGTACCTTTTCAAATGAAAACCATGTGACATTGTCATCCAATACTAAAATCAAACTTTGTGATATAAAATAATCCTTAAAGAAATAAAGATAAAATTATTATTTTATCAACTAATGAATAAAATGTTTGTATACTCATACATAATAAAAAACATTTTATAAAAATATGCATAATTCAAGTAATATATTATATTGCATTGTGTTATAGTCTCTGTGCTTGTAAAAAGCACTTGATATTAATGACATCATTTAGCCCAGGAGGCTCATCAGTATTAAGCAAAATCTGCCACAGTGCTTCTTTACACTCCAATTTAACCTTGAAATTCCCGGAGAACTGTTCATCACTAACTTTTTCTAATACTGAAAAACTAAACTTTTTAAAGTTTGTACAAGATACAGAATGTCTTGCAAGTGCATTAGACATATCTTTCTTTTTGATTGCTAAATTATGTTCATAAATTCGTCTATTCAAAGTCCTAATGGTTTTGCCTATGTAAAAATGTTCACATGTATCACACAAACCAATGTAAACAACATTCTGGGTTTTACAAGTGTAGTGCCCTCTACTACAAATTGTTTTGTTCAAATGCTTCAAATAGATGATGTTACATCCAGCTATATACCTACACTGCTTACAACAGTTACATGAAAATGTGCCATAGTTAGACCCTTCAAACATAGTCTGCTTACAACTTTCTAACTTGCTTTTAATATTAATAGATTTTTTGTAAGTAAATAATGGAGTCTTGCCTATAATAGAGCTCAAGTCATTATTGCCAAGTACAACTTTCCAATTATTTAACATAATCTTCTTGATGAAACCCATTTCATTAGAAATAGGAATAGGAAAGGCTAACTTATATTCACTAACAATTCTAGACTCATTATCTCCAGTTGTACTATGAACTATTATAGCTTGATGTAAGATAGGACGTGCTTTGTCTATCCTTAAAGTGCATACTTCCCTCTGAATATTTTTTAACCATGTACTATTGTACCCTCTTTATATAAAGAAACTGTTCAGTTTTTCAACTTCATTAAAAAACATATCATCCCTACTTGTCAATCTTCTTAACCTAATAAGCTGTCCCTTAACTACTCCATGTTTCATAAATTCAGGATGTAAACTATCGTGGTGTAGATATTGATTGACAAAAGTGGGCTTCCTAAAAATGTCACTTTCAAAACTAGCTTTGTCACCATTTAGACTTAGATGTGTCAAAAAAATTGATAGCTTGTCCGAAATGGCCAATGGTGAACTTCAGAAAATCCGTAGTGTCATTTAAATAATCTACAAAGTTCTGAAAAGAAGCAAAATCTCCCTTCCACAAAAAAAAAAAAAAAAAAAAATCTATATATCTCTTATAAAACAAAATACTCTTTGTTGAAGGATGTAAATATAGAAATTTAGTTTCCCACATGGCCATAACGATGTTAGCGAAGCTAGGTGCAACTCTGGACCCCATGGCTACACCCGAAATTTGTTGAAAAAAAGTGTTTTCGAAAATGAAAAAGTTATTTTCTAGAACAATGTCCATTAAAGTACATATGGTGCTAACAAGATTGTTTTTCATATGTGTTTGTGTACTTAAATATTCCCTTAAGTATTCAACTCCAGTAATCTGGTCAATGCAAGTGTATAATGATGTAACGTCTAAGGAAGCAAAATTAAAAACTGCATCCTTTAGATCAAATTGACCCAAAAGTTCCAACAAGTGCCAAGAATCTCTCAAATACGACTTTGTTTTCTGAACTATAGGGTTCAAACACTTGTCTAACCAAATAGAAATGGCCTCTGTTTTAGAAAAACTAGCTGACACTATTGGTCTAAAGGATATCTTCTCACTTTGCTTATGCAATTTTGGAATGCCGAAAATTGTAGCCAATTTAGGATATTCAACATTTAAAAAAATCATAAACAATATTATCAATGTTGCCTTGAGTGAATAAATCAAAAAGGAGAACATCTACCATTTGAAAGCTTTTGGTGATGTAATCTTTACTAACTATTTTATAACAGCTATGATCATTCAACAAAGTACTCATTGCTGCACTATAATCAATAGATTTCATAATGACTATTGTGCCTCCTTTGACAGCTTTCATTATGCACCATTCCTTTTTGGTGGCAACATAATCCAAAGCTAGAAGTTCACTCACAGATAAATTAGGTACATTGGAATACTTGTACTTATTCAATTTCTTAAAATCTTGTTCACACAGCTTTCCAAAAACCATCAAAGTGGAATTTAACATGGGGTTAAATGTACTTTTTCTTTTACAACTTTCCTCACTAAATTCCACTTTAGTCACACCATCAAAAATGTACTTTAAATTCAATTTTCGAAGATATAATTTTAAATCAACAATAAGTCTGGAAATGTTCACATTATTAGAAGGAATAAAGGAAAAACCTTTTTGAAGCACCAAAGTGACCTCAAGGGGCAATGATTCATTGGTTAAATTAAGAACCATAATACCATACTCTAGTTCTTTTTGCGATTCTTGCCCCTTCCTTTGTTCCTTGTCTGGACTTTCCCAGACCATCTCGGTGTTTTCGTGTTCCCTACTTTGTCCATTAAAAAAGGACCAGATTTGTTTCCAGAGGAAACTGCTTGTGCAAAAGTTGTACTAGACTTTGTATTGTTTGTAGATACAGTTACATTCTGGTTATTATTATTATTATTAACATTGGAAGACCTTGTATTACCTTGCAAGTCATTCTCACTGTTAGTATTACTGTCACCATTTTCACCTATATCAACTTCAAAGACAGACACTGGCCTTTTAATATTGCCTTTTTTCTTCTTCAAAGGATAAGCTGCGTTGTTACGATATGCTAATAAATCTCTTTTTAACTTTTTTTGCTTCCTTTCAATTAAGGAAGCTCGATGTCTGTCCAATTTGGCATTAATACCAAAATAGAGAGTTGCCAAGTTGTTAAAGGCATCAGAAGCCCTAATATTTGCATCCAAATGTTCAGCTTGTTCCTTCAATGCTGTTAATTCAACTTTATAATGCTCTATCAGTGCTTTCATAAAGGCTATGCCAGTGTTATCAAAAATTTCAACCAACTGTTTGTACAGGTTATCGCCCTCGACTACACAGTTGGGAAATTTGAAAGTTCTAAGTCCAAATGGCACACATTTAACTCGCACACTCTCCTCTAAATAAAAGATTTGATTTTGTAAGGAAACACACTTTGTGCACAATTTCTCAAGGTTAAAAATGTCTTTTTTACAAACTGAAACTATGTCCATAACTGATGGACTAACTGTTTCACTTACTGTGTTCGAATTGTCCAAGCCAGAGGAACAGTAAAACGGATTGACCATATTTTTGAAGGTTTGCTCATAAACCTTGTCTTTACAGTCCAAATAGTCCAACTGTTTACTCGCCGACTAACCATCTCCAGTGTAAATCAAACTTGCTGTAACACTACAAGCTTGGCTAGAACTGCCTCCAGCATGAGTACGTTGAACAAGGCTTTCCCATCCCTTGCTTCCTGGGCTGCTGGAAGAAACTTTAGAATTGACTTTAGACGTCCCGCCTCCCATCTGCCGGGCCAGAGCTTCTCTGACTGCGTCTTTGACAATGGAGCTAATAAGCTCTTGGAAATTACTTCCCGACTCGGAAACGGGGTGAACAGATAAATTCAACAGAGTCTCCTGACTGGAATCTTCTCCTGCCATGACTGGCCAAAAAAACTTAAAACTTTTGAAACCACACACAAAAGAACCTAATAACAAAAAGCCAGTGAATGACTGGAGTCAAAAAATCAGAAGTCACAAATAAATGATTTACGCGTTTCGTTCACTTTTAATCCACCATGAACTTCATCAGAATAACCATTACAAACTCTATTAAGGTTTAAGTACCTTTTCAAATGAAAACCATGTGACATTGTCATCCAATACTAAAATCAAACTTTGTGATATAAAATAATCCTTAAATAAATAAAGATAAAATTATTATTTTATCAACTAACGAATAAAATGTTTGTATGCCCATACATAATAAAAAACATTTTATAAAAATATGCATAATTCAAGTAATATATTATATTGCGTTGTGTTATAATCTCTGTGCTTGTAAAAAGCACTTGATAGTAATGACATCATTTAGCCCAGGAGGCTCATCAGCATTAAGCAAAATCTGCCATAGTGCTTCTTTACACTCCAATTTAACCTTGAAATTCCCGGAGAACTGTGCATCACTAACTTTTTCTAATACTGAAAAACTAAACTTTTTAAAGTTTGTACAAGATACAGAATGTCTTACAAGTGCATTAGACATATCTTTCTTTTTGATTACTAAATTATGTTCATAAATTCATCTATTCAAAGTCCTAATGGTTTTGCCTATGTAAAAATGTTCACATGTATCCCACAAATCAATGTAAACAACATTCTGGGTTTTACAAGTGTAGTGCCCTCTACTACAAATTGTTTTGTTCAAATGCTTCAAATAGATGATGTTACATCCAGCTATATACCTACACTGCTTACAACAGTTACATGAAAATGTGCCATAGTTAGATCCTTCAAACTTAGTCTGCTTACAACTTTCTAACTTGCTTTTAATATTAATAGTTTTTTTTGTAAGTAAATAATGGAGTCTTACCTATAATGGAACTCAAGTCATTGTTACCAAGTACAACTTTCCAATAGTTTAGTTTTTCAGTACAAGCACAGAGATTATAACACAACGCAATATAATATATTACTTGAATTATGCATATTTTTATAAAATGTTTTTTATTATGTATGGGTATACAAACATTTTATTCGTTAGTTGATAAAATAATAATTTAATCTTTATTTCTTTAAGGATTATTTTATATCACAAAGTTTGATTTTAGTATTGGATGACAATGTCACATGGTTTTCATTTGAAAACGTACTTAAACCTTAATAGAGTTTGTAATGGTTATTCTGATGAAGTTCATGGTGGATTAAAAGTGAACGAAACACGTAAATCATTTATTTGTGACTTCTGATTTTTTCGACTCCAGTCATTCACTGGCTTTTTGTTATTTCCCTACCTTTGTTGCATCTTCTGCCCTTCTTTCCTCTGTCACTTCAAAGTCCTTCATGGACAGATATTTTGTTCTTCTTAATCTTCTTCTGATATGAAATATTTTCTATTCCATCTCCTGGACAATATTGTAAAGTTCTGTCCGTAAATCCTCTTGTGGTCTATCCACAAAGTATAATCCATAAAATCTGTTTGAATCTCCTCTTCATATTTACTTCAAATATTTTTGAATGAATATCTTGTTGGCCTAAATGCTTTACTTATCTTCTTTAATTTAATTTAAAGGTCTTCAATATGAAGGTAATGATCCGATCAGCTGTCAGATTCATATACAGTTAATTGACTGATCAACCATCAGATTCAGTTCTTATTTTCGTTGAATGTATAGAAGTCTTACATCTCTGACTGCAAAGTATATAATCTCATTTTAGCTGTGATTATCAGGTGATAACTACTTTTAAAGCTGTTTCTTAGACCATTGAAAGAGAGTGTTTGCTATGGCCATTCAATTATCTTGACAGAATTCTACTAATCATTACCCTTCTTCATTTCATACTCCAAGACCAAACCTGCCATTATTCAAGCTGCACTTTGGCTACCATCTTTTATATTCCAGCACCAGTGATGAATGTAACATCTTTTTTTTTTTGTTGTTGTTTTTATTTGGAAATGACATTCTTTCCAAATATTGCTACATATTATAACAAAACAGGCCATATGTCTCCTTTATCCTTGGAGGATAAACTTGTAACACAATGATTGTCTGAATGAGATTATTCTGTCAAACTTTTATTAACAATGAGTGCTAGTCTATTTCTTCTGCAGGATTCATGTCCACAATAGAAAATCTGATGATTTTCTCTTGTAAAATTAGTACGAACCATTCAACTCCATCTCAGTTTACTAACTCCCAAGATGTAAGTATTCTTGTCATATAGTTATTAACCATTTCATTTTCTCTGTGGTTCATAGCTTTTACTTTCTGAGTTCCAGTTGGTGAATAGCTCTTTGTAGCATCTTTCCTTTAATCTCTGAGCAGCTCAACAGATGGACATTATTTTAACTTTAATCTACCCATGCCATGTCTCTTGTACCACTTGTCCTTGCTATCTGCTCTTTTCCAGCAGAATTCTGGACACTTTCAGGTTTGAGAGCTTTATCTTCTTGTGTCAATTGACACATCCCATAATAAGAATAATCAATTGCTGAAACAGAGTGTAGACAGCTACAACATGCAGATGGAGGAGTCCACCTACAGTAATATGGTTTATGATCCAGTTAGTTTCATTACTGCCAGTGGGGTGGCATTGTATTGATCTTCCACTGATAGTTATATGCGTAAGGATCCAGTTTGGTTCATTATTACTGGTGGTTTGGCTTTGTACTGATCTGTGGTTTGGAATGAAGAGTTCTTTTTGATGATAAGCACAGCCCCACCTCCATTTATGCAACTAGCCTTATTATCTTGTAATAAGTAATTTTTTGTCCAGATGTATGAAGATGGGCAGAAGTCATCATTTTACCAGGTTTCAGAAAAAACAACCATATGGAGTTGCTGTATATTGAGACAGGCTTTGACTGTACTCCACTTACTGATAATACTACATGTATTTATACATCCAGTTTTAAGTTAGGTGGTTGCACATAATATGTGAATTTCTAACAGAACAGATCTTTGCAGAAATGGGGTCTGGGTTTAGATGGATGTCAAAAAGCAAGTTTTACTTTATAGGTTAAATAGTAAAGTGTGTCAAGGTAGCCTTTGATTTTGAGTGAGGAAAAATTTCCATTTTTCAGTAAATAAATTTTGGATAGGTATCACCTCTTTGTATGTGGAGAAGAAAAAACAACACAAGCCACAGCAATGTTGGTCTTAAGCAAAATTTTTCACACATCTTGTTTTGGTATTTTGGGACTTGCACAGATGCTTCTGAATTCACAAACTGTTACCTTTAAATACATGTCACTGTTATGGACATCAGTGACTGATCAGTTACACATTGACATACAAACAAACTGGAGCAAAACTAAACTCCTGATGTAGCAGTACTTTTGCAATATCATTTAGTTGTTCAAGAAAAAAACATGACATGACAGCTAGAGCTAGATAGTGTCTGATGCACTATTTTGTTAGGGGGTGAGTTTCAGAGTGATAAACATTTCACTGAGAAGGCACTAGCAGTGTATGGAAGAGAGTGGGAAACAATTGCGACAAAGACAGCTGCAAAATCTGCTGAACAAAATGGGATCCAGGCTTACTTCTGAAACACTAGTGGTACCCATTGTGCAAAAACTAGTGTGCTACCAGTCAGTCTTTCCCCAGAGGACTAAATCACTATTAATATGATGATTTTTCCTTTCCCATGGTGGTGCTACTATGCACATTTTAGGTGGGGCAGGGAGCTTGTCTTGCAGTGATCACAGCTAAGCTGAGAACTCTTCAGAGAGTCAGTCTCAGTATTCTTTCACATTATCTTGCAGACTTCCCTTGCTCCGGTGTGCTGTGCTGTAGCAGTCAGGATGCATTAGTTTATAGAATAATGTACAAAGAAAAGCAGTTCTGTAGGAAATAGGTAGTCTGCCAGCCCCTTTATCAGTTTGTCTTTGACAGATTGTGTTTTGCATTACCTATAGCTGTTTTTTGTTCAGAAACAAAGTAGTGCAAATTATTTGAAGAGTATACTCAATTGCAGAGACCAGTATGTACTATCTAATAGATTCTCTAGTGTGTCTAACTAACATATTGTTCACACTGTACCAGTTGTGCAACTGGGCAATGACTTTATTCTGTCCCCTATGAATGCTTGATCTTTTAAGATAAGGATTGTTTCTACAAGACACACGTCTGAATCTATTGTATTGGCTTACCATCTGCAGATGTTTTAAATGAAGTTGAGCTCGATACTGCACACAATTATAGCAGTAGTGTCTGTGAGGGAGACTGTCTGCAAATCCCTGGAAAATTGAGAGAAAATGACCATAGACTGACATCTCTCTAACCAGGATGGCATGGCATGCTGAATTTATGGACTTTTATCGATCGGAGAAAGCTGTATACAATGGCAGCTAGTTATTCCACTTCTGTGGTGAAGTAAAAAAGTAAGACAGAAGGACAGAATCAGTTCTACACTATTTCCTAAAACCATATTGCTGATTTTAATTATAGGCCATATATTTCATTGTGAGTTCTTAACTGAAAGTATACTGCTTTAGCCAGAATCCTATTCAAAGGTATGGGATCCTGTTTGGTCAACTAAAATAGAATGCTTTTTGGAATAGAAGATATGCCAAATATTGTCAACTGCTCAGGGAGCAAACCCATAATGTGTGAGCAGTTCAGCACATGTTTTGTTGGAATGGTAATAATGTTGTCACGTGCCATTGGAAATGTGGGATGCAACCATCTTACTCATTCTTGCTGTTGTTTACACTTGACACTAGTATTTTTGAGAGCTGAAGTCTGGAAGAGAAGCAAAAGAAGCAATTTTGATGCAATAAGCAAATTGTTCAGCTGACTTTATAGTTTCAGTAACTGAGGAACACTAACTCTTGAAAGTGTATTTCTGAGAATGTTTGGATCTCCCATTCAAAGTATCACATTGCGGAACCTGTTTAGATTGCCAAGCACTGCAGTGATAGCTGGCATTCTTTTTTGAACTATGCTTTTTCTGATCTGTTAATTTTGTTCTTGTGTTCAGTACTAGACAATAGGTATCATGGTCAGTTTGTTGTCAAGTGTTGTGTACTTCGACCAGGCTGCCTTATGAGTTGCCAAGCTTAACATAAGCTTATTTTTGATGAATAATGAAGGTTTACTATTAGCTCTTTTGCTTTTGAGCAGATTGTAACTAGACTACATATGTAGCAAGATATTCATTACATATAGTAATGCCGCATTGCAGTTGTACTGACAGTGGCATAGAAAGGGTAAGACAAACAGGGCACCTACTCTGATAATCAGCTTGTAGGGGTCACTGAAACATTTGGAATGACTCCTCTTAACTGATATTTGCTACTAAAAAAATTAAAGGAATGTGCAATTTTATCTGTACTTGGTGCATATCTCTGAGCTGAATTTCAATCATGGCTATATACCTAATCCACTATACTGAATATCCAGTTCTCTTTAAAATAGAAAATGGAATGAAACAGAATTACACTTAAAGAGCAAATGCTATCGACATATTTTAAGCAAGTGTTTCTTAATAAACAGTTTTAGGAATCATTGTGTCCTAAATCCCAGGCTATGGATCCCAGCCAGACTATATTCCTTTTTGCACTTTTGTTTATTAAATTCAAAGATTATATAGTCACATCACAGAGAGATAACAGCAGAGTTTCAGAGAAGCATTAAACAAAAGGACATATATGTTTAATTCAAATATAGCTGTGGTTGCGCTGATTAATTACTTGTATTTTATAAAAGTGAGAATTAAGTCAGCCATCTAAATAGAATGTAAGTCAAGAAACAATACTCTGTATTCTGCAGGTATTTTCTTATCTGAGCAATTCTCCAGTCAAATACCATTAAAGATGTTGAGGCCTACAGTTTCACTAGTTTGCTGACCCCTACCAAGCACTGAAGTAAGCTGGTACCATATACATGTATACATGAAAGACAGATGCCTTTAAGAAAGAACTTCTGCATTACCATCTTAATAACAAAAAATATTTTTGCAATCTAATATTATAATTGCTGTCAACGTTTCACCATAACACTTTAGTAAATTGTGGTAGTGCAGATGATATAAAAGAAAGTTATTTTGTCCTACTTGGCTGATCATATTGAAAACTATTCTAAAAGAACAAGTTTACCACATTGCATATTACTTCATCAAATTCTGAAAAATAATCTTTGCTCTCCCAGATGAACAAAAGGGAGTACTTGCTTAATACAGCAGGGATTCACTAAAATTCCTTGCAGTTTATTAACATCATTCTAATGATTGATGACCCAGTACACATATGCAGGCCTATAAAAGTACAAACAAGCAACTGGAGTAACATTTATGAAGTCAGTGTTCTTTTCCAGGAGATATTGAACCGCATAATGAGAAATGAATCGCATCACTTGCTTTTATTTTTCTTCATTTCTATATGTTTAGAATTTAGAACATGTTTTTGAAGATGAGTGATAGGCAGGAATTTTGTAAAATATTCTTACTTTTGGGCTGGAATATATGCAGAATCCTTAATAAATTCATGTGAACTTCAATTTTATAGAACAAGAATATTGCTAACTGAATTCAAATAACTAATGTTACACTGAAATATTGTAGTGGAAGAATGCCCTGAATTAATGTAATGGAAGAATACTGTCACACAGAGCAAAATAGAGCATGTCTAAGGAATTAAAACAATGGTTTGCCACTGCAGATGTGCCATGTAATGCTTATTGAACACGGCGTCCACTGCAACACAGGTTAACAATCACTTTGCAGACCAGTGGATTACTTAATTATTTATTTACGTATTTGCATTTGATTACCAGGAAAATCCAACTGGGCAAAATTCCTTTTCAGCAGAGGCTCAATGAGAAAGGTCTATACTGCATACTTTTTCAGAGGCAGTTAAAAATATTACATAACACTAAACATATATAGTTTAACAGCTGATCAACCTGATAAGTACAATATACAGTATTTACAGCATGATAAAGTCTCACATATTTAAAGTAAATACTCAGATTGAAACTTTAGTACATAGCAGATAAGATATGTGCATATTTTACTATATTTTATCAACATAAATTTATATCTATGTGTGTGTGTGTGTGTATATGTGTGTGTGTGTGTGTGTGTGTGTGTGTGTGTGTGTGTGTGTGTGTGTGTGTGTGTGTGTGTGTGTGTGTGTGTGTGTATATATACATATATATATATATATATATATATATATATATATATATATATATATATCTATACACGGTTCCCCTTCATATGATTGAATGTCTTTAAACTCAAAATTCATAAATTCGAAACCTGAATCTCGAATTTAGAGAAACTCGAACATATGAAACGGACAAAAAGAAATTAACACCTTTCAAATGTTTTCGCAGGGAGGGGGCTTTGCTGTGCCCCCTACGCCCCCCCTACTAAAATATACCTACTCCGAGATTGCTATATAGTGAAGGAAAGGGAAATCTCCCATTCCGCGCTATATGCGTAAGCGGAAAATGGAAGATTTTCCATTCCTCCATTATAGTGTGGTCACGCAACATTCACTTTTAAACTGCTAGGGTACAGGGGGACCTGGCCCCCTGAAATAAGGTAAGTTAACTTTTTATATTTCCACATTCAATTAGCAGCCTCTCATACAATTAAAAACATTAAACTCATTAAAAAAGGCGCCAAATATTTAAACAGACCCTACACTCAAAATTGTGTAAACATTAACTACACTCATGAGCCACTAAATTACTTCTATGATAAAAAATGTAATATAATGAAATATGATATAATAAAATAAAATAATACATTTTTAAAAATATATATGTAGGCTCACGTACAATATGCTCTCTCTAAAATTCATAAATTACATTTCCACCTACATATGTGGAACATTTACTCAACATTACATCTAAAATATAATATAGAAAATATAGAGATTCATATAATGTTTTGGAAAGTTAACAACCCATACCTCCAATGCATATAAAAATCTTACGTAAACTATTCTAAATACAATGGAATAAAATAGGAAAAGTATTGTAACAATATTAAAAATTATATGTTTTATGGATAATGAATTGCATTGTAATAAACTTATGGATTTGTAGATCATGGTAGTGGACCATCATACCATGATGTACTGAATAATTACTCTAAAGCTAAGAAGGGTTTTATGCTGATAAATTCGCCTAGTACACATATTATTAAAGACATCTTGGAGAGATATTGGCATACACTGAGTGTTATAGACAAAGATCAGATTTTGGGTAACCAACCGAGATGTGTATATAAAACAGCTCCTAACTTGAAAGTGTTATTAGAGAGGAATAGTCATGTGCAAATTAAACCAGCCATTTTCACAGGAACGGTGAAATGTGGTAATTGCAAACAATGCAAATATATTAATAGTAATAAAAGTATAAGATTAAATGACGCCTGCCGCACCACCATTAAATGCTTAAGGGGTAACTGTAAGACCAAACAGGTGGTATATTTGGCTGTCTGTAGTAAATGTAATGCCCATTACGTGGGTAAAACAGAGAGACAGCTGAACAGACGATATATGAACATCTATACAGAATAAGAAAGTGTGACAACAAAAATGCATTGTGCAAACACATAATGGAAAAGGGTGAAGAACATAGCTTTTTATTTTCTATAATAGAACAGGTGGATACTACTGTTTTTGGAGGAGATTGGAAAATGAAACTGTCAGCATGTGAAAGCAAATGGCAAATCCTGACAGATTCAACGAGACCACCGGCCTCAACGAATTTATCAGCATAAAACCCTTCTTAGCTTTAGAGTAATTATTCAGTACATCATGGTATGATGGTCCACTACCATGATCTACAAATCCATAAGTTTATTACAATGCAATTCATTATCCATAAAACATATAATTTTTAATATTGTTACAATACTTTTCCTATTTTATTCCATTGTATTTAGAATAGTTTACGTAAGATTTTTATATGCATTGGAGGTATGGGTTGTTAACTTTCCAAAACATTATATGAATCTCTATATTTTCTATATTATATTTTAGATGTAATGTTGAGTAAATGTTCCACATATGTAGGTGGAAATGTAATTTATGAATTTTAGAGAGAGCATATTGTACGTGAGCCTACATATATATTTTTAAAAATGTATTATTTTATTTTATTATATCATATTTCATTATATTACATTTTTTATCATAGAAGTAATTTAGTGGCTCATGAGTGTAGTTAATGTTTACACAATTTTGAGTGTAGGGTCTGTTTAAATATTTGGCGCCTTTTTTAATGACTCAAAAAGCCAAATGCAGTGCTGCTATCAGTTGAGGCAGGAGACTCACGTAAACATAAAAGAGAGCAATCCAAATCCAAGTGTGTGACCCTCCAGTGGCAATGAAACGAAAAGCAGAGATTCAAAGGAACTTCAAATAAGATGCATTCATAAAAAATAATAAAGTTTATTCCAATGAGTGTGCGCTTTCGCCAAAGGCTTCTACAGACTCTTAAAACAATGAATAAAACTGTTTGAATCATTTTTAAACCATCCTTAAGCTTCCTATTGGACATTACAAATTGATATGTCACATGTTATCTTGTCTTAAAGGAACAGATACTCAAAAAAGTTAACATAGTTAAATGCAACAATATTTAGAAGGAATACTTCCATCCAAATATACAATTAATGATCAGAATGTCCATGCAAATAAGTAAAAAATATGCATATACCCTGATACATTCTAAAAAATAAAAGGAGCATTGTGCTTGGTCCTATATCATTCTACAATCATTAAAAAACTGTTGCTACATTCATTAAAAACCCTGAACATTCTCTCTCCTCATGGTGTTAAAAACATTAAAATCCTTATATAAACAACAAGTTTTATCGCGTTTCAATATCTAGCATCTCTACTAAGATAGTGGTGTGTCGAATGCAACTTTGCATATATCAGGTTAAAAAATTAATATAGCGAGAACTCTGTATTAAAAATGTAAGCGCACCTTTACCACAAAACAACATAGCGAATATAATGTATTTCGCGATGTGCCTCATCAAGGAGTCAGACCTCATCATATCGGTGAAAGGCTGTTGTCCAAGATTAAAAAATTCCACAAATAGGAACCTCTTAGATTCCACGTAAAACAAACTGTTTACAAGTTGTAAAGTGCCGTGTGCTGTAGGAACTCTGAATGCAACTGAGTACACCTAACTTCATGCTATGGTAACTCAACGTGCGGTGAGCACGTTCTAAGCATCTAAGTACTGAACAACAGAAACAATGTTTAAATTTCTAAGAAAAAAAAAAAGGTGAGCCTATATTCGTGCTGTCCTGTGCCTAAAATAGACAGTATATGTAAACGATTATGCCTAGAAGCATATATTGATCACAAAGTGTCACTATTTAAAACAATGAAGCGTGTACATATTAATGAGTACACTTATTAAAGTGTTAAGCTGAACATGGCAGAGATGGCATTAACTAATACAAAATAAAAGATAAAACAGATAAATAGTGGAATGCTAGGTAACACATAAAATTGACACAATAAAGCTTGAAATTAGCACAAAGCACACATATAATAATACCTAAGTATAAAGCTCCATAGATGATAGGGTCCTAACTAGTAAAAAGCAAAAAAAGCAACTACTTCCATGTACATAGTTGGTGCTAAATATAACAACATTCTAAGTTAAAAGGTCAAATGAAAATGTGAAGAGATAAACAATCGCAACAATACTAAGCCTGTACCTAATGATAAAACAAAACTATCTATTGATGTATGGGGTACCTAGCTCAGTGTAAAATAAATTCCAGCTACAGTGAACAAATATATAGACGTATATGCATGCTTGTATATACATGTGTATATATTTACACACATGCATGTGTAAACTATGCCCAATAACCACTAATATATTGAGGTGGTGATAGGAGGGGATGAAAAACATACTAGTATGTGAGGTATGGGCTCAGAAGTAAGGCTAAAACAAGAAAGCCGAACATATCCAAAGGTCCATCAGTTCCTGGGATTTGATACCTAGAACACATCTACTTGTGGCTATAAAGCTCAGAACATTAATACTATGAAAATAATTATATTCAGTCTACAAGGACTGATTCTTACACTGATTTACTATAAGAGTGACATCAATACGTAGTTTTAAAATTACCTTACTACTCTATTTAGGTAATAGTAGGTTAAGTCATCTTCGACTTAACCTACTATTACCTAAATAGAGTAGTAAGGTAATTTTAAAACTACGTATTGATGTCACTCTTATAGTAAATCAGTGTAAGAATCAGTCCTTGTAGACTGAATATAATTATTTTCATAGTATTAATGTTCTGAGCTTTATAGCCACAAGTAGATGTGTTCTAGGTATCAAATCCCAGGAACTGATGGACCTTTGGATATGTTCGCTTTGTTTTAGCCTTACTTGAGCCCATACCTCACATACTAGTATGTTTTTCATCCCTCCTATCACCACCTCAATATATTAGTGGTTATTGCATAGTTTACACATGCATGTGTGTAAATATATACACATGTATATACAAGCATGCATATACGCCTATATATTTGTTCACTGTAGCTGGAATTTATTTTATGACTGAGCTAGGTACCATACATCAATAGATAGTTTTGTTTTATCATTAGGTACAGGCTTAGTATTGTTATGATTGTTTATCTCTTCACATTTTCATTTGACCTTTTAACTTAGAATGTTGTTATATTTAGCACCAACTATGTACATGGAAGTAGTTGCTTTTTTTTGCTTTTACTAGTTAGGACCCTATCATCTATGGAGCTTTATACTTAGGTATTATTATATGTGCTTTGTGCTAATTTCAAGCTTTATTGTGTCAATTTTATGTGTTACTAGCATTCCACTATTTATCTGTTTTTATCTTTTATTTTGTATTAGTTAATGCCATCTCTGCCATGTTCAGCTTAACACTTTAATAAGTGTACTCATTAATATGTACACGCTTCATTGTTTTAAATAGTGACACTTTGTGATCAATATATGCTTCTAGGGCATAATCGCTTACATATACTGTCTATTTTAGGCACAGGACAGCACCTAATATAGGCTCACCTTTTTTCTTAGAAATTTAAACATTGTTTCTGTTGTTCAGTACTTAGATGCTTAGAACGTGCTCACCGACGTTGAGTTACCATAGCGCATGAAGTTAGGGTGTACTCAATTGCATTCAGAGTTCCTACAGCACACGGCACTTTACAACTTGTAAACAGTTTGTTTTACGTGGAATCTAAGAGGTTCCTATTTGTGGAATTTTTAATCTTGGACAACAGCCTTTCACCGATATGATGAGGTCTGACTCTGATGAGGCACATCGCGAAATACATTATATTCGCTATGTTGTTTTGTGGTAAAGGTGCTTACATTTTAGTACAGAGTTCTCGCTATATTAATTTTTAACCTGATATATGCAAAGTTGCATTCGACACACCACTATCTTAGTAGAGATGCTAGATATTGAAACGATAAAACTTGTTGTTTATATAAGGATTTTAATGTTTTTAACACCATGAGGAGAGAGAATGTTCAGGGTTTTAATGAATGTAGCAACAGTTTTTAATGATTGTAGAATGATATAGGACCAAGCACAATGCTCCTTTTATTTTTAGAATGTATCAGGGTATATGCATATTTTTTACTTATTTGCATGGACATTCTGATCATTAATTGTATATTTGGATGGAAGTATTCCTTCTAAATATTGTTGCATTTAACTATGTTAACTTTTTTGAGTATCTGTTCCTTTAAGACAAGATAACATGTGACATATCAATTTGTAATGTCCAATAGGAAGCTTAAGGATGGTTTAAAAATGATTCAAACAGTTTTATTCATTGTTTTAAGAGTCTGAAGAAGCCTTTGGCGAAAGCGCTCACTCATTGGAATAAACTTTATTATTTTTTATGAATGCATCTTATTTGAAGTTCCTTTGAATCTCTGCTTTTCGTTTCATTGCCACTGGAGGGTCACACACTTGGATTTGGATTGCCTTTTTTAATGAGTTTAATGTTTTTAATTGTATGAGAGGCTGCTAATTGAATGTGGGGGTATAAATACCACGTTGCTAGCGAGTATTTAGTTGTTCTGATGAAGGCTGGGGTACAGCCGAAAGCGCTTAACTGATTCAATAAAGTCTTAGTGCTTCTACCTTCCTTCGTTTTGGATTTTTCCATTTTGGAACTTTTTTCACCCTTTTGGCGTCCCATAGACGAGCGGAGTTTTCCTCTACCATTGTACAGTTATTGTGTTTTCTATTTATTTGGCGTGGTGTTTCGAGATGGCAGAGGAATCCCAACTCACAGCTTCATTGCCTAAGGATGCCATTCAGGAACTACGATCTGATCTTACCGCCTTACAGGCAGAGGTACACAAGCTTGTGTCTCTATTCAGCGAATTAGCATCTAATATTGTTAAACCTAAAGAGGAGATGCAACGTGGGGAATCTATGGAGCTGGTTCAGGCACAGCTGATTCAAACCACCTTGGAGGATGACGCCGATGGTCTCGCGATACGCAACGAGCCTACCACGCAAAAGCGGAATTTTGGGCAGAGACTGCAAATCTGTAATGGCGCCAGTACACCGGACTGTGGCTTTCCAAAAGCATTGGAAGGCACGGATGAAGCATTCGAATGTCCGCCGGAGAGGCAGCAGATAGCGGAGACTCAGGCAGCTAGTCGAGCTGCCAACACACGCAACTTGGATTTAGCACAGCACGACGATGATTTCCTTTTAAGCGAACGCCATGAATTCACAGAACAGGATTATACCTTCGACTTTAGTTTGTGTAAGAAGCGCTCAGATCATCAGGTTGGAGGGGCTCGACCGAAAACATATAAAAACAGTCACCATGGAGCAGCGACTGTAATGGACAATACAGGTACTGTTATTACACATGTGGGGAATATTCCCACGAGCTACAACAAATTTCATGTACTTAAACAAATAGATTTGAGTCACTTGGATGATGGTCATACATCAAAGGGTTTTATTAGAAATACCATTAATGAAAAGGACATATTTGAAAAATTTCTATGTGAAGGACATGATTATTTTGATAATGACATGAGAGATATGAAAGAGATCAATGGTAAGAAGGACACTTACAATATGTCCTTAAAAGAATGTATACTGGAGTATGGTAAAAAGCTTATCACATACAAGAATACTAAGATAGACCGCAGCTATTTAACAAAATGTATTGCACTTAATATTGTACCTAAAGGTCAAAGGTTTTTTAAGTTACCGTTGGGGATAAAGTACACCTCTGAAGTTGAGAATGATTTTAATAAGCTATTTGATAGTTTTGGACGGGATTTTATGCAATTGTTTATTAAACATTTAGATGTTAAGATGAGTTTGTTAGTTGATGAATTAGAGAATCTCAACTTTTGTATTACACAGCATTCCGATTTTAGTAGTTTCAAGGAATTGTATGAGAAGCAATTTCATTATGCAGGGAATAGTGAGTCCAACACAGTGGACAGAAAGGCGAAGAAATTGCAACGTGATAAGGATGCCTATAAGAATGATAGAGCATATGTATGGCCAAGACAGAAGAATGTGGCCACACATAACAAGCATCCACCGAGGGGAAATGAGGGTATCAAATTGGATAAAAAAGAAAATTTTCAGGGGGGAAGGTTTTATCCGGCATGGAGGGACACTCAACCAAGGTATTGAATACAAGTGCACTGCACAATATTCCTACAGCTGAGGGCCTCTTAGTTGAAGAACATACACTGTCAACTGTTTGTGAATCTCCCCCACTCCATGGGAATTTGCTGACATCATCTGGTGATGATACCCAACCCAGGATTATCATACATAGTGGATTCAAGGTTTTCAACTATACGGACATGGACATCAATCCATCATGTGCAGAACTTCTTAGCAAAGGTATGAAATTCATACCGACGAAGGGATGGAATTTAGTGGACAGCATCATAGAAATTAAGAAATATTGTAGGAAATTGAATCTGGCATTATTCTTTGACAAGAATCCTGACGCAAAGAATACGGTGAAGGGGATAGCGGGCACCGCTCTCACCAAGGAAAAGCACCTTCATACCAGCCCCCAATCCACATGTGCTCAATTATGAACAACTAGTTTGCAATGATATCTATTGGACACACCAGAACATGATCCGCAAGCGACATAATGATCACGACAACCTCACAACTTCAGAGAGACAGTGTCTTACTGACCTTATCAACAACAACAACATCAGGGTTATGAAACCTGACAAGGGTGGTGGGGCGGTGATATTTTCCACAGAGGAATATAAATTGGAGATACATAACATCTTACACAATTCAGGAAACTATGAACACATCTCCTTGAATCAGGTCAACATCGGTCATAGTCGCATTGATCTCATCATTGAGGAGTTCCTCATCGATAATAGGATCTCCAATGAGACCTATTCATTTTTAAAGGTAGATCATCCAGTGCTGGCCAAGATAGTGGGTATCCCCAAAATACACAAATCACTTTCAAAACCACCCTTCCGCCCTATAGTTTCAGGTTCGAGGTCCAAATCATTTAAAATTGGACAACTCATTGACGGATGGCTCAAGAGGGTCTATGACAACATCCCACACATCATCAAAGATTCATGGAGATTCCTGGGGGTCATCACTGAGGATTTATGGGATGCAAATTTGATCTTCTTGACTGTTGACGTCGTAGAGTTGTTCTCTTGCATACCTAGGACAGAAGGCCTGGAATATTTTGAAAGAAGTCTCAAGAAATTTACGGAATTTTCATGGGAGAAAATTAGCCTTATATGTGATATGATGTCGCTTGTGTTGGACCACAATTACATCTTATCCCAAGGAGAATACTTCAGGCAGACCAGGGAGGTGGCGATGGGAGCAGCTTGTGCTCCCATCTTCGCCAACCTGGTGATGGCTGAATGGGAAACTGAAAGTGTTTTCAAAAGTTCCTACTTCAAGGACATTGCCCTATATGTCAGGTACCTTGACGACATTTTTATTTTATGGAAAGCATCTGTAGAGCGATTGGATGAATTTATGTTATATCTAAATCAGACAGTGGAGTTTTTACAGTTCACCCATGAGTATAGTCATCGAGAAATTTCTTATTTGGATGTTCTTCTAAGGAAAAATGATAGCGGATTCACCTCCAGCACGTATAGAAAACCAACATTTTCGAATGACTATGTACATTATAGTAGCAACCATCCACCATATGTCTTCAAAAATGTGTTGAAGGGTCAATGCATTCGTGTGGCCAGGATGTCGTCCAATACACACATCCTGTGGTCAGAACTTGAATTGATTAGAGATATGTTTAACAAAAGAGCTTATCCTGATTACATGATTAATGAGGTCATAAATTATGTATCCGAACAATGGGGCAAAAAATATCCCCCATTATTAGGTACTTACAAACCACCCATCAGAGAGGGTACACATGATTCATCTGTGGGCAGGTTATGTGTTCTTATGTATTCGCCTAGTACACATATTATTAAAGACATCTTGGAGAGATATTGGCATACACTGAGTGTTATAGACAAAGATCAGATTTTGGGTAACCAACCGAGATGTGTATATAAAACAGCTCCTAACTTGAAAGTGTTATTAGAGAGGAATAGTCATGTGCAAATTAAACCAGCCATTTTCACAGGAACGGTGAAATGTGGTAATTGCAAACAATGCAAATATATTAATAGTAATAAAAGTATAAGATTAAATGACGCCTGCCGCACCACCATTAAATGCTTAAGGGGTAACTGTAAGACCAAACAGGTGGTATATTTGGCTGTCTGTAGTAAATGTAATGCCCATTACGTGGGTAAAACAGAGAGACAGCTGAACAGACGCATATATGAACATCTATACAGAATAAGAAAGTGTGACAACAAAAATGCATTGTGCAAACACATAATGGAAAAGGGTGAAGAACATAGCTTTTTATTTTCTATAATAGAACAGGTGGATACTACTGTTTTTGGAGGAGATTGGAAAATGAAACTGTCAGCATGTGAAAGCAAATGGCAAATCCTGACAGATTCAACGAGACCACCCGGCCTCAACGAATTTATCAGCATAAAACCCTTCTTAGCTTTAGAGTAATTATTCAGTACATCATGGTATGATGGTCCACTACCATGATCTACAAATCCATAAGTTTATTACAATGCAATTCATTATCCATAAAACATATAATTTTTAATATTGTTACAATACTTTTCCTATTTTATTCCATTGTATTTAGAATAGTTTACGTAAGATTTTTATATGCATTGGAGGTATGGGTTGTTAACTTTCCAAAACATTATATGAATCTCTATATTTTCTATATTATATTTTAGATGTAATGTTGAGTAAATGTTCCACATATGTAGGTGGAAATGTAATTTATGAATTTTAGAGAGAGCATATTGTACGTGAGCCTACATATATATTTTTAAAAATGTATTATTTTATTTTATTATATCATATTTCATTATATTACATTTTTTATCATAGAAGTAATTTAGTGGCTCATGAGTGTAGTTAATGTTTACACAATTTTGAGTGTAGGGTCTGTTTAAATATTTGGCGCCTTTTTTAATGAGTTTAATGTTTTTAATTGTATGAGAGGCTGCTAATTGAATGTGGGGGTATAAATACCACGTTGCTAGCGAGTATTTAGTTGTTCTGATGAAGGCTGGGGTACAGCCGAAAGCGCTTAACTGATTCAATAAAGTCTTAGTGCTTCTACCTTCCTTCGTTTTGGATTTTTCCATTTTGGAACTTTTTTCACCCTTTTGGCGTCCCATAGACGAGCGGAGTTTTCCTCTACCATTGTACAGTTATTGTGTTTTCTATTTATTTGGCGTAACTTTTTATATTTTTTAACCTAAGGCTCCCAGTCACAATTTTGAGTGAATGGAAGTTCGAGATTCTGGTCTTGAGATTATGAATTTTGAGCTTCCTTCCATTTGATCTTGTGAAGGGGAACTATATATATATATATATATATATATACACAAATATGTGTATAGCTATCTATCCATATATATATATATATATATATATATATATATATATATATATACCTGTATTTAACAAAATTCCATAGCATCAAAGCCTGAAATACAGAACAAGCAATTGCACATATCTCAAACCACTCTTATGACTGCAGATCGAGCTGCAGTCATCAAAACACATTCTGCAGGAAAACCAAGCATGAGAAACACCTGGAATAGACTCCATGTTACAGTGAGGACTGGGAAATGTACTCTTGTCCCTACTGTAGTGCGATCTTGGAGTTACTATATTTAATGTGCAGGGGGGGTGAGGTGTGCAGCCATCCACATGGTGGGTGCAGGATGGCTTGCCCCTCTGCAAAAACTTTAGTGAAGGTATATTTTTGTTTGTCTTGTTTAGTTTTCCTGTAGAATATGTTGTTATGACTGCTGCATGATTTGCATTCATAAGAGTGGTTTGGAACACGCACAATTCCTTGTTTGGCATTTCAGGTTTCGAGAATTTGGAGTTTCATTAAATACAAGTTTCCCATCTTTTTGTCTCGGGGGT
Source organism: Protopterus annectens (assembly GCF_019279795.1). Classification (NCBI taxonomy): domain Eukaryota; kingdom Metazoa; phylum Chordata; order Ceratodontiformes; family Protopteridae; genus Protopterus; species Protopterus annectens. The sequence continues at coordinate 1,547,656,014 of NC_056735.1, forward strand.
ATGGTCTTTGCTTTTCTCTTCAGTCGACCAAGTAAAGGTAATCCGTATATATATATATATATATATATATATATATATATATATATATATATATATATATATGGGAATACTTCACAATGCTGAAATCCTGAAAGATTGAATTTCATATGGCCGAGACCATATGATCAAACTTTCGGAATCCCGATATTGTGAATGGAGATCTGCATACAGCCTGGAATGAGAGATTTCCCTTTTCCTCACTGTAGTGTGATCTCAGAGTTGGATTATTTAAGTAGCAGGGGTGTGGGGGGTGCAGAGGGGCTTGCCCCTTGCTGAAACATTTAAATCGTTGTTTTTTTTTTGTTTTTTGGATTTGTTTCAGAATTTCAATATTCTGAAACATCGATCAAATGTTCTTGCTCATATGAAATTCAATATTTCGGAATTTTGAGACTCTGAAGTGAATCCATATGTATATATATATATATATATATATATATATATATATACACACACATATAAATATATATATATATATATATATATATATATATATATATATATATATATATATATATATATATATGCATATGTTACCCAGTTATTTCAGAAATCCCAACGTATAAGAATTTTATGATACTTTTATGATACTTATTTGCTTTGGGTGCATAATGGATGATAAGGATTGGTACAAGGACAGGGTTGTTTTGTTGATAAGAATTAATTCATTGGAATTTTTAAATATAAATCAAAATGATTAGAATAAGAATGGCTGTAGTAACAAGTGCAGGACCATTTGGTTGACAGATTTGTTTTCAGGAAAGTTTTAAATATTATATGAGATGAGATGATTTATTACTGATATTTTTGGAAAAGAGTTCCACAGTTTAACAATGTATCCAGAGTATAGACAGTCAACACTATGATTTTTAGATAACTGCATAAACAGTAAATGTTGGTTCAGTGAATGCAGTTCTCACTGGAGTGAATGTCAGTTTAATAACTGACTGGTGGCAGAGCATCTCTTTGGGTTGTAGGTGACAGTGTGAGCTAATTGATTGGGTAGCTCTTGCCAGTCAAGGAAAGTGTAAGACAGTGGTGTAGTCATTTAATGTGATTACTTGCAAAATGTGCAAACATTTTCTATGATGGCATGGCCTGTTAGAAAAGATTTGAATTTATAAAGAGTGTTGGTTTAAGTCTGTTGGTTTGAATACACTGACAAATGTTATTTCTTGGTCATTTGTTATGCTCAATACTGTTGTGATTTGTACTTGTTCAGTTCAAATATTGCCGACGGATAATATAATGTTATTTCTTGGTCATTTATTATGCCCAGTACATTTGTGATTTGTACTCGTTCAGTTCTAATATTGCCGACTGATAATATAATGTTTTTCTTGGTCATTTATTATGCCCAGTACATTTGTGATTTGTACTCGTTCAGTTCTAATATTGCCGACTGATAATATAATGTTTTTCTTGGTCATTTATTATGCCCAGTACTTTTTTGATTTGTACTTGTTCAGTTCTAATCTTGCCGACTGATAATATAATGTTATTTCTTGTTCATTTATTATGCCCAGTACTTTTCTGATTTGTACACGTTCAGTTCTAATATTGCCGACTGATAATATAATGTTATTTCTTGGTCATTTATTATGCCCAGTACTTTTCTGATTTGTACTCGTTCAATTCTAGTACTAACGACTGATAATATTTTTAGGTTACAGTAGTTGGCATGCTGTGTTGGAGGTAAAAATACCATTAGTTTACTTTTCTTTGGATTTAGGAGTACTTTTGATTGCTCTAGCCAATTTTTAATTTTTTTTTGAGAAATGTTGTAGGTCATTATGGAGTCATGTGACTGAAAAGGCTGCCCAAGTTAGTACTGAGTTGTCTGCATATTGGAATATATTTGCTTGGAGAAAGGCTGAATTAATTTTATTTATAAATATATTAAATAGTAATAGTCCTAATATTCAACCTTGTGGCTCACAGCTCATTTGTCCACTAAGCACACTGTGTTCACTGGCTAAGGTAGCTTTTAAACCAATTGACTGTAATTTTAGTGAGTTGCAGTTCCATGTGCCTAATGTAGGATGTGAAACTGTATCAGATGTTATGGATATGTCTAGAAATAGGGTTGCAGACATTTTACTTTGATTTCATCTTACATGAACACAGTTTATGAAACTTAGCACCACTGTTTCTATGCTGTGGTCTGGTCTAAATCCATCTTATGTAGTGGAAAGTAATCTGTTATCTATTAGGACTTTGATCAACTTTAGGCAAACACATTTTTCAAGTACCTTAGATGGTAGGGAAAAGATGGTTATATGTCTTTAGCTTACCAGCTCAGGAAATTTGCTACATTTAAGTAAGGAAATAAAGGATTGTTTCCAGAATTTTTTTTCGGGGGGGTACAGTTTCTGAAAGAGTGATTTGTATGTATACGTACTTGGTGTGTATCTGTTTTCAGATATTCAATTGGAGGATTGTCTGCTGCAAGAGAGGTTGGTTTAAAGTTTTGTTTAATTTTTTTGTTGTTGTTACTGTTATTATGCTCCAAGGCATTGTGATAAGCCAGAAGACAGTAGTGATGTCTTCCATCACTAACTGATATATTGTTATTCATTCATTTTGACTAAGGTACGTTTTCCAGACCAGTCGAATTTCATACAGTCTATTGGCATTTCTAGTTTCCTTTTTTGTATGCTATTTATATTCCTGTGCCTCCATCTTTTATCTTAAAGTACTTTGTGCTAATGAAAGGAGGTTTTTCATTTTCCAAAAAAGAAATGAACCTAAGCCTTGCATTCTATCAGGAAGTATTAATTTTATCTGATGTCTTTGTCATATGTGACAGCAGAACATATTCTGTTGTTAAGATGTGTTATTTTTGTGTGGGTATGGGTGTTTCTACAGTTTTCTGTGCTTATAAAATAAGCATGACATCAGTTATGACCATTCAAGATCATGGGGAACTCATTTCATAGTAAATATTGAGTCTCATGCCTAATTGCAACCTAGGTATATATACATTGAAAATCCAGAAACTAAAGGTTATGGGCTCACACCAGTAAGTCCTAAAGTGATCAGTAGCAGACGGTAATCACTGATATATAGGCATACCACAATAAAATAAACTTAAAAATGATTCTGTAAACAACATTACAGCATCTGATTAAATAGTTTTTATGTATTATTTTATTTACTTATTCCTTTGCATTTTGTTGGCCCTTCTAAAAAGTGCCCATTTTCAGATGTGACCAGTTGTATTTACACACAAAAAAAATAGCATACAAAAAAAATCATTACAATTATTCATTGTTTGAGCCATTGTGGGAAGTTTCATTTCATGAAAACTGCAAGTTGTTGAATATATTTTGTTTAGTTTAATGTCATGTTGCATTGCAGGGTGCATCTTGGCAAGAATATTAAATATTTCAGTTCTTACACTTGTTGCCAAATCTGTAGGTGATTTTAAGTTATAGTAAAATCAGGAGATTGTGTTTTGCTTTTAAGCTGTGAGAAGTTCTTGAAAAACATGAAAAGTACTAAGAAATTTAGTGCACACCAACCTGACTGTGTGACCTTATGGGCGGGGGGGGGGGTGCAGAACTATGTGCATTCCATCTATTATGAATGATTGCAGGGCTAGACACATGACTAATAATCTTAAGAACTATTAATATGAGTACATCTATAATGTTGCCCTCTTCTAAGCTTCTGTTGATTAAATTGCTCCATGAGGAACTTCATTCTAAAGAAAGGAAAGATTCTTTCAAATAGTTATTTAATCTGTCCAAATTGTTTAGCTTAGGTAGCACTTATCATGACAGTCCTCAAAGGATTAGACATTTAATCATATTTCCGAATGAAGATTTTAATATTTTACAGTGAGCTTTCTATATCTCTTATCTCTAACAATAGATCATGAATGGAATGCTCAGGTTGGTCGTGGGGGGTTAATTCCTTTACAGAGCTGATGCTAATAGTTCTGCTAAACTAGGAGATATAGCACGTCGTGAAGAACAACAACAATAAAATGAAAACTTATAGTCATGTACTGGATGCCTGTATTTCAAGATTTGGAAAAAGTGCCATCATTTAGAACAAGATTGTTATTGCCATTTATGTATACATTGTTTGACCAACTATCCTGTAAATAATCTAAAAATGGTTCTATCTTGTTCAACTTTGTATTAGCTGAACAAATTAGACCTAGGAGAATGCAGATGTTTATTTTTATATAGTTCTACAATGCATAAGCCCCTCTTATTTGTGCTATACAGGAAGTGCAGACAAGATGATCTGAATTGAATCAACAAAGCAAGCGTTTTTGCGCTATAACTATTTCGCATGTAAAAAGAAACCAACAGAATTTACCTTATGTTTTTGAGACCTACAAATATCAAGCTAGGCCTGTTGCTGATACTCTATGCCCTTAACCAGGTTATTTTTGCAGCCATAAATCTATATAAATAAATAACCTGCCTCTGAGGATCTTAATTTCAAAGTAGCTGAGGACGTAAGAAACTATTACACAGTAGTCATGGTGGAGTTCTAGCAAGCTTTGTTGCATTCTCTTATAGTTGTGTCCCTTAACTATTATTCTGGAAGTATATTTTCATGCAGCTACCACCATGGTATGTGGGACTCAAATTAAACAGCATTAGTTTTAAGAGACAGCCAGCAAACACATCATGGCATACTTGGAGAACTATCAGGTATTTCATTTGTTGGATTAATGCAAAAAGGTTGCTGAGCAGAACAGAATGCAAACCCAGATGCTTATAGTGCGACCATCTTGATGACTCCATACTCAGAACAAAAATGAATCATTCTTTCCCTTAGTTGCTAGAAGTGAGCACCATTCAGTATACCTAGGCCAGGTTTGATGATTTCCAATCAAGAAAAAGCCTATGCTAACATATGAAATTCTTAGATCTAATCTTTAGTTCATGCATTATATCCCTTTATAAATTTCAAGCAGATTTCCAAAGCAAAACTAAATTAAACTAGACCGAACTAAAATAAAATGAATGCATAAATAAATAAATAAATAAATAAAATATAGAAAAAAATGATTCCTCTCAGAACACCATGCAATTAACCATGCTAAGGACTTATCTACAGACACGGAAGTGTGTCATCTTTTTTCTCTTCGACTTGTCTTCTGGTGCTCCTGCTTTCTGCCATAATGTTTGCTTGTAGTTCAACTTGTTACTGGTTTCAGTCTATAAATTTTACAAGGCAGAGGATAAGGTTTAGCTGCAGAGTAACCGATAAAAGGAAAAGGGCTTTGCCTAGTTCCATAATTTTGTCCATTTGTTTTTATTTGGTCTGACTGAGTGCCAGACTTCACATTTGATGCGACTATTATGTGCCATAGCAGACCCTTTACACTTCAATTTTCCATTATGAAAGTCAGTTACTTGATTAAATACCATTTATCTGTGAAAGAAACAACGGGCTATTTCACTTGCCAAGTTACCAACAAAGAATATATATATGTATTCATAAATAAACAATACTTGTTTAGTTATTTATTTCATAAAAGTTATAGTTTTACTTAAAGAAGATGAAGAAATGTTTATCTTTCTTTAATGGAAGAAACATACTTGATATAGGCACAGGTTAAACTTACTTAAGTGTAAGTGTTAAACTTAAGATTCACCCCCCCTCACACAACCTTACTCATTTCTGCTAGCCCTGACCTATACATTGGTTCAAAGTTGGTAAAGTTCATGGAATATGGCACATTCCGCCAATATCAGTGCAAACGTTATGAAATAAGCATGTAATATGCAAATAAGCCTTGGCGAACTTAGAATATTTTGACACATAACAGAGTTTCTCAGTAGCAACCATGCACTGCATATCATTCACAACTACTCCATAAGTCATGAAAACTGTCTCACAATACATGAGATACATTAACAAAGTTATGGAAATACTATCCCAGTATAAGCTGTCTGACATTTGTAAATACATATCTAAAACAAAATCTCTACAGAAAGCTTAGAGACAACTATGGAATATCTCCATAAGTCATTTATTAGTAAAATATACCTGCACTCACTCATGGATTCTGATGGAATCTGTAAAATCTCTAATAAAAAAATAATAAAGGTGATGAGCATTCACAGCCATATCATCACTTCTAAGAGCAGCTAACAATGGGTACAGGACATATGTGGGGAACACAGTTAGCGCACACACCCAAGGAAATAGGGAGATAGAAAAGCAGATATGGGGTATGTGTGAAAAAGAGGGACACACAAGAGGTATGTTGGAATAGGGAAAATATGAGGGACAGTCAAAGGGACATAGGTAATGTTTATTTACTTATTTATTTATTTTTTGGTTGGAAGAGGCCCCATTTTTTATATAATAACAAGAAAAGTAAAGACAGAGAAAGACAAGGAGAATGTCATCAAAACAGGTATACCTATAAAACAATTATCATAACACATAACAGACAATGTTTGGAAATAAACAGTGAGGAGAGATAAGTTACACAGTTGGCACAGTGCACAACATGAGCAATGGAGTCGAGCAGGTTGGAGATGCGTATCAGCTATGGTGAAATGCAGAAATACATAAGTACCTATACTTCATTAAATTATGGCATATTGCAAACTGTTCATAGGTTTGTAGGTATATACCAGGCTAACAACCACCAGTGCCTTTATAAGTCTAGCCATGCAATCCAACCCAACTGTGTCCATGTGTGTTGATTCTTGTTAATCCATTTGGATGCAGTTTACTTGGCAAAAGTAAGCCTATTCCTCCTTTACATAAAGGAGACAAAAAACAAAAACACGTTTATCTTCCTAAAGTCATGCTGCTCTCAGATCATGCAGCACCTGAGCTGCAGATGTATATCCATGGTGTGAACGGCTATCTTTTCTCTGGCTTTTGTCACATCAAAGAAAAGTCCCTTTAAACTTCTGCATAAAGATTAAGCTTCACATGAACAATAACAGAGACAAATACAGATACTACGCATAAGAAGTAGCTCAGAGATTCAGTGAGTTGAATTGACAGTAAATAGGAAGAGCGTATTCTAAGGCATACATTTCAGTGCTGCTGAGGTATCAAGCCCAATCAGCAGTCAGGCAAGACTGTCAATCATGAATTTCAAGTCACAGGGAAAGAAGGGCATTTTCAAATGCAGATGGAGATACAGCACTCTTTTAACATAGGATATGAAAACCTGTTTTCCAGTGACTAGCTGGTGGTGGGTTACAATTCCAAACCTCATAGCACTGAGACACAGAGAAATAGCCAACATACACACTTTGACTATGGAATACCTGAGGCTTTAGTCATACAAGTGTGTTGAGATACACCAGTATCATTTTCAGGCAGATGAATTGGGTGATACGTCATAGTGCATCTCCAACACAGAGGATCTTTTCATCTTGGATGCAAATGACTACCAAGTAGAAAGCTTTCTAGCTGCATTAACTACTTCTGAACCTGCTACCAGCAAATATGAAGGGACTGCAGTCTATTTCAACAGCCAGTGCTACACACTCTGAGAGTATTGGAGATATTAGTTGTAGTTTCAAACAAAATACTCCAGTTGACACTACTGCTAATATCTCAGATACTGTCAGGGTGTGTAACAAATTCAACCCTCCAGTTTACCCCACAGATATGTGAAGTGGATTTTCAGGGATTATTGAAAAACAACAAACAAAAAACAATCTTAAATGACCACCTACTTCCTAATGAGAAAAAACTTCTAAGAGAACAAAGTAATGAAAACTTAAGGTTGATGAAACCAAACAAAAGTGGCAATCTGGTGGTGATGGAAGCACATGACTATAAACAAAAATGCTTAATATTCTTTCTGGAGCTACCTACAATAAGGTATTATTGAATGAGCCTAATACAGCCTACAAAAAAGTGAGGGGCACCCTAAATGGTTTATTTATAGATAAACAAATTGACTTGAACAAATACAACTACTTAAACTCACTGACACCTATTATTCCCTCAATCTTTGGCATTCTAAAAATTCATAAAAATATTGAGGAGCCACCAATGACACAGATCGGCTTGATAACAGACTTGTGAGCCAAGTTCCTCAGTGAAAAATTAAAACACTTGGTCACACAAGAAAAACACATCTGTAAAGATTCTTTGGACTTTTTTGGAAAAATAAATCTTGAGTTCAGTAGAAATTGCTTACTTATAACTGTAGGTCTTCAGAACCTATATACCGTGATCCCTCATGAGCAAGGTATTGAATGGTTTTCTGAATACCTGATATGTAAGGCTATAGGCCAGGACAATGTAAACACTTATGAAACTCTAATTGAAATTGTGTTAAACAATAATTTTATATTGTTTAAACATGAATATAATATTGTAATGACAACATGTGAATACAATGTTGCATTCAGTTCAGAGTTTATGAAAAATTGTATGCTGCATACCTGTTTTTGGTTGACATTTCTATTGTATGGAATGATGATTTTGACAGTTTAACAGTTTTTTTATTACATCAATGCGACCACTAATTTTCTGAAGTTTACATTTGAGGCTGATGAATTTAGTGTTTCTTATCTAGACATTCATCTATCTAAAGACAATGATAGAGGTGAATTTTATGCTCATTTTTACCATAAACCCACATTCACTAACAGCTGTCTGCATTATTCTAGTTTACATCCTCTACACCAAAAATTGTGCTGTGGTCAAGAGCCAGTTTGTAAGACCAGCATGAATGGTGCGAAGATTTGAAAATTTTCTAGATGAATGTGAGAAACTAAGGGCATTGTTACTGGCTAGAGGTTACCCCCATACTTTTGTTAACCAACTCATGTATAAAGTAATAAACAAAAGAGAAAGTTTTTTTTTTCAAACCAGTTTTAAGTCAGCATGAAACATCAGTAGATGTTGTACAACTAGATGAATTTATGGTCAACAACACTACCCCTTCTGGTGAATCTACCCCCTCACATCTATATATCACCCTGTACAAAATAAATATTTTTTACCAGCTGCTTTATCACAAACTATAACATTTATAGTACAACCATTAGAGGCATAATTCAGAAAAACTGGATTATTTTAAGGAAGAAAGGAATATTATTGAAAAGGTTGGTGACATGCCATGCATTACTTATAGAAGGGGTTGTAACCTTAAAAATATATGTATGTCCAACTGGGGTTGTTGCTCCATTTACCCCTATATTATGGTGGGAGAACAACTAATTATAAAGAATTGTACATTTAATATAAAAGGGGCATTTAATTGCTTAACTAGAGGGGTAGTATATGTGGCATGTTGCCAACACTGTTCAGTTTTCTACATAGGGAAAACCAAATGTAAATTTAAATACAGAGTTGCTGAGTATTTATATGACATCAAAAAATAAAATAAATAATGCCCTATCAAAACACTCAATAGAACACCCAGATCATGAGTTTAAGTTCACAGTCCTGGAAAAGGTAACACTTGGTGAATGTGATGGCCCCTGGCAGCTTAAACTAGAAGAAAATGAGTTATATTGGCAACTTATGTTTAATGGAAATTCCTGGCCAGGTATAAATGATCAGATTTCTGTCAGTTGTCTTTTAAAGGTGAGAATATTGTAAATATGACAATGCTGCAGTTATCAACAGATTTATTTATGTATTTATTCATTCATGGTTAAGTATTTTTTATCAAAATGTTTCTAACTATAGTTTTGTGTGCATTCAAGTTAAGGGACAAGAGTTTTTAATTATTTAAAATGATTTAAAACTATCAGCTAAGGTATTTGGGTTGCTACTGTGTATACTTTTTTAACTTGGTGATTTTTACTGTCTTTGACTTAGGATTTGCATAGGGGTTTAGCTGTCACATGATTTTAAGTTGCTCACTTGATTCGGCTGTCACATGATTTTAACTTGCTCACATGATTTAAAAATGTTGGTTATATGATATTTTAAAAGTGCATTTAAATGTTTTCAGGCGATTTTATGTTTATCTGATGAAGTTTTAATGAATAAAATGAAAACACATCAGCAGGTTTTGGATTGCTGGAGCTGGTTTGTTGGATTCTCTGTAGCCTTGCATGTGTGGTTTTATCAGGTTTTTGTTTTGCATTTGGTTTGTTACATTATGGCCATAGTGAAGTGTACCACCATATGTGATTTGTCAGCAACACTCACTTGATCCTACCTTGCGAAACAATACTGTGAAAATGACAAAATAACAGTAGTTGTGTGACCTGCACTGTTTAATATTTGTGTCGTATACCTCAGGAAATTGGCCAGCTGAGTGAGAATATCACTAGTTCTGTGCTTCCTGTCTTGTATATATGCCCTGCACATTTATGCTGGTATGTGAATGTCAACTGTATTCCTGTTCCTGTGTCTCTGTATATAATGAGTCATATGAAAAGCCACCAATTAACGTATTGGTATAATGAGGATTCACTGAGATGACCATCTTTTGGGAAATATAAAAGTGGTATGCAAAAGATCTGAGCAAGGAAATATGGTCATTAGTTGATTCAACATCAGTTTTTGCAATGCAACACAACACAGTACTAATAGTATGCAATCAAAAATGCAGTGACAGCCTGCGACACATGAAAATATTGTAAATGTCATACAGACAGTCTTGTCTGTATACAAATATATCAGTGTCCTATGTACATTTATTAGGGATCACTGTCCTACAAAATGTAAATAGCATGATGCTGCTTGCTGATTATATAACAGACAGTTTGAAATGTTGAACAGGAATGCTGATGTGCACAAGTACCCGTAAATACAGATACAGGTATGTTTGAACCAAACCATCAAAGGTGTTGTAGAGAGATTCAATCCTGATGTTGAACTGTAGGGCATGCTAGATGGTCTGCCAACGAGACTGCGAACATTGACACAGCAGACATCAATACAGTATGTGAATAAGCAAGCTATGCACAAGAGAAATATCACAGGCAATCACAGCAACACATACAAGTGTGCCAACACATGCATTACAAACAGCAGGCAAATCACTATTCATTTGTATGTGAAACATCACGATCAAATGCACTGTGACAATTACACCTACCAGATTGTCATCTAGGTTGTGGCCTACACCTCAAAACCTATCTTCAGCAAACATGGCTTACTGATACATGATGTGTAGACATAGTTTTAGGTAATCCATACTTACCTGCCCATTGAACTTACCTTGAAGATGCTCAGTGGCTATTCCTGCATTATAGGTAGTATATATGGCAATGGCAATAAGAGCTGTAAAAATAATTACATCTCTTTTATTTACCCCTTGATGCACAGGGCATGATTACATGTACACTCCTCAACACCTGCAAAAGGAAAAAGCATGTATGATTGATTGCTCAGCTCATGTTATCCAAATTTTAAATTGAAGAACATTACAGAACTTCCATGTGCAGTTTGGAATATTTTACACACAGTCCTTTACCTGTTACAACAGAATTAAACATGTACTGGAGGATATGGCATTCAAACCTCCTGACACTCTAAGCTACAGCCACACTCTTCTGGCACCTACCTGCCTATTTAAACCATTTTGCCTGAGATCATATGGTGGAAATGCAGTTAAAAGAACTGAAGGTATCAATGTGCAGGGATGGGATACTAATAGGGATCATGGCGTATGCTTTACCAGAAGTATAGCATGCTGTGCATTTATGAAAATAAAATTATATGCAAGAATGCATGCCAGCATAATGGTCACAACACAAAAATATAACATTAAACTTTTATACCTCAGAGAATGGAACACTATCATGAATCACATTGCTGCTGTTAACATATAATTACAAATTGCTGTCATCATGTACACATTAATGTGTTTTAGGTGAGAGGACACAAAATATTTACAGATGTTTATTGTCAAAGTACAAATTTTACCTCCAGATTAACACTACATCAGGAGATGTCCCTGTTCTACAGTCCAAATGCATATTTGATCGTCTCACTCCCTCCAAATATATGTAGGAGAAGGGTGTTAAGTTCAAGTTAATAAACAATGACACAGTTATATTTGAAATATGTGTTGCAAATGTTAGCATATTCCATATTATTTTTGAATTTATTATTTGTTCAAAGCTTTACACAAAAAGCTATAGTAAAAAAGCTGCCATTGACAGAACATTACAGGTTATGGCACTATTCATAAAAATAAAGAACCAAAGTACTATTGTGGTAACACAGGCAAGGACTATATTAGAAACAAAAAACAAAAGTGCCCAAGCTGGAAGAGACCAGGAAATCTAAGGATTATTTTTAAATAACACCAAACTTATTGATTAAGCAATTTTGTCTCCACTACAGGAGATTTCATCAGAATCATCAATCTGATGAAGTCTCTGGTGGTGGAGACAAAAGCGCTTATTTAAAAATAATCCTTGGTTTTCCTGGTCTCTGCCAGCCAGGGTACTTTGTTTTTTGTATTTATAAAAATTCAATAAATAAATGAGGTAGTCATAAACATGTTCAAAATAACTTTTGGTATCAATAAGTAGATATGTATAGCAGCATTTTGAAAACCTTTAGACACAATAATCATAATATAATGAGAGCTATTTTCCATGTGGATTTCAACCCAAACTTAGCCAGGATACATGTACATTGGCTTACTGCTTTCTAGGTTGAGCTAAAAGCCACCACTCTCTCCATCTTACCAAACTACTATTTAGTGTATGTATCCAAATTCCTGTGGCTAAAGGATGAATATGAAAACATCTGATGCATAAATGTGATAGGCCCTCATGCTCAAAAAACAAAACTGCCAGAGATCATCAAGTTGTACAGTACAATGCATAGTGTTTAGCCAATCGGACATATGGTGGTCTTTTGCTGAAAAACAGGACTTAATAATACTGTTTACTTTGTAAAGAAGAATAGACTAACAAAGTTATTTATGGGTTATTATTCACACATAGACAGGTAATCAAGTGTTACTGGTAATGGGAGGGTGGCCTAATGATTAAGGTGATTGCCTTGTAAACACAAGGTGCAGGGTTTGAGTCTCACAAAGGATAATTGGCTAGGCTTGCAAAAGCACTTAGCCTAGTACTAACCTATGAACCTAAGTTGGAAATGGACAAAATCATGAACATAACCATCAGCAGCATAGACACTACAGACATCAGTGAAATGATGTCCTTGTATGCTGGAAAATGGAAACATCGAAAATTTTCATTATTATGTACATGATAAATGATATTAAACAAATAACCCCATGGGAATCAAACCCTTGATTACAAGGAGAACAGTCACCTTGCCTGCTTAACTATGTAGATGAACAAATTGTCAGAACAGTTATGCTATGATATCTGGGACTCAGCAACTTCTCTGAATTCCTTAGGAATGTTCAGATATACGTAAGATTGTGAAACTTAATGTAGGCATCCACCAGCTGTCTCTGCACCTCAGTGACCCTCTGACAAAACTCCTGTGTATCTATCCAATGCAGGTCATCCTAGTGGTGGCAAACATGTGCTCCAGTCTGGCAGATACATATACATTGTTAATGCTGTCTCACAATCTAGTTCTATATATCGATCATTGCAAAGTTCAGTGGCCTGGCTTTCATGTGATGCTGTACTCCAGTGGAGATAAACAGCATCTGCACAGACCCATCTTAAGTCTGCTGGTTATGTTGGTACTTTTCCAACAACATGTGAATACTGCCCATCACAGCAGACATAGGCATGCAGCTGATGTGCATGGGTTCATGTTAGAGGGTATCTGGCTACTCCTGTAGGCAAATAAACATTCCCACTGATGTCATGGATCTGACATCTGTGCACTTGGCCATACCATAGTTCATGTTGCACACCAGCTGGGTGTGCTGCATGAAGGACAGGAGTGCAGAGATGGTGAAGTTATGGCACCATTGGCTGCACAGAATGAAAACAAGTTATCAGTGGCATGGTCCATTGAATCCCTGGCTATGGCATTACTACAGCAGTGCCACAGTATGAGCATGGTTCTGTGTGTCATGACTGTGCATAACCAAGTGCTACGTGAGAAAAGCATACACCTTCTCAGCAGACTAGCCCTTGCTCATCAGACACTGATGTCTATGCTGAAATGTGCACCCACTTCTGCTGCTGGCCCATCTGATGCGGGCCCAGCAGTGATGACCAGACAGTCAACTCACAATAATGCTCCTTCCCACAGTGTGTCCCAACATGCTAGCGTCACACCATCAATCTCTTCTGTGCAGCAGTTTGGGTCAAGTATTTCCATACATGGTAGGGACAGATAAGACCAAAGTGTAAGCTGTCAGTGTGAGTACCCTAGACCATGTTAGAGCACAGTGACAGTTGATCCAATATGCCCTATAGTGTAAGTCTGATCCTGTGACAATAATGATCGCTGTGCAGACCACTGACAATGCTATCTGTCTGAGGACTGTTGTGAATTCTGGTGCCATGGAAGTCTGGCATTTTTACTAACCATAGGTGACTCCTTTTAGTACATTACACTTTTGCACACCTTACATGATATATGTTGCTTGAGATATTGAGAACAGTTCTTCATTAAGTCCTGAATTGTTTTTTTCTGTTTACATCTTTTTTTAGTGGACAGATAGGAATGTGTTTCACACATGCATCTCTCTTGTCTGTCATACACACATGCACCACTATGTGTCTATATGAATGCCTGTGTCATTTGTAGTCTCAGTTGATGATACATGGTGTGATGGATTTGTATATGTCCGTGCTGTTATTTGTTATAATTATCGTGGTATGTCTGATGCTGAGTGTGTACATCTAGTGGGTAACTGCCATTAGATGCAATCTGTGCTGTTGTGGTGTTTACTTCTGTATATGTGACTTGTCATGACTCACAGGTATGTGGCAGATGCTGCTGTGTTGCCTGGGCCTGGACTTGTGGTCACACCCTTTGTCACCCATGCCTGTTTCTTCTGCCACCATGTCCTCCTGCTACTCTTCAGATAGCTGTGAAATGTCATATGCAAACATCTAGGGTTCTTTGAGTAGTCCACCCACATCTTCTGCTGAAAGACCATCATGTGCTATTGTTAGCATATTGTTTAGCATTGTGCACACCGTTATCATATGTGACCCTTTTCAGATGTGTATTGTAGGTCATCTCTCAATGTGTCCAAATAACTGAACCTAGCTTTCAGTACACCAGGGACATGCTCAATGGTATTTTGTGTTGTTTCATATGCTCTACTGTAGGTTTCCTCTGTAGGGTTTGATAGTTCTCTGTACAGGGTCATTAGCCACAGCTTGAGTGGATAATCACAGTCACCTGATGTGGGGGGGGTGAACACATATGGTGTTATCATGGATAATGTTAACAGGGATGTCCTTAGCTTACATTTTAGCTGGATTCCTCTACTTACTTAGTAATAGTCCCTCAGTTACTTCACCTTGCTGAAATGCAGCCCTCAGACCACTTTCCCCTCCAGGCAGCAGCATCATGGACACTTCCAGGCTGTGTCGCCATTATGTTTGTTATGCTGCCATCTGCTGCACACAGCCTGGCAGTTCAGGGATGTCCAGCCATTTCTGTTGCTATAGCTGTCTACTTCTAGATACAAAGGGGGCATAATAGGGATATGAGTGAAGTCTACTGCACCAAGTACATGTGGAAAGGCAAATTATTCTTCTAACTTGTTGCACATTGCTGCCACAAATTTTGACAGGGTATTACTGTAAGTTGTCTGTAATAGAAACATCTCCCATCAGTCTTTGGAATGTCCCAGATATCAGTGCACCTAGTGTTGGACACTCTTTTATTTTAAGAGGGATGGGTTGCCTCACAATGTTGCACACAACCTGCACCGACTACCTGTCTAGGCATTACGTATTAATGATTTCTTGATCTGACAGTTGGCTAAGTCACAGTCTTGCTGTCTGTCTAGCTGGCTGACTTCTAGGATGCAAAGTCAGATTCTCTTTTATAGTTTGCAGCACCACAGCTTGTTGCAGTTCATTCACTGCAGGTAGCATTTTTTACTGCATTGTTACATATTCCATAGGATTCCAATGGAATATCTTCCATTTCTTGCATTGCAGTATGGCATTTGCTAATGATTTCAGAAATAGAGTCAACATTGCAGTTTGTCACATTTAAATTGCATTGGGTGTGCACAATGGAATCTCACAGGTGTGTGCAGAATTCATAGTTAGCATATGCTGAATATTTAATTACTCAGACTGCTTTTGGCATACCTTTTGAAGTCACATATGTAGATAGTGCACTGAAGTCTTCCTTCAGCATGCTGTACTGTCCTCAACTATCTTTAGAAATTTGGCCCATTATCTTATAAAAAAATCTTTCCGTAACAGTGCACTTCTCAATCGATTCACAGACACACACACACACACACACACACACACACACACACACACACACACACACACACACACACGTGTACACACACACACACACACACACACACACACACACACACACACACACACACACACACACACACACACACACTACCGTCCTACCTACCTTTACACTAAATATTCAGACTTCCTGCATTCACCATCAGTACCACTAGACAAAGTGTACATATGATCAAATTCCATCCCCTTGAAAATACCACCAATGTACTGTTAACAAAATTGACAGACACCCCATATCTACCTGTTTTCTAAGCAAAATGCAACAATACAAGGAGTTGAATACCAGGGGATGTTTTAGAAGCAATGTGAAAGACATCTAGTAAGAGCAAATACTATCCCAAGTTGAAATCTATACATACTCCATATGAAGATGAGGCAAGGTAGAAAAACATTCCAAAAGAATTCCATTTGCACTGTTAATACATCCCAGGTTTTGACTGCTTGGTGGAATTATAATGCTGCAAATGTGCTTTACTATGAGATTGCAGAAAATTGTATGTCAGTGAATAGCTTTACACATACAATTTGCAACTCAACACATCCTAAAACAGACAACAAAAAATAACCAGTGGCAGGTAGAGGACTTGAGTAATGTAAGTGTTTGATGATTAGACATAACAAAGGAAAATTGACTTGGACAGTGTCATTAGATAAAAGAAGGAAACAAAAGATATAGACATACACTAAAGACAATACAGAATAAATTGGAAAAGGATCACTGAAGAAGGGAGATGGGGAGGCATAAAATGTAAAATTATCCTGATGAATACAATACGGCCTACAATCATATAACACTAACATCAGAGAAGATTAGTTTAGTACCTATGTCAGCAAAAGAAACTAGGAACACTAAACACTGGATAATGCACTCATCATTTTTGTTTAATTATATAAATAAAATACCTATATACACTAAACCATGCAAGAGTAACGCATGTCCCATACATTATTTTGATTTTTTTTTACCCATAGCTAATTTCAAGGAACTATATGATTATTTATTGACTTACTCACCTGGCACCATAATACCATAGTGGGTACCATTTTGCTCCAGGGGTCTAGGCAAGGGGCACAAATTATATTTATGGTGGGTCCTACACACTGGTACTCAGCTTAACTAGATTTGCAGCACTGTTTACTTTCACCTTATGACAGTAATTGCAGGCATATACTGCTGCCCATGATGGCAAATGCAATTCCTTAGCTGCATATAGAGAATGTGAACTTGTGTTAGCTATCTTTTGATATTGCCTACATTTTATAGCATGTCACAAGCTCCTTAGTCTGATCATGAATTGTTTTGTAATCCAGACAAAAATATATTAGGTTAATTAATTAATTAATTAATTAATGTATTCCTTCATCAGTTAAGCCTGCTGATCGTAAGTATTCCTTTTAAAGGGTGATACACAAGCAGTGTCTGGTTAAGTGGCTTGCTCAGCTACACTCTTTGTAAGTGGAAACTGAGGGAAACAAACCCAGGACTGCAGTATGAAGCTCCCATGCCAATAACTTGCTCATGAGTAAGATAGCTAGAACAGTTTTATTGACATTCAGAAATCGTTATCATGTAAAACAATAGTTTGTTTCTGCAATCATCTTAAAATGGATGCTCATACTGAAGTGGAAACTTAAAGGGCTGGTTAACACAGGTAAAGCCACAAATTTCCATTTTCTACAGGCATCATGTTATTGTAACCACTCTTGAAAATAAAAAGAGACTGCATCTACCCAAAAGTAACCCCCATTACAGTTAAGAAACTCATGCATTATTTTGCGATTTTTATTATTAGCTAATTCTGTTCCCTAATGACATGTGTTAGATTTACTTCTGTTTTCTCCCTATAAATGGTCATAATTTTACATTAAAAAAATATAATTCCATTCTTTTTGTTGATGGCTTGGTGTCTTCAATATGGTCATGGTCTTGCTCATTATGCAACTAATATTAAAAGTTTGCTTTTCCTGTTAATATCTACACTTTGTTTTTTAAGCTTTTTAAGACATACTTGTAATGATTTACTTAAATTTAACTTGAATTTGAAATCCTTGTAAGTTTTATATATATATATATATATATATATATATATATATATATGGATTCCTATTACAAGAACGAAAGTTCACTACTTCGAACTTGTAATAGGAAGCCTCACTTCTGCGAAAGTTCTCTTTGACAAAAGTGACCTTTTGTATAAGTGCACTTCACCGAAAACACCGCAGCACAGTGGAGGACATAAAAAACAAGCTATGTCCTCCACTATGGTGCGATAGTCATGGACCTTAAGGTTAGGGTAAGGGAATAGCTAGTAAAGCTATCCCCTTACTGTAACCCATGCCCTAACCCTAAGGTACGTGACTATCGCACCATAGTGGAGGACATTGCTATGTCCTTCGCTGCACTGCAGTCATCACGGACCTTAGGGTTAGCGCATGGGTCATGGTAAGGGGATAGCCCTATGGGCTATCCCTTTACTATGACCCGTGCTCTAACCCTAAGGTCCGTGAGTACTGCACGGAAGTTCATTACAACACCCATTCGTTGTACTGAACTTCGCGTAAGTGCACTTTCGATTAAGTGCACTTTCGCTGCAGTGAGCATTCCATGCACTATTTCGAATTAGTGAAAAATTCGATCTAGTGTATGGAACCCTTATACATATATATATATGTATTTAGACACACACACACACACACACACACACACACACACACGCACACACACACAGACACATGCTTATTTTTCTAACATTAGATCTTTTAACACAAAATTGTGTTTCTCAACTATAAAAAAAACTGGGTTGTGTTTAGATGTCAAATATTGCCCAGCTTTTGTATATAATATGCCTAATGGCATTTGAGCCTATGGAACAGTCCAAACCAAACATATTAACATTGTCTCTAGATGATATATTAAAATGGGTCTCCGACTGTTGCCATTTTCCATTTTTTAAGTTGAATTAATAAAATATTATTGAAAGAACAATTAACAACACAGGAATAAATTGGGAATTCAGAACTATAAAATGTGGGTGACACAGGCAATGTTGTCATCTTCTACTTCTTGCTTTTCCCGGTTAGGGGTCGCAACAGCAGATCACCTGTCTGCTCATGACTGGCAGTGGAGTTTTATGGTGTTGAGTTGCCAGCCTGGTGCCCAACCATCCACAGAAGGTACCCACATGCACACACTCACACCTAGGGCCAGTTTAGAGTATCCAATCCATCTACAGCATGTCTTTGGGATGTGGGAGGAAACCGGAGCACCTAGAGGAAACCCACGTGACCACAGGGAAGACATGCAGACTCCACACAGAAGGCAACCCAGCCGGGGATTGAACCGGAGAACCTCTTGCTGTGAGGCAGCAATGTTAACCACTACACCACCGTGGCTGCCCAAGTGTTGTCATATTAATACCAAAGAAAATTCAGTGACCATTTCAAAATCTGCTGTAGAGGAGGAAAAGGGGCAGCTATAACTGTAGTATCAATAGTGTTATATATATATGGCATGTTGAGGGGCGTGACCCACATTTTATGTAGGGAAAAGTGGTAATTATTTGAATGATAGCATATATCAACATGTTTACAGTAGTAACAGGCAGGACAACAAAAGTGTCTTGGCAAAACATTCTTTAGAATGTCCGTTATTTAAAAATTGTACTTTTTTGATTTTGGAAAAAGTGAATATACCTGCTAATGGGGGGGGGGGGGACTGGAAAATGTTCTTGAATAGAAAGAGTTGAAGAGGCAAATGAGAGTGAATACCCCATACCCACCAGATTTAAATGATATGATATCAATGACTGGTTAATTAAGGTATTGCTTTATAAAGATTTAGTACTTTTTTGAATAGACTGAGAAATACTTTATATTTAAAGACCACAAGTTGGCATGGTTTAATTATAGTTAAATTGTTTTTAACACGCTATATATATTTCAATGGTTTTATTTCATTAATGTGACTTTAAGGTGATGTGACAATGAGTTGGGTCACATGTTGTTTAAGAAATGTATTTATGCGGCAGTTAATTTGTCTTTATGGGTCTGATGATGTCCGTTTGTCTTGGACAACAGCACTAAACTATTGTAGAAAGGTTTTTTTAATAAAGTAATTCAGTGGACATATACTACCTCTGGAGTATTGTTTTTGGCATTTTTGTGGTGATAGGACTCAAGGAGTTAGCATCAGGGAGTCTAACTCCACAAAGAGGCCAGTCACTGGTGGAGTCCCTGAAGGCTTGATGCTGAGGCCAATCCCTCTTTGTCATCTACTCTCTGAAGTCCAGGCCAACCTCAAGACTTCTGGCTGTCCAAGTTTGCATAGAATCCTGCAGTGACACAAATACCCTCCAAGAAGACCTGAAGCAGACTAATAACTGGTGTCACAGCCATGGTCTAAAACTCGATTCCAAAAAATGCATAATTGTATCCTTTGGGAATCTGCTATCCTGGAAACTACTATATTGATAATACACTCCCAAGACTAGGCCCAGTGGTCAGGTATTTCTGAACACTTGTAGACTGTTACCTGACCTTTGACCATAATGTGTCCATAATAGTAATGGAATCACTCTATATTGTGTAACTTATAAAGAAGAATATATTATCTATGTCCAAGGACATCATTGTCCCACTGTACTTGACCCTTATCAGTCCAATCATTGAGTACAATTCCCCTTTTGGTATTTACCTCCATCGGCATATACAATAACTGGAGCATCCAGAGAAATTACTGACAAAAATAATTAACTGCCTAAACAACATGTCCTAGGTGGACCACCTCAAAGCCATAACACTGTACTTAGCTTCATACAAATTGCTGAGAGGCAACTTATTCCTGGCATACAAACAACCTCTGATCATACTCTGATAGACTGTTGAACATCTGCAAAACAAATAACATTAGAATTACCTGAATTATGGACCTAAACCTCATCTACAGCATAAAAACTACAAGTGGGAAGGAGAGGTATGTTAGAGTCTACCTCTTCTCTGGAACAGGCTTCCCATCCAAGTGAGGAAGAGTTCTTCCTTAATCCAATTCAAGCACAATTTGGGCCAGTGGATGGTGAATATGAAATTTATCCCCTGGTCTGACATATATATCTCTAGCAGGCAGAGGCTGCCTATAAATACTTGACCACCTATACCCAATAAATGCTTGGTCACCCATCTTCAAATAACCCAAGGGTATCAACGCTTATCATATACATTTGGGATGCATGACCAGGCTTAAAATGGCCACCCAGTAGTCATTAGCCTAGTCACTGGCTATAAACCTAAGAACTTATTCTTCTGTGCTAGAGTTTCCATTCCTGTCGTCTTATAATTACTTCAGCAATATCCAGGGTGCTTTAACAAGATGAATGTACTTCTTCATTTTGACTGCAGGGAAGCCATACACTGGGGATCCATAGTACGTCAATGAGCTGTATGGTACAGAGTGATGAAGATTTGACAGTATTGATCAGGACTGAATAGCAACCTGGACATGGCAGGAACCAGCAGAGAGGAGACAGCACCCCATTTCACTGTTTAAAGAATAAATAAATAAAGGGAAAAGTGGTGCTTCTAGTCTGAATGACATCCTACAAATGTGTTTCTCTGTTGTGAATGTGTGTGGGCCTATATATATGTGTGTGTGTGTGTGTGTGTGTGTGTGTGTGTGTGTGTGTGTGTGTGTGTGTGTGTGTGTGTGTGTGTGTGTGTGTGTGTGTGTGTGTGTGTGTGTGTGTGTGTGTGTGTGTGTGTGTGTGTGTGTGTGTGTGTCTTTCTGTTTGCCTGTCTGGCTGTCAACATTTGTGGGTAAACACAGATATTACAGGATTCATACACAATACCTGCGGGTAGCTATAGAACAAGTAAATAGTTAACAAGTCATTATCTTTCAAAAATAGTGCATAAAATGGATTAGAGTGCAAATAAATCCTCAGATCTTCTGGCCCCATATTTATCTAGCTGTAAAATTTGATTTGACAAAGACTTAGTATTGCTCTGTGTTCTGAACCTCATTTAGTATAAAACCAACCCTGCCCTGACGTGACATGAATGTTGGTGTACTTTTTGTTTTTGTGTGTGTGCTGGGGGAGAGAACTGGGACGGTATGGTCATTCCTTCTTTAAATTTCCCTACAATCAGGTTTCTGAGGTGCACATGATATGTTACAGTAGCATGTGTCAGGGCAGTGTACTTTTCTGGAGCAACAACTTAGAAAATATTAATGTTATCATTATTTTTTTCACCTTCCTCAGAAACAAACATTAGCTACATTTATAGATGGTTATTTTTTGGAGGCAGGTCTAAGGAAAAATGCTGTTATATACATGTGAGAATAACAAGGTCGAAATATATTATTATTTTATATTTACTCTTTCACTTTCATTACAGACTGACATCAGAGTGGTACTTAGAAACTGGCTATCTTTTTGGAGGATGGGATGAGGAGTCCTGCTATATGCATGTTTGACAGCAACCTCTCTAATTATATGACCAAGGCCATTTACACCCTCATTCAACTGCAACAACTGAGCCATATACACAAAATGTTACAATATTAATTTTATCAGTGGCGATGGAGGCAGGTAGGCACTATTCCCAAGTAGACGTATATATCCTTGAAATAATTTGTTTTCTTAGTTTACTGTGAACTTCTGCTTTGTCAGGCACAAGTTATGTTTTCCATGTTAGAAAAAAAAGAATGACTTTCTTTCCTTGCTCATGTTTTTGTTCAGTCCATCACTAGATTAAAAGATTGGAAAATAGCTCTAAAATGCATGTTACATTACGAATTATAGAATGGTTTATGGGCGTGTCATGGTCCACAAATGCTGACTTAATATGATTATTTATTCCATAGTTATTACAATGCAGTACTGACCTATTAGGTTGTATTGAAAAGGGGGCAAGAAAAAGCAAAGTTGAATGACAAGACAGAATTTCTTTCCTTTCTTATCATTTTTGTTCCAGCCATCACTAGATCAAAAGGTTGGGAAAAATGCTACCCTGCACCATAGAACATCTGGAAGCACCATAGCTTCTGGGGCCTAGTGGCCCCCCCACATTCTTTTTTAGTTCACTTGTTTTGTTCCAAGTTATTACACTGCAGTCTGTTCTATCTATGGTGTGTTGAAAGGACAAAGAGTAAGAAAAATGTGTGAAAATGTAGAAAAAAATTGTCTGGATGATACAGAGAGGCTGCAGTGGGGGAACCAGGTGGTAGGACTCTAGTTGATATATGTGTAGGCACAGTAGGCAGCAGAGTCAGGGCCTCATGGACCCCTTTCCCTAGACATATCATCTGTGGATAAAAGAAGTATAATTTACTCTTATGGGTGCAAATAGAAATTAAAGGCTTCATGCAAAAAAAAATAATAATATTTTGATAAAGAGAAAGGATATCCAGCAAAGTGTTAAACCCAACAAAATGTCCATCAAACAAACTGCATCGGATAGTGCTTAAGGGGCTAGTTTGCCTTCACCTTCCTTTGTATTCTGTGCTTCACTAAGCATGTCACTTCAACTCCCTTGTTTTCCTGGATGTCTCCGATAAAAAAAAATCTGAAGTATTGGACAATCATGTTAACAAAGCAGTAAAATAAAACACTTCTTGAGACACTTAAAATCTATGGCTAGAACTCAAGAAGAACTTATAATTGTGTAATAAGGATTTTGTTTGCTCACTTTCATTTAGTGGTGCAATATAGAAGTATTACTTGCTCACAACTAATTTAATTACTATAAAATGTTATAGCCTTGTCAAAGAATTTGTTTATACCCTTTCCCATTTCACAGCTCTGTTTGCATTTCTTATTGAGTGTTCTTTTTTCATGAAGTCATTCTTAAAATATGTAAGCTGACAGCTGCTCCTCTCACAGCTTGTTTCTCCTCCACCCAATCATGTCATCATTAGCATGTGCATAAGGGAAGGTTCACGGCAGCAGCTTAGTGGATAGCTACTTCATACATTTGAAGGGCAGTTCTAGTCTGTGATCTATCAAATGAAATCTCAAACACAGTATGTCCCACAACTAATAATAAAACTTTTCATGGCACAGTTTCTTTATTCATCTCCTTGTCTGTATAAACAGTTTTAGAATGTTGTTTGTCAGTTTAGATGTTGGAGGAGGAACACTTCATGTGACCAGTAGATGACAGGTTTCTGCATAAACATTTACATTTTCTGTAATATAATTACCTGACAACTATATACAAATCTGTGCTGACCTGTCAGAATTAATGGTAGCAGATAAATACAGTGGAATCTGGTATGCATAATTTTTTGTATGAACAACATCGACAAAACTATTATGTTTCATATGCTTTGAAATGCACATTATAAAAATATTAAGCCTGAATTTATAACGCAAGAGAAGACCACCGAATTAGGATGTGTGATACTGGCTGAATGCTATATACTATATTATCCTACATGTGTGTGTGTGTGTGTGTGTGTGTGTGTGTGTGTGTGTGTGTGTGTGTGTGTGTGTGTGTGTGTGTGTGTGTTATTTCTTTTATAACTGATATTTCTTTTATAACTGATGCCAGTAATTCCACTTTTAGACAACTATCAGGAAAGAGACTATGTGTTTCAGTTAATGTATAAGGACCCCCTACTGAAAAGGCAGCCCTCCAAATATCAAGTGCTGACACATTGAAAAAAAAGACCAAAATTCAAGGATAACAGCAGGACTTGAACATTGCCCTTTTCCTTTAAACTGAATTTTTGTAGGGGGTCTACTCCCTGCACCCATGATTTGGGGATAAAGCCCCCATAACCCCCAAACTTATATATACCAACCCAGAGATTGAGATGTCTTGGAGAAAAAGGGAATATTCCAAGAAATTGCCATTTCAGACTTGGTAAATGTAAATCTGCTTTTTCAGCCATTCAGTCTCCATGTTTCAGGACTCGCATTAGCGTTTCCTGACATTTCAAATGGTTACCACATATAAGAAAAAGCAAATACCAGGTCACTATACAGTAAGGCAGCACGATATTGCTTTATGACTATAATTTCTCCTCATTACAATTTGAATAATACAGACAGAAAGAGGGAGACACACACACACACACACACACACACACACACACACACACACACACACACACACACACACACACACACACACTACAAGTTACAGAAATCTGCCTTGAAGGCATCTTTGCCGAGGTGCTAGAGACAATAGATTTTGTGTATTTCCTACAGTTTGGTGAGCGTTTTTACCTGTGGCAGTCATATTTGTTACAGAAATCTTATACTCAAATTGCTCTTTCATATTTAATTTCAGCAGATCAGCTGAATACTTGTACATGTTTTTTTCTTTTTCTCCAGTGCATGCCCTAGTGGTTATGCCATGGTTTGACCACATTTTATTTTTGCATTTACTTTTTGCTTCTGCTGCCTATAGACTATCCCATCATCTATGGTTAAACTTGCTTACAAACTACTAACCTTAGAAATCCAATAAACATGTCTTTGCACTATATCAAGTCAAATGTCATTATTAACACTGATGAAGATAAAATGGTTCTTTAAGAAATAATATGTAGGTTATTGGCATTACTAGCAAAGTTTCCAAGTAAGGAAATATGAACCCTGCAAGTAAACAGTCAACTTATATACGTAGAATATATCAAGGTAAAAATAATTTGTTTGCTTCCATATTACTATGAGCATAATTAAGAGAAAACAAATCATTTTCTTCTAAACAATAAAACATGCCATGCTGTGCTCACTTATTTGAAAGTAGATAAGGGCTAACTGGTTGAAAATAAATATGAAAGAGAAATTTCACTACAAGATTTCTGCAACCTGGGGTCCCCCTTCCACTCTGTCTTAGTGAGATTCCTCATTCTTGCAGTTGATGCATTATATAATAGGTTTCAATGGAATCTAGGCTGATTTTCCAGGAATAACTAGTCTGCAAGCAATTTTAGTGTATTCTCTGTCATGCATCCATACTTAATGTGCACATTATGTTTGGATATGATTCAGGTATGTTCAAGAGGGCATTATTCCCAAAAGAGAAGTGAATTTTGATTGCTAGCTGTGATTATATGGGCAAATGCCAGCATAGCCAGCTGGAATTTTATAAAGAGTAATATGTCTTTTAAATATCAAACTGATTTATGTAAGATGCTTGGGCTACAAATGTATTAGAACTGTATGTTATCTGTATAGAAAACTGATTTATACAGATGTTTGTGATGAAAATGCATTGGTGAGGTTTGCTTGTGCTAAAATGTATCAACAGTGTATCCTGCTGGAATGAAAAGAAATGCATATGTATATTGTAACTGAATTAAATGTATATATTTTAATAGAGGATACTGGCACAACAGAGGTTAACCACCTAACTTACTTTAAGAAAAATAAGAGAAATGTAAATGAGCTGTTAAACCATTAAAATGCACCCGCAGTGCTGAATAGGACTGCAGATGCTGGGTCTGGGAAACAGGCTTTGTCCATTAGATCAGGTAAAAGAGGGGAGACCCCAAGCACTGCCAAAAAGATTTCAATGTGTATTGTGGACATATGTGCTAAATTCCTGTTTCAGCTTCAAAGGGTAGTAGTGTGAGAACCTGGAGTCAAGTTACCAGACGAGGTCATTCTGCTAGCCCTCTTAAAAATCATATTTTAGTTATTAAAAAGAGAAATCTCAGAGTATTGAGTACTCTATTTTGGGGAGCCTGACTAGAAAGATCCTCACCCACAGCATCTTGCCTTGTGGTAGTAAATTCTTCTTATATTTAGTCAGGAATATAGTGAAGCTTAGTTTAGAGAGTGTTTTGCTTCACTTGTATGAGTCCGTCCATCAAAGTTAATTTCAATATTTTCTGTTATTTTAACTCTGTGGTTTACTGTGAATATATATTCAGTATTTTCATGTTCTTTTATTATTTATTAGTAAATATATGTAAGACTTTTGTTGTGGCTGGTCCTTGTAGAAAGTATCTAACCTTTGAGAGTACTTACATTTATTTGCTGACACTATGTGGGCGACTCTAGAAGGCCTAGCCATCTTGGTCAGCTACAACCAATTGCATTAGTATTAATATTACACAATATAATTGGACATCCTTTGTAAAAGCATTATAAGACCGACTGGAGGCAGTTAATCTACCTGATAGTCTTGTCAAAGTTGGTAGAGTGGGTAATCTGTGCCAGCCTTCCCCAAGTATGTGTGTGTGTGTGTGTGTGTGTGTGTGTGTGTGTGTGTGTGTGTGTGTGTGTGTGTGTGTGTGTGTGTGTGTGTGTGTGTAAATTAAATCTTATAGACTTGGATCAGGGACATGGATCACTGGGTTCACAGAGAGGGTGAAGGAGGACTTGGATTGGGCACTCAGCTGAAAACCTAAACCTACACCTGTACCACTGGGGAGTCTTACTGGGGACTTGGAGGGAGACAGATATAGAGAAATTCCAAGCCTGGGCTGAGTATGTTCCCTATGTTCTCTTAAGTGAAATTGTACTTGATGCAGAGAGGTCTGCATCTGGAAATACTGTGTGTATCCATTTGTATTCCAAGTGCACGTCTCTCTCCAGTGTCAGTGGTGAGGATTCAGGCTCATTGATTACTGGCCCAGCATGGGGATGGCACATATTGGTGGCCATCAAATACTGGTAGCAGTGGTGGGCATTACATATTGGATGGCAATTGTGGGAACATCCCATGCTCACACATTCATGAGAAGTGGTGTGGATATTGAACTCCTGTAGTCTGTAAGCAGTGGTCACTAAAGAAGGTGTTTGTAGCAGCCACATAATAATCAATCAGAGTTTCATATCACAGTAGTTTTATTTATTTACTTTTTACTAGCTTAGTCAGGGAGAGCAGGCAAGGATGTCAGCAGAGGATTATGGCAATCTGAGAAGGGACCAGTTGGCTGAGATGTGCCAAGCCAAAGGACTGGCACATGCCATCCTGACTAAAGGCAAAATCATTGCAGCCTAAATGCAGCTGCATCACAGACCAGCAACCAGGAAGACAACCAGACTGGCATTGGGGATGTACAGCTCTCAGAAACAGGACAGTTCAACTTTTTCTCAGAAGACTTAAAAATCCATCTGGAGTTAAAGAGACTTAAACTGGAGTCCAAACTTTT
Organism: Protopterus annectens; assembly: GCF_019279795.1. Classification (NCBI taxonomy): domain Eukaryota; kingdom Metazoa; phylum Chordata; order Ceratodontiformes; family Protopteridae; genus Protopterus; species Protopterus annectens. The sequence continues at coordinate 1,547,684,496 of NC_056735.1, forward strand.
GGAACTAGAATCAACAGAGATATGCAGTATTTGGAGGTTGAAGTAGAATCAGCAGAGACTGCGGTGTTTGGAAGCAGAGGAAAATGATAGGCAGAGGCAGCATGAAAAGGAAATGCTGACTCTTCGCTAGGATCATTGAGGTAATGGGGAATGGAGTACCCATATCTGAGAAGCAATAAAGGTCAGTAAACTTCTTTCTCAATACCAAGAAGGTGATAATTTTGATAGTTTTATTGATATATTTGAAAGAGTTCACAAACAGTATAATGTTGACCAAGGGCTCTACGTATGGCTACTGACCTCCTTACTCCATGGTAAAGCTATAGCTGCTGTTTCTAAATTGTCTGATACTAATTGTATGTTCAAGCGGGCATTATTCCCAACAAAGAAGTGAATCTTGACTGCTGCTTGTGATTATATGGGCAAATGCCAGCACAGCCAGCTGGAGTTTTATAAAGAGTAATATGTCCTTTAAATATCAAACTGATTTATACAAGATGCTTGTTTTACAAATGTATTAGAACTGTATGTCATTTGTATATCAAACTAATTTGTACAGATGTTTGTACTGAAAATGGATTGGTGAGGTCTGCTTGTGCTAAAATATATCAACAGTGCACCCTGCTGGAATTTAAAGAATTGTATCTGTATTATTGCAACATAATTAAATGTATATGTTTTAATATAGTATATTGGCAGAACAGAGGTTAACCAGCTAACTTACTTTATGAAAAATGAGGGAAATGTAAATGAGCTGTTAAATCATTAAAAGGTACCACAGTGCTGAATAGGACTGCAGATGCAGGATTTGGGAAAGAGCCTTTGTCCATTAGATCAGTGAAAGGAGAGGAGGCCCCAGGCAGTGCCATAAACATTTGGATGTGTATAATGGCCATCTATGGTAAATTCCTGTCTCAGCTTCAAGGGGTAGTACTGTGAAAACCTAGAGTCAGGTGACCAGATCTGGTCATTCTGTCAGCCCTCTTGGAAAAATATTTTAGATATTAAAAAGAGAAATCTCAGAGAATTGAATATTCTGTGGACCCTGACGAGAAATACCCTCACCCACAGCATCTTGCCTTGCGGTAGGAAATAACTTATTAGGGAACATATAGTGAAGCTTAGTTTAGAGAGTGTTTTTCTTTATGTGTGTGTGATTCTGTCCATCAGTGTTAATTTCAATATTTTCTGTGATATGAACTCTGTGGTTTACTGTGAATATATATATACACAATTGTCATCCTCTTTTATTATTTGTTATTATTAAATATAGTTAAAATTTGTATTGTGGCTGGTCCTTGTAGAAAGTATCTAACCTTGGAGAGTTCTTACATTTATTTGGTGATACTGTATGGGGCACTCCAGAAGGCCTAGCCATCTTGGTCAGCTACTATAATTTGTATTAGAATTAATATTACACAGTGTATTTTGACACCCTTTTTAATACCCTTATAGTACTGACTGTTGTCATTGAATCTACCTTAGAGTTTGGGCAAAGTTGGTTGACTGGGTAATCTGTGCCAGCCTCTCCCAGGTGTGTGTGTGTGTGTGTGTGTGTGTGTGTGTGTGTGTGTGTGTGTGTGTGTGTGTGTGTGTGTATGTGTGTGTGGGTGTGTGTGTCAGCTGCTTGAGGCAGGGACACGAAGCACTGGGTTCACAGAAAGAGTGCAGGAGGACTTGGCTTTTTCACTCAGCTGAGGAGCTAACCCTACAGCTGTACCAATGGGAGTCTTATTGGGGACCTGGAGGGAGACAGATATAGAGAAATCCAGATCCCGGGCTGAGTGTGTTCCCTGTGTGCTTTTAAGGGAAATTGTACTTGATGCAGAGAGGTCGGCATCTGGAAATATTGAGTTTATCTATTTGTATTCCAAGTGCATGTCTCTCTCCAGTGTCATTGGTGAGGATTCAGTCTCCTTGATTACTGGCCCAGCATGGGCACAACACATATTGGTGGTCATCATATATTGGTAGCAGGGGTGGGCATCACACTGGGTACATGCATTCATTCAGTATGTGTAATCAAAACTAATGTTCACATGTTATCGACCTAACAAAGAAAAACTCCTACAAGAGCTGAAAGCTTGAGAAGTTAAAGTGAAAGAAATTACATCACTGCAACTGAGGGCTCAATTGATCACCAGTGCAATGTAGAATGATGCTATACCTTAAAATAGAAAGGAAATGTAATTAATACATAAATCTGAAAGCAGTGAAAAGGTCCACCTTCTAAACAACTGCAATTGAAGTTGATTAGAAAGAAGAGAATCAGAAAGTAGAACTTCTTATGACCACAATAGCTGCAGATGAAATAAGTGTTTCCAGAAACCTGCAGCTAATGGTGGAAGCACAGAACAATTCCAAGTTGGTAGACAAATGACTGAAAATCCTCTGTACTCCTAAGAAAAATGAAACAAATGAAAGCTAGTAGCAGATCGCAAACTAACAATGAGTCTGTAGAGGAAGTTATCATGGACTTAAAAGTTAAACAATTATGTAAGTTTGATGTTCATGAGTCCCTAAATCACAACACAATGTAAGAGTAAAAGACAGAGACCTGAAGAACTACCTTATAGTCAGTTATATCACTAAAAATGGCAGTGCTAATCTTTCGGAGTCAAGAAGAGACCTCTAGCAGAATTTAAACTTTGGACTGTAGACACCTGAAATCACAAAATCTATAATGAATCAAGCTGATAATCACATGAAGAAGAAACTGCAGAGTAGTGGTGCAGAGAGCTAACACTATCCACACTGTGGGTGGGAGCACAAACCACAGAGCTATCTTGCATTTAGGAATGTATGTCAGAAATTCTGCATAAAAATCATTTTTCAACAATAAGTAAAAAGCAGCAGCAAAAACGGAGAATTGTCTATATAAGAGGAAGTGATACCCCACAGGGACAGTCTGCAATTCCATTTTGGGCATCATTCCAAGCTGAAAAATACATAAAGAAATGACTAACTTATACCAACTATAGGGCTAATTTATCTTCAGGCTTGATGCAGAACAAGTTAACATATTAACAGAGGCAATGTCATCTGGACATTTGGGGCATGGAACTAAGACTTTAATCTGTTAAGATGCTTCCTTCAGTCTAGAATTTGATACCTTCAGGATGTATTAATCTACTCTGTAGCCCAGAACAAGACACTTAAACAGGCAGTACTTTGGAAGCACTTTGAAGTTGGACTAGTCAACTAATGTTCTTCTAAACCACAGACCTAGTACATACTTGTGAATCTATAAAAAAACTATCAAAATGAATCATTCAACCCAGCAATAAATACCAACAATAAAATTATAGGGAAAGTGGTTTCCACCCTTGGTGCATGCAAGTAGGAACTCTGCATCCGCAATAACAGATTTTGATGTTCCTTTTGTAACTGCGAAAAGTCATATGTTATGTCACTTGCGATGTATCTTCATCATCAGCATTATCATCGACCCCTCTTTTTTCATTTTTCTACATGGGGTCAGAGTGCTATGTCAGCTGGCACCATTTTTTCTTGATTCAATGCCGCTCTCTTAAGGTTTTTATGGTTGCAGTACTTTTCTCACACTATCCATCCATCCATCTCTTTTCTGGATGTAATCATTTCCTTTTGGCTTTTCCTGCCTGTCCCAAGTGTTCTTCACCGGATTGTCTTCAGCTTTCCTGCACTTGTGCCTGAACCATCATACTCTGTTTTCTTCAATCTTCTCTGAAACTGGAGCTACTTTGGCTTCTGCTGTCATGTCCCCATTTCTTCAGTTGTCCCACAGTGAGCATCCTCCTACCTATCTCAGGCACTTCATCTCCTTCACCTTTAACTTCCTCAACTGCTCTGCTTTCACAGCCCAGGTTTCTGTACCATACAGTAGTACTGTCATACCACCGTTTGTATACCATTTCAGTTGCTTTGGCAATGACATTCTTCCATCATATACTAATAATATCACTGTATGCCAGATAGCTGTAGTTTCTCTGAATTTAGCTTTCACTTCTTCATTCAGATTTCCCTTCTCCTCAACCATCCTTCCTAGATATTTGAAGCTGTGAACCCGTTCCACTATCTTCCCTTCCATCTCAGTTCTCAGCTTCTTCTGATTTCCCCCATTTGCTGCTTTTGTAACTGTCTTATCTGTACTTGGTTTCATCCCTCATGCTTTCAGTTTTGCATTCCATTCCCGATGTTTTGTTGAAGTTCTTATTTAAAGGGTACTTTGAATACTACGCTGTCTACATACAACAACTTTGTCATATGTCTCCTCCAGCCTGTTTGCTAATGTATTCCATCACCAGTATGCACAGCAGTGGGCTCAGAACTGCAATCTGATGCACACCCACTCCCATTAGGAGCCTCTCTTTGAGTCTGAACACTATTCATACTTTTGTCTTTTGTTTCTTATACATAGCCTACACAAATAATACCAATGTTTCTGGGAATTTGAAGCATCACAGTACTGCCCAAATCAGATTTCTTGGGATCATGTCATACGATTACTCCCTCTTTTTTCATCTCTAGTTTCTTTTCAACTATCTGTCTTACTGTAAAGATTGAACTGGTTGTGCTGCATTGATCTGAATCTGAGTTGTGCTGCATCCTGATCTGAATCTGGACTATTCATCTTCTATCTTACTTTCTACTATGCTATGTATTTGTCTATCAACCACCCTCTCTAGAACTTCCATGCAGTGTGAGAGGAGTTTGATACCACTATAATGTCCACAGTTGTAAATGTCTCTTTAGTTCTTGTACACTGGCATGGTATGTTCATTCTCCAGTCATCTGGGACACACCCCTCTTTCTCCATACTGCTATTAATACCCTCAGGAGCTGCTTCTCCTTTAACTCTGCCAAACATTTGATCATGTCTATAGTGACCTCATCTAAACCTGCTGTTTCTCCTGACTTTATTTTTGTTAGTGTGTTCTTACATCTTCTAAGGTAGGATCTTCTTTTTACATTGTAGACTGTGTCACGTGCAGTACAGATTCTATGTTTTTTTTGTTTTCATTCAAAATCTTGATGGTACTACATCTTCCATTTGCCTTTGATGTCCTGTAGACCCATGAACAAGTTGTTGTTGGCATCACTTATGAAGGGTATCTCATGACTATCTTCTTTATCTTTTTGCCTTTGCCTTGCAACCAGATAGAGGTTTTGGTTTCATCTACTGAGTCAGTGTCCAGAAGCTGATAGCGCGCTTCTGATGCCTTCTTCACTATTGCAACTGCTCTCTTAGTCTATTTGTTAGCCAACCAGCATTCTTTCTTAGCCTGTGCCATCTTTTCCATCTTTCAGGTTTTTCCTGCACTCCTTTCTAGTTATGACATCATGGACTTCTGTATTCCACCACCAGCTTTCCTTTATGTACAGAATTTCCATACCTAGCTTGGTCACACATGTCTTCTATAGTCCTCACACATATAGTGTTAAGAAGCTACCATTCTTATATAACTTCATCTATTTCCTCTTGTTTCTAAAGTACTAAAACCAGGATTATTTTCTTAAACTTTTGTACTTTCTCTCCATTCAACTTCCAAATCTTCAGCCTAGTTTCTTTTGACCTTAGAACCTTTTCTGACCACTGCTTGCAGCTGATTGTAGTAATGAGTGGTTTATGCCGTGTGCCAAATGTTTCACTGGGGATGACTATGCAATCATTGATTCTGTCCCAGTGCCCTTTCCTTACTAAGAGGAAGTCTACCTGAGCAGCATATTGACACTCCTGTATGTGATCCTGTGACTCTCTCGCTTGCTGAATTATGTATTGGCCACCATCAAGCAATTTGTCAGAAAGAAGTCTAGAATAGCCTATCCTTCTATGTTTCTCTTGCCCTACCCATGTGGACCCAGGCAATCCTCATATCCTGTTCTATCTGTCCAAATATGTGCCTTTAGGTCCCCCGTTATCAATACCAACTTGTTTTGTCCTGCTTTATCTAGTAGGTCTTGGCAACCGCTGCTGCCAGAATACATTATTTTCCTTACTATCACAACCATGCTCCATGAACACGTTAGATAATATTTACTCTGTATTTAAATAAAGACCTACATTTGATTCAAGCTGAAATTCCTATTGTAGTCTAGTCAGGAGAAACTGTCAAGTATTAGAAAACATGGCATGTAAATTGCTGAACAATTGCACTGGATGAAACATTTCAGAAGGTTACCGGGTGATTATACAAATGGTGGCCAGATTATACCTTACCTTTTCAATTTGTGCAATATAGACAACTACCCACATTGTAATGCTTTCATGTAACACTGCTTCTGTATATTTCCATGTCTAATAGTGTCTATATCTCTGGGACAAAAAACACGTGTAAGCCAATATTAGTTTTACACTGAATTTTGAACAAGTTGAGATGTTTACATCTGTTCATAGAGATTACATTTTAGTGGATACTATCATTTCTGTTAACTTCTTTTGCACTCTTTCAAGTCTATTCAGCTGCTTCACAGTATAACTAAAGAAAATATTAATATAATATATTGCATGTAATGTAATAGTACTGAACTCAATAATCAGTAAGATATAAATGTGATATAATGGGTCAGATTCAGGAAGGCTTACACGGAGTTCAAGAGTAGTGTAAGCCTCCGTGTAAGCCTCCTGATTCAGGAACAATCCAAATCTCCGTGTAAGAGACAGCTAACACGTCTCTTACACGGACTGGGCGTGGAAATGCTCAATACCTCATTTGCAGCTCAAAGATATGCAAATGAGGTATTTGAGCGATCCACGAAGCAGAAACCAGTCCGTGTAACGGATGTGTTAGCTGCAGAAATGTACTCAGCTGACAACTGAGTACATTTCTGCAAAATTAAAAACGGAGCTATGTCAGCTCCAAATAAAGGGTGCATATGTTTCATTAAGCATGCCAATGGCCAAATATGTGGCCATTGGCATGAAAAAGTGTTGCAAAAATAAGTTATATAACTTTTTTTTTTTTCACGGGATTTTTGTGTTTAACTGCAGCGCACACCCGTGCAAACGGGGTGCGCTACCTAAAACTGAAAACCGAAGCTTATAAGCCCACAATTGTGGGATTTATGTATTACATTGAATGTCAATGGAGGGACTTGCAGACCAAAACAATATGGCCTCCGTTTAGTGGTTGTCAAGGGGAAGCGCCGTGTAAGACATGTAACTAAGCATTACTAGGCAATCCTATGTAAATGAGGGTTACAATACTGAATCACACTGCCACATAGGTAATGAGCACTTTCTGAGTAGTGTAAGAGTTAGAGAAGGGGGAGGAACAGAGTAAGAGGTAGGTGACATCACGGGGGGGGGAAGGATAGTAATAAATGTACCAGATTGGAGGGCAATGTAAGGTAACAGATGACAGACAGACATCAGGGAGGGAGGTGTGTCCCAACAGAACACTAGGAAAGTCAAGAAATTGAGGGTGTACGCTATCCCTACACTCAAAGTTTCTTGATATACGTGCATGCGTGCGTGTGCGCGCGCGTAAGGCAGGTTCAACATGTGGGAGCGTGTTGCAAACCGTTTACAACGGTTTGCGCTGGCGTGCACGTGTGTAAGGCAGTGTGCGTGCGTTTTAGCATGAATCAGCTTAGCTAACACCGTGTAAGGATGTGTGCGCGCGTGTAACACCGTGTAAGGATGTGTACGCGTGTTTAAGTGACTGTAAGCGTGTTTAAGCTGGTGTGCACATTGCTCCCCCTCAGGAAACAGAGAGGAAACAGGAAACAACTAAAATACATGGAAACTGACAGAAGCTACTACTAGAGTTAATTGGTGGAAACAGTTAGAAGCAGGCAATTACACAGGCAGACTAGAAGCCCAACCCAGCACTTAAAACACAACAAAGAGCAGTGCAGGCTGTTTCTCACAAGAGATACTGCCAGAAACTAAGCTATCAGAATTGAAAACTGAAAAAAGCTGAACTCAGAGCAGAAATGCTAGGGGCTGCCATGGCTATTATAATCAGGCATAGGCGAATTGCTGAGGGTGGTGACAATGCAGACGCTGACAGACAACCCAGAGTGAGGAGAAGGAGAAGAGTATACAGGCCCAGGGTCACCTACCATGGGTTACATGAGCTGGAGATAGTAGAATGCTACAGAGTGGACAGAGACCTTCTGCAGCAGATTGTTGAGCTGTGCATGCCACATCTCACACACAGAACCAACAGAGGGGAACCCATCCCAGTAGAAACCAAGGTATGTGTTGGCCTAAGAATACTAGCAACAGGTACCTTCCAGAGACCAAACTGGTGATATGATGGGGATATCACAGGCATCAGCCTCCAGAGTACTGCACCAGTTCCTGGATGCCATGTCACCACATGTCAGTGATCATATATATGTCCCTAATGACCGTGAGGTTGTGGCCAGCAATATGCGTCTCTTCCAGCAAATAGCGGGATACCCTGAGGTGCTGGGTGCAATAGACTGCACGCACATACGCATCAAAGCACCAGCCGGTGAGCGGGGTAGAGCCTACATTAACCGCAAGGGATACCCCTCCATCAACTGCCAGGTCGTGTGTGATGCCCAGGGCATAATAATGAATGTGTGTGCTGGCTGCCCTGGGAGCTACCACGATTCCCACATCTGGCATCTGACGCAGCTGTACCAATCATTTGCCAATGGGGACTTCCCACACGGACACCTAGTGGGGGATGCAGGTTATACACTTGAGCCGTGGCTGATGACACCCATCAGAAATGCACACGCACCTGAACAGGAACGCCATAATGAGGCACACGCACAAACACGTAATATCATAGAGCGTGTGTTTGGGCTGCTCAAGTCACGGTTCCAGTGTCTGGACACGTCTGGTGGAGCTTTGCAGTACACACCAACTACATGTACCCAAATGATCATGATATGTGCTATGCTACATAATATGATCCTGCGGAAACAGCTGCAGCAGGACCAGCACAGGGCTGGGCCAAACATCCCCCCACCATTGCCAAGGCCACCACAGGCAGGGGGTGACTCGGAGGAGGAACAACCTGACCTTGTCCCAGTAGGCAGAAGGAGGCGTGCCCAGTATGCCCTGGCCTTGGCAAAGAGGCAACGCATAGCACATACGCTTGGTCAGTAGGAACACTGGGACTGATACCCGCTCTGACTCACTCATACAGTAACAGGGATGCCTAACATGACACAACCTGCTTCCAAACGCACAGGAGTGTAGTATGTGTATCCGACAGAGGTGGCCCTGCAGCACCACCTGAGGCATGAATGCCATGTGTTAAGTAATGTAATATGTACAATATGCACACCTGAGGACCCCAACTAACATCCATATCCACGCATATGACCCTGTGGAAACAGCTGCACGTCATACAGTGATGTACATGTGCAGAAACATGGAACAAGATACAAAATGAGGGTGACTAGCAATAAATAGCATGGATAACCACACACCCATGTTTGTACCACAACAAGAAGCAACATGGAATAGCCATGGTCAAAAACCAATGGCTAAAACCGACTACTACTATATAGCTTGCTGCAGACCACTGTCCTAATAGCAGGAACTGCCCCAGGCCTATGTCCATAGGTTCATAGGTTCATACTAGGCTATCTGCCCTAGGGCATTAATAAGCCTAGCCCAGAGTTTTGTGGCTTCTGCCACCCCTGCAGGTTGATGGATAATATGCCCATTATTTTGCTGTGCCTCTGTCAAGCAGTGATACTGAGGTCATCCCTGGGGTATACCTGCAATCTCCCATCCATTGGTCAAGATCTCACTTGAACAAAGCCAGTGAGGTGCTCAGCCTCACATGTACCAGGATGTTGTTCCACAGCATATGGACTCTCTGGGTGATGAATCTGTCCCTCCAGCACATCCTATTAATATCTGTGTTGAGGTTTAGGTCTCCTGCCCTTGTAGTTCTGATGGATGTAGAGGTCTTGAGGTGAAGCATGTTCATTAATTCTGGGTTGGACATAGCCTTGTATGTCAGGCACAGGTCACCTCTGAGCAGACAGTAAGTGACTGAATACAGCTGGAATTCCTTCAGTCGGGCAGCATAAGAAATATGTTTGAGACCCCTTCACCTCCTGTCGAGGAATTTGTGGGCCCATCCAATCTGAATGGGGCATTGTATGCAATCATTGGTCTGATGAGTGATGAGTACAGGAGAACAATGACCTCCCTTGATCTAGATGTGAATCACTGCATGATGAGGTGGCCAATGTAGAAGGCCTTCCAAACTACCCTGGCAATGTGAGTGTCAAACAAAAGGTCACTGTCAACCTGGGTGCCCAGGTCCCTGATAACCTACGTTGTGCTTAGAGGATTGCCACCTAGATGGGAAGTAGTGGTAACCTTGTTCTTCCTGAAGGGTATGGCTATGCATTGTTTAGTGTTTAATGTAAGGCCATGGCTGTGGCACCAGTTATCCGTGTCTATGAGACCCTTCTGAAGGATGTCTGTGTCAGATGGGTTTCCAACTATGCTTCCCAGTTTGCAGTCATCTTCGAACTTTGTAAGCCATAATCCTCCTGTGTTTGCTCGTACTTCTGAAAAGTAGATACTGAACAAATGTGGGCCCAGGACTGAGCCCTGTGGGACACCACTTGTGACAGCTCTGGAGTGTGAACTGGCACCAGCAACTTTGACCCTGTGTGTTCCATCACTTAGCCAGTTTGCAACCCATGCTGTGATGTATGGGTTCACAATTAAGCTGGTGATGTTTTCAATGATACCTGAGTGGGGTATTGTGTCGAAAGCCTTTGCCAGGTCAAGGTAGGCTCTGTGGACTGCCTTGCCCACGTCAATGGCCTGGGTGAGTGTTTTGAAAAAGTCAACCATGTTTAAAAGGCATGATCTGCCCTTGACAAAGCCAAACTGGATTGGATCCAATGTCTGCAAGTCCCCTATGTCTTTATTTAGAATTCCCATTATGATCCTCTCCATAGCTTAGCAGAACAGGCTTGTCAAGCTGATGGGATGGTAGTTTCTGGGGTTGGTGGAGGCACCTCCTTTGTGAAGTGGGTCCACCATTGCTGTATGCCACTCCTTGGGAACATATCCTGAGATGAGGCTAAGATTAAACAGCTGCCCTAACTGCGGGTGTAATTACTCATTGAGTTCATGGAGCACACAACTGGGGACACCATCTGGTCCCATGGATAAAGTGTTTTCTGCCTTGGATTGAGCAGTTCCCACCCCAGCAGTGGAGATGTTTGGGGGGCTACAATCCTCTGGTGTACATACCCCTCCAGTTGGGGAGGGGAGAAATCTGCACTGAACCTGTCAGCCAGTATGTTGCCAATGTCTGTAGGTGCAGTGATATCAACATCATTCTGAACTAAGTCTGAGCATATCTGGGAGTTCCCTCCCAGGTTTCAAACATAGGTCCAAAAGGCCTCATGATTGTCCCTGGAGTCCTGAGTGGGTTTACTCTCAAAACATGCCTCGGATGATTGTATGGGGGAACCCAGTGTTTTACTCACAATGAGCAGGGGTGTCTTCCCCCCTACGGATTATGCTCTATCTCGTAGTAGCTCCTTCCTTGTGTTGTACAGCTTGTTTATGGCTAGGGTCCACCAGACTGGATGCTTGCCTGTGGTACAAAGATTTTTTTTTTTTGGGATTGCCTGATCTATGCAGTCCTGGAGGTGCTGGTAGAAGGCATTTCTAAGTGATACAGTGGCTTGGGTAATGGTGTCCGCTGGCCTGGGGGCCTTGAAAGAGACCACACCAGTCCTCAGAAATGTGAAGTCGGCATTTGAGAAGGTCTTCACTGTTTCTTTTCCCATCTGGGGTGTGGGTGGGATGTGGACTCCCACTGAGAGTAGTCCATGATCTGATCTCACCAATGATGGGTATACGTCTGGTGTTGAACAGTGTGTCCCCATGTTCGTGATGATGTGTTCTAGTATGTTGCCTCCACTTGAGGGGATTGGGACCAGTTGTTCCATGGCATTTCAGTGTATGAACTCTTGGAACCTTTGTGTTAGAGTGTTAGTGATCCCAGTCTATATGTGGATAGTTGGAATCACCCAGTAGGATGGTGTTTGGAGATACATTTATCCCCTTCAGTGTTTGCAGGATAGCTGTGTGAGGTACCTGAGTTTGAGCGGGTGGCATGTAACATGCTACAAACTGCAGAGCAGTCTTGCCTACGGTCACTGGCACCTGGATGGTCTCCGATGCATCGTGTGTTGCCACCAACCATGAGGTGAGGGTGTCCTTGATGAATATGGACACCCACCATCCTTCTTGGTGTTGTCGGGATGCTGGTGCCGGAATGCATGATATGAGGTAACACCCGATAGTGCCGGGTGCTGTCAGAAGCTGTGAACCAGGTTTCAGGCACAGCACAGACATCAATGTGCTACATACTGAGAAGGGCATAGAGTGTGTGCAGCTTGAGGTTGAGACCTTGGGCATTGAGCAGCATTACCCTTAGTGTCTTTCCTTTACTGTGTTCTAGGGTGGTAGGTGTAGAATCTGAATCTTGCATAAAAAGGCACAATGGGGTGGCAAGAGCATCATCTGAAATCCGAAGCCCAGGGTGACAGGTGCAAGCCGTCCCTTGCAAATCACCGTGGCCTGTCCAGCATGTCATCCCAGGCAGACAGACATTGGACCCCCTTAGAATGACACCATAGTCTAAGCAAAATACTACAGCTGATCACCTTGTCTCTGTTTATGTGGCATCATACTTGGTGAAGGTAGGATACTGCCGAAGGTCAGGGTCATACCTGCCTGGCCTACATAATCAGAGGGATCCTCTATGTCTCTTTCCATGTAGTCCAGGGAGGTACATCTCAGGTCATTCACACCAGCATGGATTATGACTGGGTCAGACCTGTACTTGCAGTTTAGTGACCTGAGTGCTTGCATTATGTGGTGGATTCTAGTGCCCGATAGGCAGCTTACTGTGACCTCCTCTGTACCTGATCTGGTGAGTGGGACATCAGTGTGTCTGACTATGGAGTCACCTATGACAAGTGTGTCTGGCATTGTGTTTGGCCTTAAGGGCTGTGACTGTTTGGCACATCGACTCTGTGGTCAATGTGTTGCATGTGCTGTGCCCTATGGAGGCAGTTGTGTGAGTGTCTGCTGTGGTGGCCACTGCCATTCTGGTAGACTTCTGATCAGAGCCTCCGAGTGTCTCTGTGTGTCTATGTGTATGATCTTAAGTTGTGACAGTGCCATGTGAGACTGGATTAAAGATGTGTGTGTGGTTACCTTCACCTTCTCTCTGGTCTTGCTAGTCCTATGTTGAGAGAGCTCAGCCTCCACTTTGGCTATATAGTTGCATCTCTCACATGTATGTGTGTTTTATGGCAGAAGGAGAGGGTTGTCAGTGTACATGAGGCAAGTGTAACAGTGCCTCAATATTCCCAGGTTCACCAGCTGAGCAGGAGAGGACACTAGCAACTGATCCCTACACATGCTAGAAGGAATAGACAAAACAATGTTGGAATACAGGGAGATATCAAGCCCGCCAAGCCACATCATACTGTTTGATTGACAATAGCTACACATACACGTGTTTCATAGTGTCATAGTGTACTACTAGGCTATCTGCCCTAGTGCATGTATAAGCCTAGCCATAGTGATGTGGCTATTGCCACCCCTATAGTGGTAATAAGTGTACAGAATAGATTCTGAATATTGTGCCTCTGACTTAGTAGTGACACATTATGACCCCTTACGTAATTGAATAACATGACTGTGTCTCTGTCTAGTCTGTGCCTCCGTCCTCATATGCAGTTGTCCAGATGTCTCCTGAAGAGAGTCAGTGAGGGACTCTGTCAAACATGAACTGGGATACTCTGCTAGAGTGTGAGATGCCTCTGAGTTATGACTCTGTCCCTCCAGCATGTCCTATACATGTATGTGCTGAGGTTCAAATACTCAGCTCTCATGGCTCTGGTGGATTTGGATTGCTTGCAGTGGAGCATGTCCACCAAATCCTGATTGGACATGGTCTTGTATGTCAGGCATAGGTCACCTGTAAGTATGCGGTATGACACTGAACAAAGCTGGACTTCCTCTATTCTGTAAGCATATGACATGTGTTGAAGAACCCTGATCTTCATGGTAGGTACTTTTCGGTGCAAAGGTGCAAAAGGCAGGATCTGCCCTGTACAAAGCTGAACTAGGTGGGAACAAGGGTCCGTAGGGTCAGTAATGTGTCTGTGTAAGAGCTCCATGACTCCTCCCATATCTTTGCAGACAAGGCTGGTTGCTTGTGTGGTGGTAGTTGCCATGGTCTGTGGAGGCATCTCCTTTGTGGAGTGGGACCACTGTTGCCATATGCCAGTGTTCAGGTACATATCCTGTAGCAAGACTAAGGTTAAATAGCAGTTGTATATATGGGTCCAGCCCTTCTGGAGTTCACATAGCATGCAACTGGAGATACCAGCAGGTCCCATGGATGCTGTGTACTTGTCTTTGCTGAGTGTGGCTCTCACATGGACATCCAAGATGACAGTGAGGTTACATACAGCAGTGATAACTATCTTGTTTTGGGGGTGAGGGAGGGGTAAATCGCACTGAAGCTGTCCATCGGAATGTTGCCAATATCTGTCAGGTCACTGGAATATATGTTGTTGTGTACCAACTCTGAGCATATCCGAGGGTTCACAACCAGGTGTCTGACATAACTGAAGAAAGCAGTGTGGTTACCTTCATTGTCTTTGGTGATTTATGTCCCCAAGTTGACCTTGCATGTCTTTATGAGATAATGTAGCTTTCTACTAGTGCTGATCACAGCTGTCTTCCCTTTTGGAGATGTAGCTCTGTCTTGCATTAGTAACCCTCATCTGTCATACAGTTTGTTTATGGCTGGGGTCCACCAGACAGGACACTTTCCCTTTGTGGAGAGGGTCCTGTTTTCAGTTGTGATTGTATGGTCCATGCTGTCTGACATCTAGCTAAGGGAGGTCATTCTGGTTCTGCAGTTATCTTTCATCAGCATTAGAAATGACCACAACAGCCCCTGTGGGGTGTACCTCATGCACACACATCCAGCACCTGTAAAGTCCACAACAGTACCTCACCAGGAGTATGACAGAGCTGGAACACATGTAATGTGTAGTCTGATTAAACAGAGTGCAGCTCCACACACTGCCATGCTGTCCACCCAGATGCAAGCTGTGCCTGATGTAGAAAGCCATGTCCAAGCTGGAATCAATGCACATGCTGCACCTTGTACAATCTGAATGGCAGGGAGCTATGCACATGAGGGACCTGAACCCCAGCACTGACATATATAGGGCAGGCTGTACTGCATTATCCAAAACACAGAAGCCAGCCCCAGACACGCGTAAACTACCACTACAGGTTGTCCATAGAGAGACTGGTTGAGTCCCTCAACAGGAATCCTAATGAGTGGATGGGAGATGGGAGGTTTACCCTGGGTATCAATGTTATGTCACAGGTAGACAGAGGCACAGTATACTAAACAAGACATATGACATGGCAAACTACGCACAATGTGTTGATGGACAAACACATTCTCCGACTAGCATTAGGTCAAGATACCTCTTGAACACAGCCAGCAAGGTGCTCTGCCTCAAATGGACCAGGATTGTATTCCACAGCATAGGGAGTCTCCAGTGATAACTCCATCCCTCCAACATGTCCAACATACATCCCTGCTAAGGTGTAAGTCACCTGCACTAGTGGTTCAGGTGGATCTTCTGAGTCTGAGGTGGAGCATGTCCATTAATCTCTGTTTGGACATGGCCTCGCATGTCAGGCACATGTCACCTCTAAGCAGACAGTATGTGAGTGAATAGAGTGTGAGTGTCTTCAATCTGGCAGCATATGACAGCTGTTGGGGTTCCTTGATCCTTTAGGTGGGGACAGTCAGGGTGTCTCCAATTGCTGCAGATGTTGGGTGAGATACAGCCAGAATAGGGCATTCGACTCGATCACCGGTCTGATAAGTGAAGAGTACAGGGGAACAATGACCCACTAGATCTGGATGTGAATCCCATCCTGATCAGGTGGGCAATGTAGAAGGTCTTCCTAGCCACTTTAGCAATGTGAGTCTCAGAAGAACGGCGACTGTCAACCTGGGTCCCCAGGTCCATGATAGCCTCCTCTGTGCTTAGAGGATTGCCACCTATATGGTAGCTTGGGGTCACCTTGCTTTTCCTGAAGGGTATGTCTACACATGTTGTGCACTTTGACTTCAGGCCATGGCCCTGGCACTAGCTATCAGTTACTGTGAGTCCCTTCTGAAGGATATCTGTGTGTGATGCACTGTCCACTATGGTGCCCAGTGTGCAGTCATATGCTAACATTGTCATCCAAAGTCCTCCCATGTTGGCCTGTACTTCTGGGAAGTACATGACAAACAATGGGGGCCAAGGACTGAGCCCTGTGTGACACCACCTGTGACCAGCCTGGAGTCTAACATAGTGCCAGCAACTCTAACCCTGTGGGTCCCGTCCTTAAGCCAGTTTGCAACCCATCTTGTGACATATGGGTTTACATTTCAGTTGTTAGGGTTTTCCACAATACCTGAGTGGGGTATTGTGTTGAAAGTGTTTGCAAGGCCAAGGTAGGCTGTATGGACTGCCTTTCCCCAACAATGGCCTAAGTGACCAATTTGAAGATGTCAACCCAGTACAAAAGGCATGATCTGCCCCTGACCAAGCCAAAATGGGATGGGTACAATGTCTGCATGTCCCCTATATCTTTGTTTATGAGCTCAATTATGATCCTCTCCATAGATTTGCAGACTACACTTGTTAAGCTTATGGGGCAGCAATTAACAGGGTCTGTGGAGGCACTGCCTTTGTGCAGATGTGCACAACTGGACCCTAACCAGGCTGTTGTGCACACTATGGAAATGTAAAGCAGTGACAGGACTAAAGCCCAGGATACTGACCACCACAGTGAAAGTACTGAAACACTACACTAGACAGTGCTACAGTGTTAGGTCAGTATGAACGGATGTTGACAATTGTGTGCAAAGCATCCCATGCAAAACCTGCAGGCACAGTATACTCCCTGTTTTGTTCACACAAAAAGCATTTGGACAGTAACTACACAACATGGCACAGAACCCACAACCATAAACTGGAGGTATTTGTTGAAGGTCACACTCATCCACAAATGTGATGGGCTGCAGAGTTCAACATATGTAAAGCCCACACTGGGCATGCTCACACACTTAGATAAATGAGACATCTTTCACACAACATGCCATGGGAAGGCTGAACTGGGCATGCTCACACACTTGGTCCAAATGTTACCCCTAGCAAATGTGAAAACACACCAGAGGATGCTCATCCCCCTTTCTAGACACTGATCATGTAAGCACCCTATAAGTATATTGGAGAAAAGGATTCTCTTAGTAATCCAAATAGCGTGCTGTGCTAATGCATCCGTCTGTAGTGTCATAACATAGTTAGGTAGGGGTTTGAATCCAGCAAGTGGCAAGTGTGTGTGAAGGGGGGTAAGTGTGTATGAAAGAAACATCCCTTTTGGCAACTGGGAAAACACACCACAGGATGATCATTCCACTTTCTAAACTCTGATGATGTCAGCACCCTATAAGTATATCAGGGGAAAGGAAATCCCCCAATAATGTGAATAGCGCGCTGTGCTAATGTGTCCGTCTGTAGTGTCATAACATAGTTAGGTAGGGGTTTGAATCCAGCAGGTGGCAAGTGTGTGTGAAGGGGGGTAAGTGTGTATGAAAGAAACATCCCTTTTGGCAACTGGGAAAACACACCACAGGATGAACATTCCACTTTCTAAACTCTGATGATGTCAGCACCCTATAAGTATATCAGGGGAAAGGAAATCCCCCAGTAATGCAAATAGCGCGCTGTGCTAGCACGTCCGCCTCGTGGTCTTAACATAGTTAGATAGGGGTTTGAATCCAGCAGGTGGCAAGTGTGTGTGAAGGGGGTAAGTGTGTATGAAAGAAACATCCCTTTTGGCAACTGGGAAAACACACCACAGGATGATCATTCCACTTTCTAAACTCTGATGATGTCAGCACCCTATAAGTATATCAGGGTAAAGGAAATCCCCCAGTAATGCGAATAGCGCGCTGTGCTAATGCGTCCGTCTCTAGTGTCCTAGATAGTTAGGTAGGGGTTTGAATCCAGCAGGTGGCAAGTGTGTGTAAAAAGGGGTAAGTGTGTATGATTAATATATCCCTTTTGGCAACTGGGAAAACACACTACAGGATGCACATACCCCTTTCTAAACGATATCACAATTATGTATGGCTTTTGATTACAGACATGCCATGTGTGTTGTGCACACACAGAATGCCCATGTGTGTGGGTTGTCCCTCACAATAATGCATGACATTGATTACACCGGTTATGGCAATGAACACATGATGTATGTGTGTGCCAAATGCACATATGTACCTGTGACTTTCAATAGTTACCATGTGTGATGCCTGCCACATGTGAATACATGGTATTTGCACAGGGTAACATTATGACCGTGGTCTTCTGTGCAGGTGCTGCATGTGGGATGTGTATATACAGTGTGAGATGTAGATGCTATCAGCCTAATAGTGAGGGATGCACACCTGGTCTGGGGCATAAAGTCTACATGTTGTTGATGTACAGGAGCTGCATGTTCTCACCTGTTGTGGGAGTGGTACGACAGTATTCCATAGCAATGCAGTGACTGCATGCTAAGAACCATTCAGCTAGGGTGTTGTAGCTACACTTATTCATTAGCATTCAGTAATTTGTCGGAATCCCTGGTGAGGGTCTGATGCCAACCAAGGTCAGGGTCTACCAGCCTGTGTCACTTGCTCAGTGATCCCTTCCATGTTCCCTATCATGTATCCCAGTGAGCGACATCCCACATCAGCTGTGGTGGCATGGACAATGACTGAGTCATATGTGTCCATGCATCTGACTGACTTGTATGTTGTTGTTACAGTTTGGCCATGTGTTTCCATCTCATACATGTGATGTACATCAATGGGTAGGGATAGGGTTGACTGTGTACATGTGGCAGCTGTGACATTACTACATGACACACATATTCCACAACTGTACCATAGAGGTGACTGACAACTGACCTTTGCACATGCTACCGGAGTATTGAGATTACATTGGTGATTGACAGCACATAGGGCCAATGGTGAAAAAGAGACATAGGTCCATAGGTTCGGACAGGGATATCTGCCCAGGGCATGTATCCACCTAGCCAGAATGTGTGTGCCTTTCAACATGCATTGTGAATCTGTCTTGCTATGCCCTTTTCCAAGGTTAGTATACTGTGCCTCTTTCTCACAGTGACACATAAGTGATACCCAGGGTAACCCTACAATGTCACATCCAGTCATTAATATCGCTCTTGAAGATAGTCACTGAGTCAGTCTGCCTAACCTCTATTGGGATAATAATCAGGAATGAAGGGTGCCTCTGAGTTGTGAATGTGCCCCTCCATCATGTCCTATGTATATCACTCCTGAGGTTCAAGTATTTCCAGCGTGTATCCTGGTGGGATCTGGATATTCTGAGATGCAGCATGGCCATTACGTGAGGGTATGACGTGGCCTTCTATGTCAGGCACAGATTGCCTATGAAGAGGCAGTATGTCACTGAGTAGAGCTGCTGCTACTTTAACCAGTCAGTATGTGGCATCTGTTTGAGCACTTTGATCCCCTTGTCGAGGTACATATGTGGTAGCTCCAGTTGCTGCAGGTGTCTGGTAAGGTGCATGTCGACAGGTTCATCATAGTCAATTATGGGCATGATGAGGGATGAGTAAAGGGGCACAATGTCCTCACCTGGCCTACATGTGGATCCCATGATGATGTGGCCCATATAACATGCTTACCTAACCACTTTGTCCATGTTGTTGTCAAATGGTAGAATGCTATCAACCATGCACTCCCCAAGGTCCATAATTCCTTGGTCTGCACTTACTGGATTAACACATATGTGGTAATGCTGTGGTCACTTAGTGTTTGACAAAGGGGATGACTATACTCTTTCTGTCGTTCACATTGAGGCCATGGCTGTGTCACAAGTCGTGTTTGCAAGAGTCCCTTTGGAGGATGCGTGTGTTAGCTGGTGAGTTGATTATGGTGTTCGGTCTGCAGTCACCTGCGACTTGCTGAGCCACAGTACTTCCATGTTGGCCTGTACCTATGACAAATATATAATGAACATGACAGCTCCTAGGGCTGTGCCTTGTGGGACGCCACTTGTACCAGGTTGGAGGCTGACATGGCTCCAGCAATTCTACCATGTGTGTTCTGCCCTTGAGCCACTGTGCAATACCCATAGTGACATAGGGGTTAATATGTACACTGGTGAGCTTCCTAGAATGCACAAGGGTATTGTATCCAAGGCTTATGCAAGGTCCAGGTAGGCTGTGTGGACCTCCTACCCCTTGACAGTGGCCTTGGTGACTGTTTCAAAGAAATCAAACAGGTTTGATAGGCAGGATTTGCCATTGACAAAGCCAAACTGTGTATGGTGACATGTCTGTAGGTCCACAATATCTAGATATGTGAGGTTCATGATGATCCTTGCCATAGCTTTGCAGACAAAGCTAGTCAGACATATGGGGCGAGTAGTGTCCAGGATCCGTGACAGCACCACCTGAATGTTGAGGGACCACTGTTGCTGTATGCCACTCTCTGGCCACATATCGTGTATTAAGGCTGGGATTGAACAGTGGTGTTATGTCTGGGTGTAGCTCTTCTTGTGGTTCATGTAGGACACAGCCTGGGACACTGTCTGGTCCCATTGATGCAGTGTTTATTGCTTTGGGAAGGGCATCTCTTACCTGAGCATCTGTGATGTCAGGGGGGGAAGCACTGTGCTGCGAGACATATTTGCCCTTTTGGTGGTGGGGAGAGAAGGCAGCATTGAACCTGTCCACTAGGATGATGGCAATGTCTGTGTGTTTTATATTTTGTGTGACATATTGGATTACCTCTGAGCATATCTGGGTAGTACCACCCAGGTTACTAACATAACTACAGGCAGCCTTGTGATTATCCTCAGTGGCTTGTGGAATCCTCTCTCAAAGATGGCCTTAGACAATCATATGGGTGCCTGTACTTGTCTTCCAATACTCATCAGTGGTGCCTTCACATTTTGGGAGGTTGTTGTATCATGTAGTGGTGTCATCCTTCTATTGTATAGTGTGTTTATGGCTGGTGTCCGGCCCAGGACATCTGCCTTTGGAGAATTGGGTCATGCTTTCATATGTGGCTTCATGATCCATGCATTCCTGAATGTGTCCACAGAATGCCTCTATACAGGTATCTGCAGTCTGGTCCATATTTTCAACAGGCCTTGGGCCTTTGAAGGTTTCCACATCATTTATGAGGGGTGTGCACTTGCTTGACATGAGCTGCTGACAGACGTGCAGCCTCCAGACAGAGCAAGGTGAGGGTCACAGTCAGCTACCTGTTGGGTGATAGAATGTGCCACATAACACAGGCACACAGGTCACTCCACAGCAAGTACAGCTATGAGGCAGACATTGTCCATGCTGGTGCAAACAACCTGAGACGTACCTCCCTGGACCACATGGAAAGAGACACAGAGGAGCTCTTACAGCACCCTCTCAAACTCAGGACTCCCACACAGCCTTCATGCTGACACAGGAGAGTTTAGATTACTCTGCAAACACCATCATACTGGGTCATGCCAGCTACCCAAACATAGACTGTGAACACTACACAAGCCACAATACCCAAGCTCTAAGGTTCCCATTGATCAGACATTCTTTGGCTATGAAACATGTAACCAACCTTCCCACAAGAGGGGCAGATATACTAGAGCTGATCTTTACAAACATGAGTACAAACTGCTCACCACTGGGAGTATATCCCTCATTGTTGCAATCAAACCATATACTAATCACACTGGAGTTCTGGATCCCCCACATATGCAAACCTCCAACACATCGATGTGTGTGTGTGGGAAATGTCCCTATTAGCAACTGTGACAGTATTGTACAGGATGCAGATCCCCCGTTTGAAACACTGATGATGTCAGGACTGTATAACTATATCACCTGTAGTAAAGTCCTCCAGTCATTTGCATAGCGCACTCTGCTAATGCGTCTTTCTTCAGTGTCCTAACGTAGTTGGGTAGGGGTTTGAATCCTGCAAAGGGAATGAATGTGTGGTTTATGTGTGTGCACTATGCTGGGAGGGTTAACTGCCTTTTGCCAACTGGGAGAACACACTACAGGGTGCACATCCCTCCTCCTACACACAGATGATGTCAGCACCCTCTAAGTACAGCATTAGTAAAGATTTCTCCAACTACTGCAAATAGCACACTCTGCTAATGTGTCTGTTTCTACTGTCATTGCACAGTTAGGTATGGGTTTGAATCTTGCAAATGGAAAGTATGTGTTTTACTGTTGGTGGGGTTAGTGTGTGTGCACAATGATGGGGTGGGATGTGGCTTTTGCCACATGGGGCTATGCACTGCAGGGTGGTCATTACCCTTAACAAGCAGTGATGTTGGTAGCACCCTATACAAACAAAACTACAAAACAGAAGGTGGTGGTACTGATAACACATGTAAGGTAACACTTCTTCAAGTAATGTCCTGTCCACAAAACGGAGTAGGATAATCAAACAATTTTTTATTCTATACAGACAACATGACAACAGACAACTAACTGCCAGTACTCAGTATAGTGTTACATGCTACTGTAACATCCACATGTACCCAATATATCGTAGATAGTGTCTTGATGCCTGAATGTGACAAGTGTGTGGATGTGGGATGTGTCTGTCGGCATTTCCGTATGGGAAACATGTTTGATGTGGCAATCAGGGTACTACAGTACCTGATACACATTACATCTTTCAACTGATGAGGTTGCCTGCACCCTGTGAGTACAGGTAGAGAAGGGGATGCCAGTAGTAAACAACATAGTGCACTTCTCAAATGTGTACCTGTCATGTATCAACAGCTACTCATGTAGGGTGATAAATAATGGGAATGGCAGGTGAGTGTGCATGTGTGTGGGTAGCAGGGTGTGTATGAATGCATGTGTGACAGAACAGATACATGTAGCTGAATCTACATAACAGCACAAGATGCGCATTGCCATAGTCAATGTTAGCATGTGATGGTGTGCAGCTGGTACACTTTGTTAAGTAGTATGGGTGCAGATAACAATTGAGGACATTCATACAGTTACTGCAGCAGGACTGCTGGGATATACACACAATTATACTGCAACAGTCAACAGTTACCAACATGTTACTACTTATACACATCTATGTAGTCACCCTGTGCATCAGCAACGTGTTTACCTTTACCTGCACCGATGTTGTAGTATGCAGGAGGTGGCACAGTGTCATCATATGCACAGGGTGTGGGTTAGGTATGCCCAAGCCGGCCACTGGTAATACCAATTGACATGTGTGTGTATGTGTGTTTGTGAGGGGCAGCAGTACAGGGTGGACCGTTGTTGGTGCAGTGTGTGTGTGTGTGTATGTGTTTGCCCTAGGTGTTAGGTTTCTGCATGTGTGTAAGCACGCACACAGTCCCACATAATGGCTGCCATGTACAGGGTTTTGTGGACAGCCACAGACTACACCTGTCAGGTCATCCAGATCAGTGTCTGTGGGCACGGACACAGTACCTGTGCCTGGCAGGGGTGCTACGGGCAGATCCGTACTAACCCAGACTGGGTACTGTCATCGGAAGCAGGGGTGTGTTGACTGGACACAGTTCCCTGTTGGGACTGTCCAGAGCCACGTGCATGTGGTCTCCTGGGGCGTCTGGATGACAGCACAGACCCAGCATTGCTGGGGCTGGTGCTGGCACTTGAGGCGCGCGAGTGGGCCTGTTGTCGTCCGCGGCCACTGCCAGCTGGTGCTCTTGCTGGCATACGGCCATGTCGACGTCGCAAACGCACACCATCGCCCTGGCCCATGGACATCTGATTGTGGAGCAGCTGTTCTATGCCCCCACAACGTCTGTCAACGACATCTGTGAAGTTACGGATAGCATTCGCAACATCACACATGCCGTCTGTCATGGCTGTGCGACATGCTCTCAGCTCCCTCAGACCCTGTCTGGTGTACCTTTCCATACGTGCCTGTGCCTGCATGACAGTTCTAAATATAGTGGAGGTTGACATACCTCCTTGGGCACGTCGGCCAGAGGCAGTACGGCCACGGATGCCCCGAGAACCCATGGGCGACTGTCTGCGTGGTACCATTGGAGGCCCCTGCTCATGGCTGCCTTGTGGGGATGCATGTACCACAGGTACCACATTACCCTGATCTATGCCCACTGCTGACTGTCCATCACCTAGGGACAATGGTGACAAAGGATGTAACGGCAGGATGACTGCGCATTGACGGGCGGGGTTGAAAGCTGTGTACTGTCAATTGGCTGACCAATGGCGGACCCAGACACACCTTCCTGCACCATTACAGACATTTCATCATCATCAGTACCTGGGGCACAAGATTCAGGTTCCCTGCTGCAGGTCACCAGAGCAGCACCAGAACCTACGGGAGGAAAACATGGAACACAGATTACAGTCTCAATACATATTTGACAGAGATGCACTTCAATACTAATGCACACATTCAGAAATGGACACATGCACTCATGGACACTAACACACATGCACACTTGAGCACAGGCACACTTGCACACATGCACACCCCACAGTAAACACACACATCAGTACCGTGTTACATACTCAATTTACTACCTGTCAATTACAGTTATTGTGAACACAGTCACCAGCATGTCTACTACAGAGTTACACTACTCTTCCTAGTTTTATAAATTGTT
Source organism: Protopterus annectens (assembly GCF_019279795.1). Lineage (NCBI taxonomy): Eukaryota > Metazoa > Chordata > Ceratodontiformes > Protopteridae > Protopterus > Protopterus annectens. The sequence goes on from NC_056735.1 coordinate 1,547,709,231, forward strand.
TTACAGATAATGTTAAAAAGACTCACCAGCATGTATGGCCTGCCTCATTGCTAGATGGGAGGGACCTGGAAGTGTGAAGAGAGTAATGTCAGTGGGCACATGTGTGCCATTCGTTTTGCACATGATACAGTACAGTAGTACACTAGTTCCCTTTATACACATCAGCTGCACATCATGTCTGTATATATATCATGATGACAGATACATACCACATGCACACCTTATGCGTGCATGAAGTAACAGCGTACAGAACAGTCATATGTACATACCAGGAGTTTACTCTAATCTCACCCTTACCTCTCTTCAAACGTCAACTCAAACTGTACTTCCAAAACCACTGGCTTTGTTCTTCTTGGAGTCCAGGCTAACGTCCCTCTCCCTACCCTCTCTTCACCTTTAACCCCTCATTGTGCATAGAAACTAGCTTCTACCCTGTTTCTTTCACCTTGATGTCCTTCTATGCTCTGACCTACTTCTCCCATCCCTCCCACCTCCTCTTGACTGTCTTCCTTCTTTTCCTCACTTCCCTTCTTGACTCCTGCCTCTTCCATATCATTGTATCTGTCATACTCCTTCTACTTCTCTACCTTTCTGAGCCCTAACTATTATGTATATGGCTGTTGCCTTATTGCATAACCATTATGCTTTAGGTAGGATTGCTTTGAAACCAACGGTACATTGTGTGTGACTCTAAACTGTTTGACTTCCTTACATGTATGTTGATTTACTTAACAGGCTGGTGTACAATTCTATTATGTTGGCTGTCTGTATTAACAACTTGACTGTCTGCCTTTATTACGTTATGTGTGGAGCTTTTCTCCACAGGCCTCTACTGAAAATGAACTTATATCCAGCTAGACTATCTGGGTCAACAAATGTAAAAGTAATAACAATAAATGAATATGGCATCTTACCTGCACGCTCGCTGTCTTGCTGCTGTGTGGATCCAACCTCCATCAGGATGCATGATTGTTGCTGTTGTTCTGGGGCTGGATCCACAACACTTAGCAGTAGCCCCTCCTGTCTGGTGAGGGGGATGTGGCCACCCCCACCTGTGGCAACCTGTTGCCTGCGGATATCTGCAGCACGCTGGCATGACATTTCTTATCAAATCACTGCAGTGATGTCTCACCTGCTCATATGTCCTATCATGCATGCCAACATTATTTATCCTGCTAACGAGGTTTTGCCACAGTGCAGACCTCTCCTGCTGATTCTGGGTGGTGCGTGAGAACAGGATGGCATAGTCACGCACCAGGCTCTGGTGGATCACGTCATCCTCTGCAGCAGAGTAGGCAGGATTCCTTTTTGGTGCCATGTCTATCTGGAAAGGTACACAAACAGGTTATCAGCATAGTATCCCAACAATACATGGTACACATTCTATACAGGGAGTGTTAACTTCTACTTATTACTGCTTGGTTAAAACTTGATTACAGTGTAGCTATCATTCTATGTCATTTGTACTAAGTACTTGGCCTTCCGACCGGTTGTTTTACATTAGGGAGGTTGGTGGCAAGCACTGTGATGGCAGGACACAAATCTTTCCTCCATTGAAGTTGGGAACTGCTGATTGTGGGCCCAGTGTACAAGTGTATTACTTCTAGTATGGGCAGTTGGCGTTCAGGCCAGTTATTTAACATTAACGAGGTTTGTGGTCTGCACTCGTGTGTGACAATAGGCTGTACTCTGCCATTCATAGCTGGGGACATCTGGTTTCAGGTTTATAGTGCCTGCATATCTGAGCTGCATCTTACTGACATTGCTACACCTTGTTTGTTGTAGCAAACACTACATCCAGGCCTCCTGGATCTACCTTTGTTTATATGCTTGTTATCTGTTAGCTTGTTATTTCACTGGTATGCTACTTCCACATAGTACACATCTTCTCAACACATCTGTGACTTACTACTGATATCTGCATTGCTTACTGTACGTACTTCCATGTTACACATGACAGCAAGTGACTGCTTGTCATTGTTGCATTTACTTAATTGTGACACATTGCACTTAGGTTACCTGGCATTTGCTCACTGACACTTTTATATCAGTCAGCAGTTGTAGGTAATGTCAGTACACCCTCACTCCCCACTGGACCTTGTTTTCAATCATTGGTGATTGCAGAGTTCACAATAGTATTCTAGCATGTCCAGAGGTCAGTTGTCAGTTCCCTCCCCAGTCCAGCTGGTGAGTGTGGTACTCCAGAGACAATGTTAGAACAGATGCATGTACACAGACAACCCCCTCCTCCTAACAACAAATTCAAACTCATGTGAGTGATGCAACCATATACCAGACTGAAGGCTAGGCTCTGTCTACTCAATACCGCCATAACCAGTCAGGTGGCAAAGGGGATCACTCACTACACTTCCAGTCTCACGTAGACCTACCACAACAGCGGACCTAACACATGATCACACATGATCATACTTGTAGGCTCAGACCACAGCTCTGCCTATGCAGCAGAGACCTCCTAAGCAGACATCCAGGCAACCACTACCACATAAACGAACATGTGCAACACATATCACACAAAGCCAATGTGCTGAACACTCACAGCCATTAACAGTTAACAACACACCTCATACACCTGTACAAGGTGCCTCTATCATCAGGCACACTCACATCACGTTCACCAGGCTTAACGAGGTGAGGGTCACGGTGTGCAGCCTGTCAGGCACTATGACCTGCCACATAACACAAACACTCAGGTAACCCCAAGGCAGGTACAGGTATGACTCAGTCAATGTCCATGCTGCTGTGAATGGCCTGACACATTCCTCCCTGGACTACATGACATGAGACATTACAGAGCTCTCTGAACACGTAGCCCAAGACAGTTTGACCCTGACCTTGAGTAGCATCCTACCCACACCTAGAACGATGCCACAATATCAAGGCACGATGATCCCTTCCAACAATTGACTGACATATTGGTGTCATTCACAGGTGTGCCAATGCCTGCCATCTTGGGGTGGTATGCTTTGCTAGGGACAGCTTGCACCTGTCACCACAGTCCTATTGACATTTGGCGGAGCCTCCTGCTACACCGATAGTGCCTGTATTAGGCAAGGCTCATAAGGCAAACCCACATCCATTTGTATCACAAAGGATGAGGAAGTAAGAGTGATGCTACTCAACACTGGACGTCTAGACCCAAGGATGCATGCACTCAAAACCCTACCTAGCATTCTGGACATCGATATCTGTGCAGTAACATGAACCTGTTTCAGGTTTCACAGGAGCACACCAGTACTACCACGTTATAGCTGTTACCATTCTTGTCGGCCCCAACACTTGAACAAGGGAGGGGGAGTATCAGTATTCAATGCAGATTCCCACGCCTCCACATTAGTGGCACAGTACAACATAGGTGTTAGGCCATTGAGTACAGAAGACGTAGTTGGGGACCTGGGGAAGAAACATGGTGGCGGTCTGTCATTTGTCTACCACATGGCCAACGTGGATTGACAGACATGTTATATAGCCCAGTTAATCATGAGTGATTCACATGTATGGCAGGGGAGGTCATTGTGCTTCTTTACTCATCCATCATCAGGCCTATAATTGCGTACAATGCACCTTTTGGGATGTACCTAACCAGACACCTACAGCAACTGGTACAGGACAACAGTACATCATCAAGGGGATGCAATGGCTCACACAGATGTCATATGCTGCCCAGGTAAAGTGAATCCAGCTGGACTCAGTGGCATACTGCCTGTTCAGAGGCAATCTGTGCATGCCATATACAGCCATGTCCTACCTAGCAGTAATGAACATGATGCACCTCAGGCAATCAGAGTCCCATACAGCCACATGCTCAGGAGAGCTGGACCTCAGCAGTGACATACATGGACATGCTGGAGGGGCATATTCCTAACCGAGAGGCTCCCTTCACTCTGTAATGAGCTCACACTACTGGTTAGGCAGAGTCCCTCATTGACTCTCTTCCATAGGAATCTGGATGAGTGGATGGAGATCATAGTTGTACCCCAGGTACCACTTCTATGTCACTGTTAGACAGAGGCACAGTATACTAAAGTCGGACAAGGGCATAGCAGCATAACTTGTAATTGGGTGGCAAAAGGCAAACACATTCTACAAGGCTTACCAATGCCCTAGGGCAAATAGCCTAGTATGAACCTATGAACTGTTCATTCTCAACTGTTTGAGCTCATTACAGAGTGAAGGGAGCCTCTCGGTTAGGAATATGCCCCTCCAGCATGTCCATGTATGTTCTATTCAGTCGCTTACAGCTTGCTCAGAGGTGACCTTTGCCTAACATACAAGGCCATGTCAAACCCAGATTTGATGAATATGCTTCACCTCAAAAAATCTAGATCCATCAGAGCCACAAGGGCGGGAGACTTAAACCTCGACACGGCTATTAATAGGACATGCTGGAGGGATAGATTCATCACCCAAAGACTCCCTATGCTGTGGAACAAAATCCCGTATATGTGAGGCAGAGCACCTCGCTGGCCTTGTTCAAGAGAAATCTTGACCAATGGATGGGAGATCGCAGATATACTCCAGGGATTACCTCAGTGTCACTGCTCGACAGAGGCACAGCAAAATAATGGGTATAGTTCCCCATACTAAAGGGGTGTAAGCCACAAACGATGGGCTAGGCTTGTAAATGCCCTCGGGCAGATAGCCTAGTATGAACCTATGAACATGTGTGTACTGCTATAGTACTTCTGCCATATGTTGCATGTGTGTGTGTTGTGGGGGATGCACAGGTAATGGCCAGATACTTCTGCACAGGTGACACGTCTGACACATTCTGGGTGTTCATCCATACATACTGGATGTGTGCTGCCATCTAACCCTGTGATGTGGACACACATTACTCAGCCTGGATATACATATCCGAACAACACCACAAGCACAGTACACTACCTTGCTATGTATGCATGTAATTACACAGTTATTCAGTAGTTATGACAGTGATGCTACCCATGCAGCCCACTGGGCCAGTGGAAGCCACAACACACACCGCCAGCACCTTTGCATATGCTTACCACAGACATCCCACATACTGCATGTACTGTGCACACAGATATCTAACCCAGAACAACTGCACACCACTTATTAATCCTGTCCAGTGGACTACAGATACAGGCATATTGTATAACAATAGTAGGAGGCTACTGCAGCACAGGGCAGATTCGCATGACGGGAAGGCATCTGTTGTCTGCAGTGTTGAGATGCTTCACATTCACCAAATGCACAGATATTGGCAACATTGTTGCAGACAGTTTAGGTGCAGGTACCCCCCCCCATTGTCCTACACATGTGTTATTAGTTATCGCAGATGACTGTAACCTCCCTATCCTCTCACATGTCCAGGTGAGAGCCACCCTCATCATTGCAGAACACATATCATCACTGTTACGAAATGGTATCCCTGGATGTGTGCTACATTCACCCCTGGAGGACATAGCACCACATGACAGACTGATATTAATCCCTGGCCATACTACAGGATATGTACCTGAACAGTGCCATACATACACAGTGGTCCCACACCAATGAGGAGGAACCTCTACTGACCCTGGGAACTACTGCATCATATGCACAACTGGCCTTGTGTTCTAAGCTATGGAAGTGTTAGTTATGGCCCACATGTACAACAATATTACATATGTTTATATTTCATGACTATGTACACACAACCTATCTCATGGACATACCTATAGATAGTGAACTATGATACATTTGGAGGTGTCACAGTATACACAGGATTAACCTGCTACTTTGCATTACCTGTGTTTGTGGCAGCTGTTGCTGTGCCAGTGGTGCTGCTTGCTGCTTGCTCCTTGCTGCTTGCTGCTGCTTTTGCTGCTGGCAGTCCTAATATTTGTTTGGTTGTTTTCTGTCTCTCTCTCTCTCTTTCTCCGTAGTGTTTGTGCAATGAATGTATTGCGTGAGTGTAGTGTGGGTACTCAATGCTTTTGTAGGTATCTGCATAGGTCCCTGTGATGGCCTCTGCACCAATTGTAAGGCAGCATTTGCTAATTGCATGCAGCTGGGTGTGTACTGATTGCATGTCTCACTGTGATTTCAGGACACTGCTATAAAAGGGTATGTGAGATAGGCGTTGCCCTTTCAGATTGTAGGGTGGACCATGCTGGTATGCTGTTGACAGTGTTTTGTGAGTGTGAAGGTTAGTACATCTCCCATGCTTCATGCTGTGTTGTAGATTCAGGTTGCTGCATTTATCTTGCCTGTTCCCTGTAGTGAGTGTGTATGCATACTGACACCTACAACTATATGTCATATGTATTGCTATATAAATATTTATATATCTGTGTACATATACATACTTTCATATATGTACATTAGCTGACATTATTGGGTACAAGCTAACAATTAGCAGGGCTGTTTCTGTTAACACTACACTAGTATGGGAATCCAGTAATTGGGACTATAAAAGTCTGCATGACATGCTTTGGGTAGTAGACATACTATATTGCCTTTATCTTCATTCCTACTATTACATGTTCCACTTATTTAGCACTATATTCCTGTATGAGAGTCATGGCTTAGTGGTAGGTCATACAGACTAGTGTTACAATGGTCTTGTGGTAGGGCCTACTAGTATGCTCATATTCTGCTTTTGAGTTGAGTACAGGGCCTATCAATCAAAGTGCTGGAGGCACCTTTAAGCAGTTAAAGGGGTTAGTAGGTCTCACAGGAGCCAGGCTGTGTTGCAGATTCTGGTTGCTGCATATATCTTCACTGTTTCCTGTAGTGAGTGTGTATGGCTACTGAGACCTACAACTATATTTCATATGTATTAATATATATTTATATATATGTATGTGTAGATATACATACCTTCACATATGTACATTACCTTACGTTACTATGTACAAGCTAACAGGTAGCAGGGCTGTTTCTGTTCACACTGAACTAGTATGGGAATCCAGTAATTTGGCCATTAAAACTCTACCTGACATGCTTTGGATAGTACATCTCCTATATTGCCTTTATACTGATTCCTACTATTACATGTTATATTTATTTTAGCACTGTGTTCTTGTAAAGCAGGCATGGCTTAGTGGTAGGTCACACAGACTAATGTTACCAAGGTCCTGGGTTTGGGACTGACAGTGGGAATTTATTTTTCTTTGCAAACTTTCAAACTGAGTACAGGACCTGTCAATCAAAGTGCCATAAAGGCACTTTTAAGCACTTTAAACCAGGTCTGCGCTCGCTTACAGAGCTCACGATGCTTGCACTGGCGGTGAGCTCCGCTACACAAGCGCACACCAGCTAATTTCTTTAAAAGAAAAGAAAAAGGGGTGACAGGAAAGTGGTGAAAAGGGGTCACAAAGAGGGTAAGACAGTAGGGAAACAAGCGTGGGATTTGCAGGAGGGATGTAGGTAAGGCCCATAGATGCCCATGTCTTTGGCAGCAACAGCTGTGCATTTCCATGTATTTTGGTGAGACATTGGAAACCTTTCACCCTGAGAGAGGTGTCAGGACAACATTAATATTTGTTGTAGAGCCAATTGTAATTAACTGTTTCAATGTCAAGCAGACATGTGTGCGACATGGACAGCTATGTATGGGGCGTAATTTTTGTGGGTACAGAGTGCCCTTTTTTTTTTTTTTCAGGTGAGAGTGGTATGTCAGGTGAAGGAAGTCGGTATAGCTGGGGAGGTAGGTTGGGTAGGTTAACAGACAAGACAGACAAGAGCATACAGGGGCGTGTATGACACACGTGGGGGTTACACAATTGACGGGACGGAGGTTGGGATTTCCAAGATGCATGAGCCCACAGATGGCAACAGTGGAACTGATATCCCCACCCATAGGCAGTTGCCACTGTTCCTTCACAGCCCAGGACGGGCTGTGCTGGGGGCTGTAGGCGGGGCAACGGCCGGGGCTGTTAGCTGTGCCACACGAGCCTCAAGCTGGCGTAGGGGCCCAAGAACAGTGTCTTGGATCTCCCTTCGCACCACAGACCGGACACCGTGGAGGGTGGGTGGAAACCCTCCGCCACACTTGCAGAGGGGGACTGGCCCCATCCCTGCAGCGCTCCCACCCGAAGGTGGCACAGGCCCACCGGAGGGGGGTCCGGCCTGGGCACTAGTGCCAGGTGCAGGCGTCAGCTGAGGTGGGAGAGGTGGATCCGCTGGGACCCGCCTTCCCAAGCGTTCTAGGTTTGTGAGTTGTTATGTTAGTTTGGGTTAGTGGCATTTTATTCCATTCAGATTAGTTGTAACAGCATGCATTGGTATTCCCATCAAACAAACACCCAGATATTAACACCATTGAACAAGGGGCATATCAATATCACATGCATTATTTGAACAGAAATACACAGTCAAACAACATGCAGGGTTGATTAATGGCAACAGGCCATCAGATTTGCAGGTATGAACAGGGCACATGCACGAACAGACATACATATATTTTTGAAACGGACAAATGTCCATGATTAATGAAATGTTCACATACCATTATTTAGTGGGTGTTGTTATACGGAATTATAGGGTTGGGCGGAGATAGAAAGTGATGACACATTAATATGTTACACATTGATTTACATTTGTAATAGGTACACAATTAAGTTGAGGCTGATGTTTCAAAATAAATTTTATTTGACTGTCAAGCTACACCTGTTACAAATACATCACTATCCTACTTATTTTGAATTTGATCAGATACATCATCCTGCTACACTTTGATGACAGGACAGGGGACAACTCTGGCTGTTTAGTCTGTCAGATAATCATTCATTCTATCTGCAAATTGTTTACTGTGATCACCATATACAGCATTTGGCCTAGACATTCCAGATTCTGACACACTGAAATCAGTTTGGGATATTAAGTTGTACTTCCCACATGCATTTAGTTCTGTAGAAACACACTGGGGCTACTATATTCAGGGTTATTACTACTTTATTTATTCATACATGACCCTTTCTGTCACTCTCACACATCCTGCAACTTCACAGTTCAGGTTGGTACTTCTAGGCTTTGTTCACATGTTAGACTGGTGGTGATTCAAACACTTTCCAACAGCCTCACTTCTGTCATGATTCAGCATTTCAACAGGGATATATCTCACATATGACTACCTCAGATTCTAAAGCTGTACTCTTGGGACTACTGCAGGTTACACTATATTTAATTCATGGTGGGACATCTGTATTACAGCACTGTTTAATTCTATCAATTATATTTCCAGTTACACTTGCATACTGATGAACTTGTTGCAGCCATACCTGCAGACTTACAATTCCTGCTTGCACATTATATTACTTTTAATCAATACACTGCAGTGTTCTGATACATGCTACAGTACAATATTTATTTACAAGTAATGGGTGGGGTTACTAACCTGCATGGTGGTGCAGCCGCACCAGCCTACGGCCATACATCTCGCGATTCGCAGAGCGGACACCTGCAGCTGTAATACGAAAGAAGTAATATTGGACTACACATCTCCATGATATCGGCCAGTTGAAATCCTTACATACATAAGCAAAATGTAACTTACTCAGTAGTGGGGCGTTGGGCATATCCCGGGCCTCCTGGATCCATTCGGTCAACTGGTCTTCCTTGCGTCGCTTCAGGTCTGCATGGTGGTGATGGACCTGCTCACCAGTGTGTGGAATGCCAGTAGCACTGGTCAGATCACGAGCCAACTGGTCCCATGCCTCTGCCCTATACGCTCCCCATGAGACCTGGCCCTGCATGAGTTGGGCCTCGTGATGATGGACAAGGAGCCAGACCAAGTATCTGGACTCCTCAACGCCCCAACGCTGTGCTCGAAAGCAACGTCCCTCACCTACTCCACTCATTCTAACTGCAGGTCTGTTCTACAATCGTTTCTGCTGTGTATTCCCACCTATGGGGCTTATATATGCCGCTTTTCCCGCACATTTCTCTGATTGGCCGTTTTGGAATTGTATCTACTTCACTGAAAATACTTTATCATGCTCCATTCTGGATTTTATCCCATATATATGCTATTTCTGTCTTTCTAGGTATTGCTGTCATGGCTTAGTGGTTTAGTACCTTGACTCTAGTGCATGGTATCCTGGGTTCGAATCTAACAACTGATTTTTGATTTTCCTGAAAGATATGAGTTGAGGACCTGTCAATCAAACATGCCAAAAGCACTTTTAAGCACTTAAAACCAGGTCTGCGCTCGTTTGCGCGGAGGTAACGCATGCGCACTGGCAGTTAGCTTGTGGGAGCGGCGCGCAAACGGTGTGCGCTGGGATAAACCTTAATTGACTAGTGACACACATGTTCAGCTAAGCACAGCTAGTTGCAAATGGTTTCAGCCTATTAAACCGGTGCTTAGCAACGGGCACGCAGTTTGCAGCTTTTTAAACACTACTCAGCTACGGGCACTCCGTCTCACAGCAGCTTAGCTATCAGTACATTTCTGACTATTTTTATTATTGTGTTACTTCGGAATATATGCTCCATTTCATTCCATTTTACAAAAGGGAATACATTTACATTTGTACAATACTGTCAGGGGGCTTTTTAGTGCTTATTTACAAAAAAAAAAAAAGGTTGTTGTGGGGGCTCGAACCCTGCCTGCCTACTCTTAGGCCGGCAACTCTACCGCTAAGTTATTACTTCTTGGCTTACTTTGCATATTTAGTTCTTATATCCTTTTCCACTGACTGCTAACTGTGATTGCGCTAGTAGCACACCTGTGCACACGGGCGCACACAGTAGCAAACATTTACGGGGTTTAAAAAAAAGAAAAAAAAGGTTTTAATTTAATTTTATAACATCTCTTCACTTTATACACTGATGGTCTATCGGGGCATGTGTTGTGTAGTGTGTTTATTCACATTTCCATGGCCTCTCTCGTGGCTGTTTACTTTCAGCCATTCTAGTCTTCCGGGGGCGTGTCCGCTTGCAGGGCTTAGCCTACAGACATGCCCCCTACTCTCTTACATGGACCATGTAAGAGTTACTAGTGTGATTCAGCATGCCTCATGCACCTCATGCATATGCATGACATGCTGACATCACACAGTTTAACTGCAGCCTCCGTGTAAGAGTTATAACTCTTACACGGAGGCTTCCTGAATCTGGCCCAATGTTGTTCGACATGTCTCTTCTCTAGTGAAGTTTTAAATCATAAATCCCACCTCCTTCATAGCTCTGGTGCTTATTTGAGCATGCAAAGGATATTCTTCTTTCTACACTATCTTGAAATGCTATTGCATGAGGACACTAGGTAGTAATTACTATGACATTGTATTTTGCACATCAAAGCATACTAGATGCGAAAATAACTGATAGTGGTCCTCACTTCAGCTGTGAAACACTCATAGACTTTGCAAAAATGTAGAGTTTTTCAGGTATGAAGCATCGAGTCCACATTAGTCCAATTAAAGGGATTAGATGACAGTGGAGTGGAAATTGTAGAAAATGTTAATGTTGTGATGCTCATGCAGAGCAAGATGAGTAACCCTGACCATGATGAAGTATTAGCTTAATGCCAGCAACAGTGTGATCTGCATGGAGTAAAAGCATAGCCTGCAGTACACTAAGCAAGTCAAATTACTGACATCGGAAAATGTGTCTGATGTTGTGGAATGCAAGACAGTCCAATAGAGTTAACATAAAACATCAGTTGCAATACCTAATCACACACCATTCTCCAGGGGCAAAGTGCAACATGAGAGTTCTGCTTTCGATGCACTAATCAGATCAATGATTCATAATGAGATAACAATTATACAGATGAGCAGGAGTCATTCTTTGTCTGATTTACAGCTCGGTTTATATCACTGATCCAGCACAAACCAACATTAATGATGAGGCAGAACAAGGGAGTAGCGGTATCACTGTGCAGTATCCAGGTAATAACTTATTTCCCCTGTGGAACTGAGATAGCTGTGTGTACAGCTCACTGGTCAGGTGATGTCAATGAACCAGACTCACCAAACAAAATTAGAAAAACAGTGATAACTGCTTATGCCAGACTAGTCGAATCACATAGTATTGCTGAAACTGTAGGGAGAACAGGCAGCCCATTCTGCCTTTTAGCAAACTCATTATTCCTGTCTCCTACTGTTCTAAGCTACTCAGTCTTCTCACACACATGTGCCAGTGTATGGAAACAAGCAGCAAAACAGCTTTCACCCAAATATATAGATCTTTTCCTCCTACAGTTTATTGTTGCCTGCTGTTCTGCTCTTTCTATCACAGCTGGCAGTCAAAAAGCCAAAGCACAATAGTACAACTTAAAATTAACCTTCATCAAGTCTTCTTATCTATGCTTAATGCCTCTCTTCAGTGTTTTGCAGATCTATTTATAGTTCCTCTGTTATGTGTCTCTTGTCTGTGGCTCTCTGTGCAAATGCTCAGTGCAGGGACTTTACTGTATGCCTTAATACCCTTAACATTTTTTCAAATTTTTTTATTATTATTAGTATTTTATACTACCTTTCTTTATGGACGTTCTTACAGGAATGGCTCACATACCACTTTTGTTTTTACCTCTTGAGTTTCCTACCATAAAAAATCAAAGCATGTCCCAACACTCAGATAAGTGAAAATACGTCATTTTCTTTCAACTCCTTCTTCTTGTTTGTTGTCGTCTCTTTGAATGTTAGTTCATGAAGATAGTTTCATCGTTCCTTCATCATTGTAAAAACAATACCTTTAACATCATTCATAACAATAGTTGATTCATAAATGTTTGTACATTAAGCCACAATGTTCAGGTCTCATGGCCATCAAGGAACACTGTTTCCTCAAGAATTTCTAGATTGTCTAATCCAAACTGGAATGTTATTACACAACTTATTTTAACTGTAACATATGAATTCCTAACAATAATCCTGCCTAGTTTTGAGACAGATTTCATGTTGTAAGCCTTTGTATCTTTTCACAGTTAAATACTTCTACATTATAAAGTAATTGTAAGACAGGATTATTAAATATTTTGTATGCCAAAACCATGAATATATCTATACGAGAAAGAAAACAACTTTGTGTCCCTATATCTGACCTTGCAATCTAAGTTACTATTTGATAATATTTTCCTCATAAATTTCCTAAGAACTGAATAAGCCACAAAAAATAACTATGAAAAACAAAAATGGAACACAAAAACTACACATCAAACAGCTCACTTTATTTAAAATACCAACACATTAAGCACATTCATCCTCGAAAGGGACGTTATCAGAATGAAATAAATAAAATGCAAAAACCCCTCCCACAAGGCTAATTGATAATCACGTTATGAAGAGCAGTTAGATAATTGATAACATCCATAAGCCTAGGGAAAGAAAACAAGGTAATAAAAGCACCCGAAATAAAAATAATGCAGAATACACATAATACATAATGGGCAGGATTCACAAAGGCTTGAACGGAGTGTAAGAGACGTGTAAGACTCCATGCAAGCCTCATGATCCAGGAACAGCCCGAAACTCCGTGTAAGAGACCAGCTAAAACGTCTCTTAACACGGACTGGGCGTGGATATGCTAAATACCTCACTTGCAGCCGAAAGGAATGCAAATGAGGAAGAGTAGTGATCCACGAAGCAGAAAGCAGCCCGTATAAGAGCCGTTTTAGCTGCAGAAATGTACTCAGTTGACAACTGAGTACGTTTCTGCAAAAATCACAATGGAGCCATGTCAGCTCCAAATAAAGGGTGCATATGTGTCAGGCAGCATGCCAATGGCCAAATATGTGGCCATTGGCAAGGTACCCTGATGCAAATATGAAAAATAAATCTTTTTTTTTCAGCGATCGCCGATGTTTAAACGCAGCTCAGCCCCGCGCAAACGGGTTACGCTGTATAAAACATAAAAATGAAGGTTATAAACCCACAAATGTGGGTTTTATGCAATACATGGATTTACAATGCAGGGACCAGCAGACCAAAAACAACATGGCCACAGTTTAGTGGTTGCTAAGGGGGGAAGCCAAGTCTAAGACATGTAACTAAGCATTAGTAGGCAATGTGATGCAAATGAGTGTTAGGATACAGAATTCCACTGTCACATAGCAAATGAGCACATTCTTAGTAGTGTAAGAGTTACATAAGGGGGAGGAACAGAGTAGGAGATAGGTGACATCACAGGGGGGAATGGCAGAAAGAAATGCAGTTCATTGGAGGTGAGTGTTACATGACAGATGTCAGACACATATCATGGAAAGAGGAGTGCCACAAAATAAGCATGGGAAAGTCAAAAAATGGAAGGTGTACACTGTTGCTTACACTAAAGTTTCTTGCTGGGCATGCATGCGCAAGTGTGCGCACCATGAAGCGTGAGTAGGACAGTGTGAGTGCGTGTAAGGCAGACTGAGCATGTGGGAGCCTGTTGGCAGACGTGTAAGACTGTTTATGCTAGTGTGCGCGCGTGTAAAGCAGACTGAGCATGCGGGAGCCTGTTGGAAGACTTGTAAGACTGTTTGCGCTGGTGTGCGCGCATTTTAACCTGAATAAGCAGATTCTGAACCGTGTAAGCACGTGTGTGTAAGCCACTGTGAGCGCGTTTCTGCTGGTATGCACGTTGCTCCCCCCTGAGGAAACAGAGAGGAAAAAGGAAGCAACAGAATTAGTAGGAAGCTAGCAGGGAATACTGCTGGAGCTAGCAGGTGAAAACAATTAGAAGCAGGAAATTACACAGGCAGAATAGTAGCTCAGCCAAGCACTTAAAACACTGCAAACAGCATTGCAGTATGTTTCTCTCAAGAGACACTGCAAGACAGGAGTATGCTAGTAGAAGTGAAAACTGAAAAAGCTGCACTCAGACCAAACATGCTAGGGGCTGCCATAGCTGTCATAAGGAGACATAGGAGACTTGCTGAGGGTGGTGACAATGGAAATGCTGCCAGACAACCCACAGTGAGGAGATGGAGAAGAGTGTACAGGCCCAGGGTCACCTACCAGGGGTTACATGAGCTGGAGATAGTGGAGCGCTATAGAGTGGACAGAGACCTCCTGCAGCAAATTGTTGAGCTGTGCAGGCCACGCCTCACACACAGAACCAATAGAGGGGAACCCATCCCAGTGGAAACCAAGGTATGTGTTGGCCTAAGAATACTAGCAACAGGTACTTTCCAGAGACCAACTGGTGATATGATGGGGATATCACAGGCATCAGCCTCCAGGGTACTGCACCAGTTCCTGGATGCCATGTCAGCACATGTTGGTGATCATGTATATTTCCCCAATGCCCGTGAGGTATTGGCCAGCAATATGGGTCTCTTCCAGCAAATAGCGGAATACCCTGAGGTAGTGGGTGCAATAGACTGCACTCACATATGCATCAAAGCACCAGCTGGTGAGCGGGGTAGGGCCTACATTAACTGCAAGGGCTTCCCCCTCCATCAACTGCCAGGTCATGTGTGATGCCCAGGGCATAATAATGAATGTGTGTGCTGGCTGCCCTTGGAGCTACCATGATTCCCATATCTGGCATTTGACGCAGCTGTACCAGACATTTGCCAATGGGGACATCCCACATGGTCACCTAGTGGGGGATGCAGGTTATGCACTGGAGCCATGGCAGATGGCACCCATCAGAAATGCACACACACCTGAACAGGAATGCCATAATGAGGCACACGCACAAACACGTAATGTAATAGAGCATGTGTTTGGGCTGCTCAAGTCACAGTTCCGGTGCCTGGACACAACTGGTGGAGCCTTGCAGTACTCACCAACTACATGTACTCAAATTGTCATGGTATGTGCTATGCTACATAATATGATCCTGCGAAAACTGCTGCAGCAGGACCAGCATAGGGCCGGGAAAAACACCCCCCACCATTGCCAAGGCCATCACAGGCAGAGCGTGACTCGGAGGAGGAACAAACTGAGCCTGCCCCAGTAGGCAGAAGGAGGTGTGCCCAGTATGCCCTGGCCTTGGCAAAGAGGCAACGCATAGCACATACACTGGCTTAGTAGGAACCCTGGGAATGATACCCCTCTCTGACTCACTCATATAGTAACAGGGATGCCTAACATGACACAACCTGCTCTCAAACAGGTACAGGGAGTGTAGTATGTGCATCCGACAGAGGCAGCCCTGCAGCACCACCTGAGGCATGATTGCCATGTGTTAAGCAATGTAACACCCTTTAGTATATGCAAACATGAAGACCCAACCTAACATCTCACCCTTACCAAGCATGATGCCACACTATGAAGACAACAAGATCAAGTACAATAATTGGCTGAGGTATTGCTGTTAGCAAGGGGGAACACATGGCTGACAGCCTGGGCTGACATGCCAAGCAAGACATGATGCCTCACCTGCTAGGGATGGCACGCACCCAGCACACCTGGCTGTGTAGATACTGGCAAAGGCTGTTGTCACCCCCACTGTGCCTGGAATAGGTAAGTCTGGAAACACAAACCCACCACCATAGGTAGCACAAGGGATAATAACCTTGACGTAATGCTACCCAACACCAGAAGTCTAACCTGCAAGGTGCATGTAGACCAAACCCACCACAACATGGAGAATGGTGATATGTGTTCTGTAACAGAAACCTGGGCAAGGCCCAGAAGAGCACCCTAATGCTACCAGGTTATGCCTCATACCATGCTCTATGGCTCCAAAACATGGAACACATGACAATAGGAGTGTGGCTACCAGTAATTATCAAGAATAACCACACCCCCAGGTTGGTACCACAGCAAGAAGCAGCATGGACTATCCACGGGCAAGTAACACTGTCTCAAACTGTGTACCTGTTTGAAGCCTGCAACAGACCACACACACAAACCCAGGTACCCCAGCCAGCCTTCCTGAAGACACTTCAGAGTATGAATGTCTCAACAAATACCAAACAAGGCACACACAAAGTATGACATAGGTGGCAATCCATTATGTATGGAAGAAGTAATCATGGACCTAGGGACACAAATGGACGGTAACCTGTCATGTGACACTCTCATTGCCAAGGTGGCCAGGAAGACCTGCTATATTGCCCACCTTAATATGAAAGGATGCACATGTAGAGCTAGAGAAGTCACTGTGCCCCCATACTCTTCCCTTATCAGGCCCATAAGTGACAACAATGCCCCAGTTCGGATGTACCTTACCTTACACATGCAGCAGTCAGAAAGACCCCAAATGTACCCCACCAACAGGATAAAGGGTCCAAACATTGGACATCTGCAGCCTGGCTGAAGAAACCACAGCCCAATTCAAAAGCATACTGCACAGTCAGAGGTGATGTATGCCTGATGTACAAGGCCATGTCCAATCCAGAATGAATGGACATGCTCCACTGCAGAAACCCCAAATCCAGCAGACACACCATAGTGAGATATCTGAACCTCTACACATAGATTAATTGGATGTGCTGGAGGGACAGATCCATAACCCAGAGGCTCCTGACACTCTGGAACAGAATCTCAGTCCATGATAGGTTGAGCTCCACACACAAACTCAACAAGAGAAATCTGGTGAAGTGCATGGGAGATAGTAGGTGTACACTGGGGGCCATCCCTGTGTCACATCTAGGAAAGTAAACCCTACGTGGGCATAATATGCACATTGCAAGGGGTGTTGAGACCCACACACAGTCTGTCCATGTTCAAACAAGGCCAGGGCAGATAGCCTAGTATGAACCTATGAACCTATGATGATACAAATTGTGCAGGACACAAAGGATTATCACACAGCTGTCCTACCTGATGGTAGGAACCATGGTGATAATCCACAGATATGCTCTGCAGCACTCTAATATCACAAACAATACACCAAATCCACACACATTGCCAACAGCCTACCGAACAGATTCCTTTCAACCTCCCCACCAGCACCTAAATGCCAAATATCTATCCCAGGAGAGTGCTGGCCCTCCGACATTGCAGATGCTGAGGTAACAGCCAGCATCCACAAAGCACAGCACACAGCATCAATGGTTCCAGATGGTGTCCTGGGTTGTGTCCAACAAATACTGTAAAGAAGAATGGAACAGCAAATAGCATTACTGTGCACTATCTGTCCTACCACAGGATATGTATTCAAAGAGCAGTGTACAGCAACAGTGGTCCCACACCACAAAGGGGGTGCCTGAATGGATACTGAAAACTATCACCCCTCAACCCCTACTCTCTAGGTTGGCAAAGTAATGGAGAGGATGATCATGGATCCCATGAATAACGAGATGGGGTATCTACAGACATTGGACCCTACCCAGTGTGACTGTCATAGGGCAGATCCTGCCCCTTACACATGTCTGACTCATGTGAAACTTGCACCAAGCCCATTGATGTGGGGAATGTTGATCACACAGCCTATCTGGACCTTGCTAAACCCTTCCATTCAATACCCTAGTTGGTGGTACAGATAAGCACACCAGCCTAACTATAAACCCCTATGCAAGTAGATGGGTTGCAAACCAGCTCAAGGACAGAACTGACCTGGCAGACATGCTGTAGCCATGGCAGACTGCAACCCAGGTACAACTGGCATCCCACAAGGCATGGTCCTGGGACCTCTCTTGTATGCTATATATGTCACATAGGTACAGGCCAACATGGACGTACTCTGTCTGAACAGGTTTGCAGAGGACTACAAACTGGCCACCATATCGGACCCTCCAGCTAACACAAGCAACCTACAAAAGGCACACATAGAAACACACAAGTGGTGACACAGCCATGTCAACAAGCTAAATGCAGAATAGTGTATAGTCAACCCCTCTGGAAACACAGTACATGGCCAGAAATTACCACATAGGTGTTAACCCAGTAAGTACATCAGGAGAAATAAGAGACCTGGGGACACAAGGTGATAGATATCCTGCATGTGCCAACCATGTGTCTGTAGTGGTTACAGAAACATACCATATACCCACCTAATCATGAATTTAAGCACAGCTTGGTTAGGGTAGGTCAATCTGCCTCTCCAGTCATCCATCATCAGCCTCACAATTGTGTACAATGGCCCTTCAGGGATGTACCGTAGCAGACACCTACAGCAACTGGAAAGACCACACAAATACCCCACCAGGAGGATCGCAGAACTGTAAAAGATGCCATGTGTTGCCTGAGTAAAGAAACTGCAGCTCTACACAGTGCCATACTGCCTGGCTGGAGGTGAACTGTGCCTGGTGTATAGAGCCATGACCAACCTGGTATCAATGGACATTTGGCACCATGTAAACACTGAATGCTGGTGACCTATGCAGCTGACAGGCCTGAACCCCAGCACAGACATAAACAGGACATGCTGTACCGATTGGTCCATAACCCAGAAGCTCACTCCACTCATGACTAAACTCCCACTACAGGATATCCAGGGAGTCCCTCAGTGACTGTCATCCAGAGGAATCATGATAACTGGATGGGAGATGGTAGGTGTACCCTGGATATCACCTGTATGGCACGGGTAGACAGACTAGACAGAGGCACATCACACTAACCATGACATATGTCATGGCAAACACCAGTAAATATGTGTTGAAGGACAAACTCTCTCTGACTAGCATTACAAATGGACTAGGGTGCATGGCCATTGTTTGTCACTGCCCACACAAGTTGTGAAATACATTAACAATGTCGGACAATCATGTACTATGCTGTCCATATCTGAACAAAATACAACATGGTCATATCTGCACAACTGGCCCTCAACCAATCTGGTGTGCTCACTATAAATATTACAAGCAGTGATAGGACTGAAACCGATTATACTGTCCACCACAGTGAAAGTACTACACCAGTACACTATACGACAATACAACTGTTTGATCAGCAGGAAAGGATGATGACAACTGTATGCAAACTATCCCATGGCAACCCTGCAGGCACAGCATAATGCCTGTTAGGTTCAGACACAAAGCAGTTGGGCAGTAAGAACACAACCTGATGTCCAACACTCAACTGTACATGTGATATATAGATGGCATCCACACACAAACACAAATGTGGTGGTCCACAAATCCCAACATAAGGAAAGGTCACACTGGGCATGCTCGCACACTTAGATAAATGAGATGTGGCAGTCAAGAAGCCATAGAAACTGTGAACTGGGCATGCTCACACACTTAGGCCATGTCACAGTTCAGCAGTTACAAACACATATCTGGCATTTCTATGTGTTAACACAGGAACCTCCCACAATACAGACATCTGCCCAGTGCACACAGTGAAATTACAACGGAGACATATGTAAAGTACTGGGTCCCACTCATATGCAAACATCTCCCACAGTACACACGCTGTTTATAGAGATAGGGAAGGCTATGGCAATAAAGACCCACAAACAGTATATGAGCAACAGATACTTGCATCTGACAGGTAAACATATGGCCGTAGAGTGCAATACCTGACTGTTGTCCCTAGGGAATACAGAAGGATATCCACAGCGTATTTGGTGTCTGCCTCCACAGCACAGTAGGCCACTGTGCCTGTGCGAAGTTAATGCATAGATTTGCTCTCCACTGTAGTGATGGATAGTCACAGATGTACATACCTCTTCATCCATAATGATGTCAGCACACTATACATATGTCAGGAGCAAACATGATACCCAGTAATGTTAATAGCGCGCTCCGCTACTGTGTCACTAACAAGTGTCATAACATAGTTAGGTAGGGGTTTGAATCCTGCAAGTGGTGAATGTATGTGGGGGAGTAGTGTGTGCAATTCCATGTGTATGAGAAATGTCCCTTTTGGCAACTATTACTACGCAACACATGCTGCATATTCCACTGTCTAAACACTGATGATGTCAGCACCCTATAAGTACAGCAGGAGAAAGCAGTACCCTCAGTAATGCAAATAGCGTGCTCTGCTAATGCGTCTCTCACAAATGTCATAACATAGTTAGGTAGGGGTTTGAATCCTGCAAGTGCCCAGTGAATGTGTGTGGGGGAGTAGTGTGTGCAATGCCATGTGCATGAGAAGTGTCCCTTTTGGCAACAATTACTACACAACACATGCTGCATATTCCACTGTCTAAACACTGATGATGTCAGCACCCTATAAGTACAGCAGGAGAAAGCAATCCCCCAGTAATGCAAATAGCGTGCTGTGCTAATGCGTCTCTCACAAGTGTCATAACATAGTTAGTTAGGGGTTGAATCCTACAAATGCCATGTGTATTTTTTCACACAGTTTGTCCATGATTGAGGGATGTTGTTCCCAATATTGCACGACATACATTATATCAGTAATGTCAATGCACACATGATGTATGTGTGTGCCACCTACACATATGTACCCGTGAACTTCAAGAGTTCCCATGTCCGAAGCCTGCCTCATGTGAATACATGGAATATGCATCAGAAAACTGTATGACTGTGGTGTTCTGTGCAGGGGCTGCATGTGGTATGTGACTATACAATGTGGGTTGTAGATGGTGTCATCTCACCAGTGAGGGATACATGATTGGTCTGGAGCATATAGTCCACATGTTGGTGATGAACAGGTGCAGCATGTCACCACTTGTGGGAGTGGTAACAGGTTGTTCCATAGCAATGCAGGGAATGAATGATAAGAACCCTTCAGATAGCATCTTGCAGCTAGAATATTGCTCACACTGTATGTTAGGGTAGTCACAGTACAACCATATAATGGTGTGTGTAGAGACCGTCATATTCCCAGTGTTGTCAGGAAGGCCAAGGGGGTTTCCTGGGTATGGGAGTGTGGTGTGTGCCAGGCTATGAACCTGAAGGCAGTCTAACCCACTGTGTGTTGCACTTGGATAGGCTCTGATGCTTTGTGCAGTGCCACAAACCTGAGGGTGTGTGTATCTGACCTGCCTTTGGATACATCTCCCCTGTTCTGGTTAGGTGCATGTGTAGGGGATGACAAGCATGGTATCAGGAATGACCTGGCAGTGATGGTTTGCACCTGGGAGCCTTGTACCAGGAGTCTATTACTGCACGGATATTGCTGTACCCCATGCTAAGGACAGTTTCCACTGCATGCATCTTGAGGTTTACACTGCTGCTGTTAAGTAGCATTGCTATTAGTGTCCTATCCCATGTGATACCTGTGTGGGTGGCTATGTAATGTCAGCCTTGCATACAAAGGCACTATGTGTGTAGCAACAGCCTCTGCCAATATACAATGGCCCATGGGTGACAGGTGCAAGCTGTCCCAAGCAAAGCAATGTGGCTTGTCCAGCATGTAATCCCACACTGACAGGCATTGGATCCCCTTTGAATGTCACTGAAAGATATGTTAATTGCAGAAACTGATGATCCTGTCTACATATTGTGGCAGCATTCATGGTGAGGGTGAGATGCTACTCAAGGCCAGGGTCATACCAGCCTGTGCCACAAGCTCAGAGAGCCCCTCTATGTCCCCTAACATGTAGTCCAGGGAGGTGCATCAGAGGTCATACACACTGGCACAGACAATGACTGAGTCATACTTCTACATGCCTTGGAGTGACCGGTATGCTTGTGTTATGTGGTGGATCATAGTGCCCGACAGCTAGCTCAGCATGACCGTCACCTTGTTCAGCCTGGGAGCAGGACCTCAGTGTATGTGACGATAGAGCTACCTCATACAACTGTAGCAGGTGTCTTGTCTAGCCATATGGCCTGTGACTGTTTGACACACAGGCTTTGTGAGCTATGTGTTGCATGTGCTCTGCTCTGGCTTAACATTTGCTTGTGTGTCTGCTTTGCAGGTGTCATCTGCTAAGGCAGGATGCTATTCTGAGAGCCCAATAATGTACCTGTGTGTTTCTGTGTTTGGATTGCGATCGTGGCAGGTCTATGGGAGACTGGTACTATATTCACTGTAGTATCCCACTCTACCTGACAGGGAATGCCAGTGCTGTGTAAAAAGAGCTTAGCCCCCAGTTTGGCCATGTGGTTGCATCTCTCACATGTCTTGTACGTGTATGGGAAGGGGAGAGGGTTGTCTGTGTACATGAGGCAGCTGTAACATTGCCACATGACTCACAGATTCACCAACTGGACCTGAGAGTAGATCGACAGGTGACCTTTGCACATGCTACCATAGTATTGTGACTCCCATACTAGGTAACGACACATAGGGCCAATGGGGAACAAGGTACTCAAGGTGACTATGTGAGGGTGTAGTGCTCCTGATTTGTTAGTGCTGGCATATTTGAATGCTGTCTTGAGCAAATGTGAGGTAAGTCATTGGCAATGTGTTACAGGCAAGCTACATGCAAACAGGACAAACAGTGATGTTCTGTCAAGTGACACATGGACATCAGTACAGTAAGCAACACAGATGTCACTAGGGATCCACAGTGGCACTATATATCTGCACTGCAGATGGAATCAGTGTTTCAGGAACATAACAGGCAAACATGCATACAAACAAAGCTACAGTCAGCAGGCCTGTATGTAGATTATGCTACAACAAACAAGGTGTACGACTTCCAGTAGGTAACAGTGCATATATGCAGGCACTATAAGCCAGTACCCAGACATTCACAGGCTGGGTCCAGCCGCACTCCACACAAGTGTATAGACCACGTACCTTTGTAATGTTGAATAACTGGCCTGATACCCAAGTGCTCATACCTGTAATAATACACATGTCAAATAACAGACACTGAGCCCTCACTCAGCAGTTCCAGACTTAGTATGATGTATGCTACCTGTCCTGGCACCACAGTGTGCTTGACATGTATGGACACTCTCCCTCTTGTCATAGTTAGTTCTGTGTTTTGGTGCTGTCATGCATGGTATGAGGTGAGACCTTGTAGTGCTAGTGTGCTCTTGTGAGCCTTGAACCTGTTGTGTAGTACTGCACAGATATCAACATCCTGAAACATCTGCATTGCAGAGTCGTGTGTGGCCAGCATGCAACTCACAGTTGACATGGCCATCATTGAGTATCAATATGTACATTGTTGTATCCCCTGTGCTACCTATGTAGGTGGCCATCCCTTCACAGCCTCACCACCAGTATGCAAAGATTTGCAGACAGAACACTGTGGTAAATTACTATGGGTGTACAAAACAATACAATGACATTCATACTGTAACTGCATCAGGCATGCTGGTATATACCCACAATACTATCATTACACTGTACTGTTGTCAACATCATACTATTACAATATGTCTATGTACTCACCCTGTGCATCAGCACCATGTTAACCTGTTCCTGCACCAATTTTACAGATTGCAGGAGGTGGCACAGTTTCATCATATGCACAGGGTGTGTACCTGGTATGCCTGAGTCTGCCACTGATACAACCAATTGACCTGTCTGTGTGTGTGTGTTGTTGAGGGACAGCAGTACAAGATGGGGCAATGTTGATGCAGTGTGTGCGTGTATGCGGTAGCCCTAGGTGTTATCACTTTGCAAGTGTGTATGAATGCACACAGTGCCACCTCATGGCTGCCATATACAGGTGTTTGTGGACAGCCACAGACTGTACCTGCCAGGTCATACAGATCACTGTCTGTGGCCACGGACACGGTACCTGTGCCTGGCAGGGGTGCTACGGACCATATCAGGTACTGAGCCAGACTGGGTACTGTCATCAGAAGCAGGTGGTTGTTGACTGGAGACAGGTCCCTGTTGGGACTGTCCAGCGCCACGTGCAAGTGGTCTCCTGGGGTGGTCTGATGACAGCACAGACCCAGCATTGCTGGGGCTGCTGCTGGCACTATGTGAGCGGCCACAGCCCTGTTGTCATCCGCGACGGCTGGCAGCTGCTGCTGTTGCTGGCATACGGCCACGTCGACACCTCAACCATCCACCATTGCCCTGGCTCATGGACATGTAGTGGTGGAACAGATCTAATGTGTCCCCCCAACATCTGTCAATGCCCTCGGTGAAGTTGCAGATGGCAGCCGCAACATCACGCATACTGTCACTCATGGCTGTGCGACATGCTCTCAGCTCCCTCAGACCCTGTCTGGTGTACCGTTCCATATGTGACTGTGCCTGCATTACAGGCTTAAACATAGCTGAGGTTGAAAGACCTCTGTGGGCATGTCTGACAGGGGCAGTATGCCCAAGGATGCTCCCACGAGAACCCATGGACGCATGCCTTGTGGTACCGTGTCAGGACCCTGGCCATGGCTGCTGTGTGGGGATTCATGTGCCACCGTACCACATTACCCTGGTCAATGCCCACTGTATCCTGTCCATCACCTAGGGACGTTGGTGACAAAGGATGTATTGGCAGGATGACTGTGCGCATTGATGGGGTCGACAGCTGTGTAGTGTCAATTGGCTGACCAATGATGGACCCTGGCACACCTACCTGTGCCATTACACAGGTATCATCATTATCACTATCCACAGCAGCTGATTCAGGTTCCCTGCTGCACAACACCAGAGCAGCACCAGAACCTGTGGGAGTAAGACAGGAAACACAGTTTACAATGTGTACACAATGTCACCACTGATGCACACATGCACACATGGGCACATGGGCACATGCACACATGCACACATGCACACATGCACACATGCACACATGGGCACATGCACACATTCACACATGGGCACATGCACACATGCACACATGGGCACATGCACACATGCACACATGAGCACATGCACACATGCACACATGCACACATGTGCACATCCACACATGTGCACATCCACACATGCACACATGCACACATGCACACATGCGCACATGCACACATCGGCACATGCACACATGCACACATGGGCACATGCACACATGCACACATGTGCACATGCACACATGCACACATGCACACAACTCAGTATATGAGATATCAACCCACAGACGCAAACACACCTGCAATCAACCACATTGCACTACTGCTTCAGCCTATTATTACTATTAGTACCAAGAGTATTGAAGGTAATGGTATTACACACTCACCAGCATGGATAGGCTACCTTGCTGTTACACCAGAGGGACCTGCAGAAAAGAGACATTTATTGTCAGTGGGCACAACTGTGCCATTGATACTGTGGGCATGATACAGTTCAGTAGTGCAACAGTTAGCTTCCACAGGTGTTCTGCAGATATTGAGGATATCACTCTTGCACAATAATTACCAAGATTACAGCTACAAAACGAGGACACACCTCACACATGCATAACCTAACAGTGTACAGAATGGTCAAGTATACACATGGCATGTTACCTGCACGCTCTGTGTCCTGCTGCTGTGTGGCTCCAGCCTCCATCATTACACATGTATGCTGCTGCTGTTGCTGTTGTGCTGGAGCCACAACACTTAGAAGTAGTCCCTCCAGTCTGGTGAGGGGGGGTGTCTAGCCACCCCACCACCTGTGGCAAGCTGCTGCCTGTAGATATCCGATGCACGCTGACAGACATTTCTAATTAAATCACTGCAGTGATGGCGTAACTGCTCATATGTCCTGTTATGTGTGCCTATGTCATTTACACGACAGACCAGGTCTTGCCACAGTGCAGCCCTCTCCTGCTGGTTCTGGCTGGTGTGGGAAAAGAGTACAGCGAAATCCCGCACCAGGCTCTTGTGTATCTCCTCCTCCTCTGCAGCGGAGTAGACAGGGTTCCGCTGGTGAACCATAGCCCTGAAATGGAGAAGGAAAATATGTCAGCAATATCTGTCAGCAAACTATGGCACACATAATACACATAATACTCGACTGCAGTGATATAACTTAAGCACCATATATAGCATCTGTCTGTATATTGGGGGATACACATGTAAATGACCAGATATCAGTGCTCATCTGACAACTGTGCAACAGTACCTGGCACACTCCATACGACAGACTAGTATACTGCAGCAGTCAACACACTGTTTCAGGTACAATACACAACCTCACACTGGGGGTTTGTATCAAGGTACTGTATGGGGAAAATTATCAGCCCATGCACTGCACACAATGCACGTTACATATTTCACTGGTAATGCACACTACTCTTACTTGCCATAACCCTACCTACACCACAGTGACATACAGGGTAACACAGCACAACATATGGCAATGTAGTATGTGTTGATCGCAATACCTCACACACCTGTCTCTGGCCTCACACCAAGGACACACACTACCATGACAGACAGACAGTCATGGTGAGCAATCACACCAGTACACAACATGCACCCAGTCACTAGCACATACATTCCACCTCACATATTCCGTTTGCAATGTGTTAATGGGTGTGCATTGTGTCTTAGGTAGGTAGTGTGCTTTTGGCCCTGGGCCTACAGCAGCATACTGTTATGCTACCCTGCCCCTTGTGACACATGTGTTATGATCGTACCTGCTCCTTACAAACAGTTACACAGGGTGACTCATATGGCATGTTACCTATTTGCATAACATTCAGCAGGGGTATGTCTGACATCTACTCATTGGGAGCCTTGCTTCTTAATTCTGTGTGGTCTACTACAGGGTATGTCGTATCTGTGGGTAGGGTCCTGTACCTCCACCATGTGCTCTATACTGCAGTGACAAGGATGACAGACATAGGTAATTTGTGTTGTGGATGTTGGAGGTGTTACCATGGTTGTTAGACAACTGTCATGGGTGTGACCGAACTATGTATATCCAGCAGTGGTAACCTCTATGTAGGTAGTCTGTGTGCGCTCTGTGGTGTTTGAGTGCATTGACACAGTTACTTGCTTATGTCTGTGTCCTTCTCCATATCTGTAGCTGTCATGGGAGGTACATACCATGTAGGACATTGTGGGGTGTGGAGGGGTACAGTGACCTACATGTCCATAGCTGACACATCATGTCCGCTGACACATGCCATGTACAGGTATTACAGGACTAGTGTGCCACTGTGTATAGCAATGTGGAGCCTATTGTACACTTGTTGCCCCTGTTCCCCCCTGACACATGCAGTGGTGGGCAGGCATGTACATATGTGGTTGTTACTGGTGTCAGTGTTTTTGAATGGGGTATGGTACTCCAGTATCCACACTGGTGTTCACTCCATGCCTTTGACAACAGGCACCTGTTGCATGACATCTGCACACATGTGCCTAACACAGTCTATATATATATATATATATATATATATATATATATATATATATATATATATATATATATATATATATATATATATATATATTGATATATTTATATCTGTATATAGATATATATATATATGTTTGTATATATGTATATAAAATATGTATATATAGATGTAGATATATACATATAGATGTGGGGAGAGAGGGGGAGAGAGTGAGAGAGACACACAGGGAGAGTTAGAGTGTGAGGGGGTGGGACAGAGAGAGAGAGATAGTCATATACAGACATATCTGTTGTCAGTCAGATCTATCTGTATATGTATATGTCTCTACAGATATCTATATATGTATGTGTGTATTACATATATCTGTACGTACATATTCTACCAATCTCAATGTCTGTGCAGTAAGTGAGAACCTGGTTCAAGGCTCCTGAGAGCACACCAGCGGTACCAAGCTATACCCCGTATCATGCTTTTTGGCCCCAGGACTCGGGACAAAACAAAAAGGGAGGGGGTGTGTCCATATTCATGAAGGACACCCACACCTCCAGGTTAGTGGCAACACATGAAGCATCACAGACCATCCAGGTGCAGATAACCATAGGCAAACCTGCTATACAACTGGTAGCATTTTACAGACCACCCTCCCAATCTCAGGAACCACAATCAGCCTTCCTGAAGACATTGGAGGATATGAATGTCCCACCACACACCATCATATTGGGAGACTTCAACTACCCTAACATACACTGGGTGCATTATTCTACCCCAAACACCCTAGCCTAAAGGTTCCCGGAATTTACTAAGTCAAATGCAATGGAACAGCTAGTCACCTCTCCCACAACAGGAGATAATATACTAGACCTGATCATCACAAACATGAGGACAATGTGCTACACACCGGAAGTATACCCCTCACTAGTCACATCTGACCACAGACTAATCCCCTTGGATATACATATCCCACCTCCCCCACAACACAAAAGACTACAGTGGGAAACCTCTCACATGCCGACTTTACACTTCTTATAACTGAGTTGGTATCCTTAATGCCCACTGGGCCAGTGGAAACCACTTTCCACAATGCAGACACCTTCACATATGCTTTCTACGAACATCTCCAAGAATGCATGTATCATGCAATCACAAATAAAACCATAACCCTCTCCAACAAGGGCAGGCATCCTGTCTGGTGGACCCCAGCATTAAACAAATTGTATAACAACAGAAGGTAGCTACTGCACAGCAGAGCATAATTCCATAGAGCTACGGCATCTCTGATCAGCAGTAGTAGAAAGATACGGTTTGTCATACAAACATGCAAGGCCAACAATGAGAGGGACATCGCTATGGACACTACAGATAACCACAAGGCCTTCTTCTGCTATGTTACACACCTGGGTGGGAACCCTCAGATATGTTCACAGTTAGTTCACAGTGACAAACGCTACACTGAACACACAGATAATGCTAACATTCTGGCAGACAGGTTCAGTGCAGATTTCTCCCCTCCCTCACCCACACATGCGGAATTACTTATCCCAGCTGACTGTAACCTCCCTGTCTTCTCAGATGTCCAGCTGCGAACCACCAACAGCAAAGCTGTAAACACAGCATCAATGGGACCCGAAGGTATTGCAGGTTGCATGCTACGTGAACTCCAAGAGGAGCTACACATGCACATTAAATGCTATTCAACCATAGCCTTACTACAGCATATGTACCTGGACACTGGCATACAGCAACAGTAGTCCCACTCCACACAGGAGGCACCTCTACAGATCCTGGTAACTATCGCCCCATAAGCTTAACCAGCCTGATCTGCAACATTATGGAAAGGATCATTATGGAACTCATACACAGAGACATTGGGGACTTAGACACTTGATCCCACCTGGTTTGGCTTTGTAGAGGGCAGATCTTGCCTTATGAACCTGGTTGAACTTTTCAAGTCAGTCACTAGAGCCATTGATGAGGGCACAGTGGTCCATACAGCCTACCTGGACTTGCCTACGGCTTTCGGCACAATACCACACTCTGGCATCATAGACATGATCAAGAGATGAAATGTAAATCCATATGTCACAAGATGGGTTGCAAACCGGCTAATGGATAGAAACCCTACAGTCAAACTCACTGGTGCCATGTCAGACTCAGAGCCAGTCGCAAATGGTGTCCCACAGGGCTCTGTCCTGGGACCACTCATGTTCAGCATATAATTCTCAGATGTGGAAGCAGACATGGGAGGGTAGTGGCTGACAATGTTCAAAGATGACTGCATACTAGGCGCCATAGTCAATACACCAGCTGACACATACATCCTACTGACAGGCCTCATGTACACCGACAACTGGTGCCGGAGTCATGGCCATAAACTGCATGCCACGTAATGTATACTCATACCCTTTTGGACGGACAAGGTACCCACATATTATCACATAGACAGTAACCCACTGAGTACAGACAAAGTAATCGGAGACCTGGTGACACTGATTGATGATAACCTCTCATTTGACACCCACATTGCCAAAGTGGTTGGATAGACTTCCTACCTTGCCCACCTTATCACAAAGGGATTCACATCCAGATCAAAAGGGGTCATTATACCCCTATACTCCTCCCTTATCAGGCCCATGACTGTGTACTATGCCCCATTTGGTATGTACCTCACCTGGCACTTGCAACAGCTAGGGGGACCCCATAAGTACATCACCAGGAGGATCAAGGGTCTCCAACAACTTTCATATACTGCCAGACTAATGTAACTCATGCTCTATTCCATAGCATACAGCCTACGTAGGGGTGATCTGTGCCTGATGTAGTAGGCCATGTCCAATCAGGATTGATGGACATGTTCCACCTCATACAATCCAAATCCATCAGAACCACAACAGCTACAGATTTAAACCTCAGCACACATATGAATAGAACATACTGTAGGGACAGATCCATCACTAAGAGGCTTTCCATACTGTGGACAGGATCCCAGTTCATGTTAGGCAGAGACCCTCACTGACACTCTTCATGTGCATTCTTGACGAGTGGATGGGAGATCATAGGTTTACAGCAGGGGTCATCTCTGTGTCACTACTAGACAGAGGCACAGTAAACTAATGCTATTATGTGGGGGGGGGGGTCTTCACTGTGTCACTACTATACAGAGGTGCAAGTTTATAAATCTATTCTATACACTGTCTGCAGATAGCCTAGTACTAAACTATGACACTGTGAAACTACATATGTCTATGTATTTCTACATCCCTCTCTATCTATGTATACACATATGCATATTATATATATATATATATATATATATATATATATATATATATATATATATACATACATATCTCGATATACATACGTATACACATGTTTTATATATATATATATATATATATATATATATATATATATATATATATATATATATATACACTCCTTTTTATTTCCACATATGTATACACACAGTAACGTACTGCTGAACATCCATTACTGTACAACCTACCTGTACATTGCACTACAACCTACATTGCTATGTGCACATAGCTACCGTCACATACATATGTATGTGGAGCCTTCAGTGACAGTTGCAGTATGTCCCTGGCCCTATGCATATCTTCATAGACATAGATACAGACCAATAACACATCTGGAGGGTTCACAGTATGTAGAGTATTATAGTAGTACTTTACATTACCTGTGTTTGTTGCAGCTGTTTATGAGGCTTGCAGTTACTTGGTCTGCTGTCAGCCTCTTTGTTTTGTTATTACAGGTTTTTTTTCTCTCTCTCTCTCTCTCTCTCTCTCTCTCTTCTCTCTCTCTCTCTCTCTCTCTCTCTCTCTCTCTCTCTCTCTCTCTCTCTCTCTCTCTCTCTCTCTCTCTCTCTCTCTCTCTCTCTCTCTCTCTCTCTCTCTCTCTCTCTCTCTCTCTCTCTCTCTCTCTCTCTCTCTCTCTCTCTCTCTCTCTCTCTCTCTCTCTCTCTCTCTCTCTCTCTCTCTCTCTCTCTCTCTCTCTCTCTCTCTCTCTCTCTCTCTCTCTCTCTCTGTCACACACACTCTCTCCCTCCAGTGGGTGCAATGAAAGTATTGCATGTGTGGACTGGGAGTACAGGATGCTTTTGTAGGTATCTGCACATGTCCATGTGATGCCCTCTACACCAATTGTTAGCCAGCATTTACTAATTGCATGCAGCCTGTTGTGTAGTGATTGTAGTTCTCACTGTGATTACAGGACTGTGCTATAAAAGGTCTGTTAGGTAGGCGTAGCCCTTTCAGATTATCAGGGTGGGGACCATGCTGGTTTGCTGTGGACACTGTTCTGTGAGTGTAAGGGTTGGTATGTCTCTCATATTTCAGGCTGTGTTGTAGACACCGCAATGCATGTTGTTCTGTAAGCTGAGTATTCCTTCCTTCAGTGTCCTCTTCTCCATGTGTATGTAAACTGACACCTGACTAGTAATACTGTGTATATGGGTGTGTGTGCTTTCCTGTGGGGATTGTGGTGTAACTGGTATATAGCAGTGGCTCTTGCAATCTGTTGCTATGGCTTCAATATTTGGCCTTTACATTCACTCGTTGTATGCCTGCTAGGTGTCTTTCCTGTAATGTGTTGCTATGGCTTTCCTATTTTCCATTTACATTCGCAGCTTGTAATGCTTGCTAAATCTGTTTGGGCAGCAATTCCCTATGTGTTTGTTGTGGTAGGGTGTTACTGCATGCAGTGTGGTTTGGCCATGGTGTGGGCCTTGACACTTACAAGGGTATTTGATCATGCTGCTGAGCAGGCCTCAGATACTCTCCGAACATCTTTTATCAGCCTCATGGAATGGTACATAGCAGTGGGTTACTCCATTGACATATTCTGATATTCTGCAGTTGTGACTGTGGGTTATTTCAAACATATGTATTAGTACACCATTTGTGATGTGCAGGTGGTGCATACCTTCAGTCAGTCATAGTTACCATTGCATATGTAGTTACACCTTTCTGTCTACTGTTAGTACATTTGACAGGGTGTCAGTGGGGCACAGTTGACATTTGTTTTCACATTAGGGACATCCCTGTAACTCAGTCACAGTTGCTATGTCTGATCTCTTAACTATTCAACTATGGCAGTGTTTATCCTGCTCTGAGTATGTGTGTGGATTGCCAAATTCTAGTGACATTATTACCTAGTAGCTACCAACTAGCATGACCGTTTCTCAGCACACAGTACTGTTTTACAAATCCACTAGATTTGATAGTAAATATACATGATATGCTTTGTGTACTAGACTTGCTATATTCCCTTTACATTAATTCCTACTATTTTATGATATATTTCTTTCAGCACAATGTTCTTGTATAGCACTCATGGCTTAGTGGTAAATTATGCAGACTAGTGTTTCCGAGGTCCTGGGTTGAGACTGAGGGAGGTATTTTATTTTGCTGCTGAGAATAGTACAGTCCTTGTCATTCAGAGTGACTAAGGCACTTTTAAGCAGTTGTAGCGGGTTAGCGCTGGTTTGTGCGGAGCTCACGCATGCACTGCCGCTTAGCTGCACGCACACCCGCTTACTACTGCTTAAAAGTGCTTACTCTACACACACCTGCGCTATTTTCTTTTAAAGAAAAGAAAATGGGGAGATAGGAAAGTGGTGAAAAAGGGGGCACAAAGAGGGTAGGACAGTAGGAAAACAAGCTCGGGTTTTGCAGGCGGGATGTAGGAAAGGCCCATAGCTGCCCATTTCTTCATCAGCAACAGCTGTGCATATGTTTGTAATTTGGTGTGAAATTTGAAACCTTCCACCCCTGAGAGAGGTGTGAGGACAGCAATAATATTTGTTGTACAGCCAATTGTAATTGTCAGTTTACATGTCCAGCAGACATGTGCGCAAAATGGGCAGCTATGTATGGGGTATTTTTTGTGGGTACAGAGTACCCTTTTTTTTTCAGGTGAGAGTGGCATGTCAGGTATAGGAAGTTGGAATAGCTGGGGAGGTAGGTAGGGGAGGTTAACAGACAAGACAAACAAGACGCATACAAGGGTGGTGTATGACACACGTGGGGGGTTACACAATTGACGGGGATGGATGTTTGGATATCTCAAGCCCATGAGCCCACAGATGGCAACAGTGGAACTGAGATCCCCACCCATGGGCATTTGCCACTGTGCCTTCACTGCCCAGGACGGGGCTGTGCTGGGGGCTGTGTAGGCTGGGCAGCAGGCATGCCTGTGAGTTATGCCACCTGTGCCTCAAGCTGGTGTAGGGGCCCAAGCACAGCATGCCGGATCTCCCTATGCACCACAGTCCAGACACTATGGAGGGTGAGTGGATGTTCTCCTCCGGCCATGCTTGCAGAGGGGGGACGAGCCCCATCCCCTGCAGTGCTTCCACCCGCAGGTGGCACAGGACCACCGGAGGAGGGTCCGGCCTGGGCACTACTGCCAGGTGCACTCGCCAGCTGTGTTGGGAGAGGTGGGTCCGCTGGAACCCGCCTTCCCTGTTGTCCTATGTTTTGCATTATTTTATGACAGTTTGGGTTAGTAACGTACAATACCATTCACAATTAGTTGTAACAGCATGAATTAGTATTCCCATTAACCAAACACCCATAAATTCAAGTCACTGAACAGCAAGCATAACACATGCATAATTTGAACAACAATGCACAATCCAACAACATGCAGGGTTGATTGATGGCAACAGTCCATCATGTTTGAATGTATGAACAGGGCACATGCATTAACATACATGCAAATATGTATGAACCAACAGGACAAATGTCCAGGGGTGTTAATGCGAATGCACATACCCATTTCACATAGAACGGATTATTTGTGGTTATAGGGTAGGGTGAAGAAATGTTTCATTAACGACTTCAAATACCTATACATATGCTGTACATTTCTACTAGCTGCAGATATATACACACTACAGGTCTGATTACAGTTTCCTATGTGACAACTTATTCAGGTTGGTGATAGGAATGTTACTGCTACATCAATATACATTTCATATTTATTCATACACATTCATATCTGGCTCTGTTCAGCTACATCATCCTGCTACATTTGCTTTATATGTCTATAGACAACTGTGGATGTTTGGTATTTCATACAACCATACTATCTGCATATTGCAAACTGAGAGCAACATATCCAGATTTTGGGACACACATTCCAGCTTCAGTACTTTTTTCAACACATGTTGCTGTTTGGTTCTGCCTGTCACATTCATTTCATTCTGTGCTGACTGCAATATACTTTATTCAGGAGTTATTACTACTTTATTGGTGGATTCATACCTCTTTCTCACACTCTCTCACTTGTTTTATTTTTGCAATTCAGGATGGTACTTAATTCTAGGCTTTAAAATTTTAAAAGGGGCCCCCTTTTTTTGGAACTGTGTACTATGCCCCATTTGGTATGTACCTCACCTGGCACTTGCAACAGCTAGGGGACCCCATAAGTACATCACCAGGAGGATCAAGGGTCTCCAACAACTTTCATATACTGCCAGACTAATGTAACTCATGCTCTATTCCATAGCATACAGCCTACGTAGGGGTGATCTGTGCCTGATGTAGTAGGCCATGTCCAATCAGGATTGATGGACATGTTCCACCTCATACAATCCAAATCCATCAGAACCACAACAGCTACAGATTTAAACCTCAGCACACATATGAATAGAACATACTGTAGGGACAGATCCATCACTAAGAGGCTTTCCATACTGTGGACAGGATCCCAGTTCATGTTAGGCAGAGACCCTCACTGACACTCTTCATGTGCATTCTTGACGAGTGGATGGGAGATCATAGGTTTACAGCAGGGGTCATCTCTGTGTCACTACTAGACAGAGGCACAGTAAACTAATGCTATTATGTGGGGGGGGGGGTCTTCACTGTGTCACTACTATACAGAGGTGCAAGTTTATAAATCTATTCTATACACTGTCTGCAGATAGCCTAGTACTAAACTATGACACTGTGAAACTACATATGTCTATGTATTTCTACATCCCTCTCTATCTATGTATACACATATGCATATTATATATATATATATATATATATATATATATATATATATATATATATATATATACATACATATCTCGATATACATACGTATACACATGTTTTATATATATATATATATATATATATATATATATATATATATATATATATATATATATACACCTTTTTATTTCCACATATGTATACACACAGTAACGTACTGCTGAACATCCATTACTGTACAACCTACCTGTACATTGCACTACAACCTACATTGCTATGTGCACATAGCTACCGTCACATACATATGTATGTGGAGCCTTCAGTGACAGTTGCAGTATGTCCCTGGCCCTATGCATATCTTCATAGACATAGATACAGACCAATAACACATCTGGAGGGTTCACAGTATGTAGAGTATTATAGTAGTACTTTACATTACCTGTGTTTGTTGCAGCTGTTTGCGTAGGCTTGCAGTTACTTGGTCTGCTGTCAGCCTCTTTGTTTTGTTGTTACAGGTTTTTTATTTTTCTTTCTCTTTCTCTCTCTCTCTCTCTCTCTCTCTCTCTCTCTCTCTCTCTCTCTCTCTCTCTCTCTCTCTCTCTCTCTCTCTCTCTCTCTCTCTCTCTCTCTCTCTCTCTCTCTCTCTCTCTCTCTCTCTCTCTCTCTCTCTCTCTCTCTCACACACACTCTCTCTCCCTCCAGTGGGTGCAATGAAAGTATTGCATGTGTGGACTGGGAGTACAGGATGCTTTTGTAGGTATCTGCACATGTCCATGTGATGCCCTCTACACCAATTGTTAGCCAGCATTTACTAATTGCATGCAGCCTGTTGTGTAGTGATTGTAGTTCTCACTGTGATTACAGGACTGTGCTATAAAAAGGTCTGTTAGGTAGGCGTAGCCCTTTCAGATTATCAGGGTGGGGACCATGCTGGTTTGCTGTGGACACTGTTCTGTGAGTGTAAGGGTTGGTATGTCTCTCATATTTCAGGCTGTGTTGTAGACACCGCAATGCATGTTGTTCTGTAAGCTGAGTATTCCTTCCTTCAGTGTCCTCTTCTCCATGTGTATGTAAACTGACACCTACGACTAGTAATACTGTGTATATGGGTGTGTGTGCTTTCCTGTGGGGATTGTGGTGTAACTGGTATATAGCAGTGGCTCTTGCAATCTGTTGCTATGGCTTCAATATTTGGCCTTTACATTCACTCGTTGTATGCCTGCTAGGTGTCTTTCCTGTAATGTGTTGCTATGGCTTTCCTATTTTCCATTTACATTCGCAGCTTGTAATGCTTGCTAAATCTGTTTGGGCAGCAATTCCCTATGTGTTTGTTGTGGTAGGGTGTTACTGCATGCAGTGTGGTTTGGCCATGGTGTGGGCCTTGACACTTACAAGGGTATTTGATCATGCTGCTGAGCAGGCCTCAGATACTCTCCGGAACATCTTTTATCAGCCTCATGGAATGGTACATAGCAGTGGGTTACTCCATTGACATATTCTGATATTCTGCAGTTGTGACTGTGGGTTATTTCAAACATATGTATTAGTACACCATTTGTGATGTGCAGGTGGTGCATACCTTCAGTCAGTCATAGTTACCATTGCATATGTAGTTACACCTTTCTGTCTACTGTTAGTACATTTGACAGGGTGTCAGTGGGGCACAGTTGACATTTGTTTTCACATTAGGGACATCCCTGTAACTCAGTCACAGTTGCTATGTCTGATCTCTTAACTATTCAACTATGGCAGTGTTTATCCTGCTCTGAGTATGTGTGTGGATTGCCAAATTCTAGTGACATTATTACCTAGTAGCTACCAACTAGCATGACCGTTTCTCAGCACACAGTACTGTTTTACAAATCCACTAGATTTGATAGTAAATATACATGATATGCTTTGTGTACTAGACTTGCTATATTCCCTTTACATTAATTCCTACTATTTTATGATATATTTCTTTCAGCACAATGT
The DNA here is from genome assembly GCF_019279795.1 of Protopterus annectens. Taxonomy (NCBI): domain Eukaryota; kingdom Metazoa; phylum Chordata; order Ceratodontiformes; family Protopteridae; genus Protopterus; species Protopterus annectens. The sequence goes on from NC_056735.1 coordinate 1,547,747,123, forward strand.
TCTTGTATAGCACTCATGGCTTAGTGGTAAATTATGCAGACTAGTGTTTCCGAGGTCCTGGGTTCGAGACTGAGGGAGGTATTTTATTTTGCTGCTGAGAATAGTACAGTCCTTGTCATTCAGAGTGACTAAGGCACTTTTAAGCAGTTGTAAGCGGGTTAGCGCTGGTTTGTGCGGAGCTCACGCATGCGCACTGCCGCTTAGCTGCACGCACACCCGCTTACTACTGCTTAAAAGTGCTTACTCTCGCACACACCCGCGCTATTTTCTTTTAAAGAAAAGAAAATGGGGAGATAGGAAAGTGGTGAAAAAGGGGGCACAAAGAGGGTAGGACAGTAGGAAAACAAGCTCGGGTTTTGCAGGCGGGATGTAGGAAAGGCCCATAGCTGCCCATTTCTTCATCAGCAACAGCTGTGCATATGTTTGTAATTTGGTGTGAAATTTGAAACCTTCCACCCCTGAGAGAGGTGTGAGGACAGCAATAATATTTGTTGTACAGCCAATTGTAATTGTCAGTTTACATGTCCAGCAGACATGTGCGCAAAATGGGCAGCTATGTATGGGGCGTATTTTTTTGTGGGTACAGAGTGCCCTTTTTTTTTTTTTTTCAGGTGAGAGTGGCATGTCAGGTATAGGAAGTTGGAATAGCTGGGGAGGTAGGTAGGGGAGGTTAACAGACAAGACAAACAAGACGCATACAAGGGTGGTGTATGACACACGTGGGGGGTTACACAATTGACGGGGATGGATGTTTGGATATCTCAAGCCCATGAGCCCACAGATGGCAACAGTGGAACTGAGATCCCCACCCATGGGCATTTGCCACTGTGCCTTCACTGCCCAGGACGGGGCTGTGCTGGGGGCTGTGTAGGCTGGGCAGCAGGCATGCCTGTGAGTTATGCCACCTGTGCCTCAAGCTGGTGTAGGGGCCCAAGCACAGCATGCCGGATCTCCCTATGCACCACAGTCCAGACACTATGGAGGGTGAGTGGATGTTCTCCTCCGGCCATGCTTGCAGAGGGGGGACGAGCCCCATCCCCTGCAGTGCTTCCACCCGCAGGTGGCACAGGACCACCGGAGGAGGGTTCCGCCTGGGCACTACTGCCAGGTGCACTCGCCAGCTGTGTTGGGAGAGGTGGGTCCGCTGGAACCCGCCTTCCCTGTTGTCCTATGTTTTGCATTATTTTATGACAGTTTGGGTTAGTAACATACAATACCATTCACAATTAGTTGTAACAGCATGAATTAGTATTCCCATTAACCAAACACCCATAAATTCAAGTCACTGAACAGCAAGCATAACACATGCATAATTTGAACAACAATGCACAATCCAACAACATGCAGGGTTGATTGATGGCAACAGTCCATCATGTTTGAATGTATGAACAGGGCACATGCATTAACATACATGCAAATATGTATGAACCAACAGGACAAATGTCCAGGGGTGTTAATTGCGAATGCACATACCCATTTCACATAGAACGGATTATTTGTGGTTATAGGGTAGGGTGAAGAAATGTTTCATTAACGACTTCAAATACCTATACATATGCTGTACATTTCTACTAGCTGCAGATATATACACACTACAGGTCTGATTACAGTTTCCTATGTGACAACTTATTCAGGTTGGTGATAGGAATGTTACTGCTACATCAATATACATTTCATATTTATTCATACACATTCATATCTGGCTCTGTTCAGCTACATCATCCTGCTACATTTGCTTTATATGTCTATAGACAACTGTGGATGTTTGGTATTTCATACAACCATACTATCTGCATATTGCAAACTGAGAGCAACATATCCAGATTTTGGGACACACATTCCAGCTTCAGTACTTTTTTCAACACATGTTGCTGTTTGGTTCTGCCTGTCACATTCATTTCATTCTGTGCTGACTGCAATATACTTTATTCAGGAGTTATTACTACTTTATTGGTGGATTCATACCTCTTTCTCACACTCTCTCACTTGTTTTATTTTTGCAATTCAGGATGGTACTTAATTCTAGGCTTTATTGACATGTTTTACTTTTAGCTATAACAATCCTTTCCAACACTCTCACTTGTGTCATGTTTCAGAATTTAAACAGGGATATATTTCACACATGTGTTTTACTCAGCTTCTGTAGCTGTACTTTTCAGCCTGCTGCAGGTTATGTACTATTATATTACAGGTGGGACATCTTTATTTCAGACTTGTTTCATTTTTATTTTTGGATTACAGGCTGCATCACACTTTTGTAATCAAGCAATACTTGCAAACTCTCTTACACTGTTACTTGCACATTTTATTAATAAGTGACTACACTGCATTCTTTTGCAAGCTGTCATACTTATATTTTTTTACAGTTACAAGGAGAGAATTACTGACCTGCCTGGCAGCGCAACTGCACCAGCCTATTGACATAGGCTTGACGGTTCACAGAACGGACACCTGCAACTGCAATATAAATTAAGTAATATTGGAATACACATCTCCATAATATCAGCTAGATTACTTTCTTACATAAATAATTACATGTAACTTACTCAGTAGTTGGGCGTTGGGCATCTGCTGGGCCTCCTGGATCCAACGGTTCAGTTGGTCCTGCTTCCGTCTCTTCAGGTCCGCATGGTGGTGACGGACCTGTTCACCAGTCCTTGGTATTCCTGTGGCACTGGTGAGATTATGTGCCAACCGGTCCCATGCCTCAGCCCTATATGCTCCCCACAGGACCTGGCCCTGCATGAGTTGGGCCACATGATTATGGACGAGGAGCCAAACCATATATTTGGACTCCTCAACTCCCCACCTCTGTGCTCAGAAGCAACTACCCTCTCCTACACCTGCCATCCTCACTGCAAGTCGGTTCCACCATCGGTTATGCTGTGTATTCCCGCCTATGGGGCTTATATATGCTGTTTTTCCCGCACTTATCTGTGATTGGCCATTTTGGAATTGTATCAGCTTTACAAAACCTGCTTTGTCATGCTCCTCTTTTCATTCATTCCTATATATATGCTATTACTGCATTTCTAAGAGCAACTGTCATGGCTTAGTGGTTCAGTACTTTGACTATGGCATGGTATCCTGAGTTTGAGCCTGGCCATTGCTTTTTATATTTTATGACTGTCTACACAGGCTAGGAGGTGTGTCTGTGTAAAGGCAGTTTTGATACAGCTTGCTCAACATTGCCTGCCTGTTAGCTTGTTGGCGCGGTGCGCAGCTCTGCGCAAATGGGGCACGCTGGCTTACGCGCCATTTGGCTATCAGCATGCATATTACACTCAGCTCAGCTATGGGCACACAGTTTCAGCATGTTAAAATGCTGCTCAACCCCGGGCACTCATTTTATACCTGTTAAACCACTGCTCACCTACGGGCACTCATTTTACACCTGTTAAAACACTGCTCACCTACGGGCAGATATACTCAACTTGTTAGAGTGTAGCTCAGCTATGGGCACATCTGACATTTTTTTTATTTTTTATTATCTCACATTTCTTCAAAATACATGGCCCATTTCATTACATTTTACATAAAATATAATTTTATATATGTACATATATGTCAGGGAATTGTTTTGTGCTTATTTCACTAAAAATAAAAATTGATGTTGTAGGGGCTCGAACCATGACTGCCTCCTTTTCAGCCAACGTCTCTACCGCTACGCTATTGCTTTTTGGCTTACTTTGCATATTTAGTTCTTATATGCTTTTCCACTGACTGCTAACTGTGGCTGAGCACCGGGCATGCCCGCGCAAACGGGCGCACTCACGGGCAAACATCTTTACAACTTATAAAAAAAAATATAAGATGTTCATTTATACATTTTATGTTCATAGTCTGTGGGGGCATGTGTTGTGTTGTGTTTATTCACATTTATATGGACTCTGTCGTGGGGGTTTACTTTCGGGACTTTTACTCTTCTGGGGGCGTGTCCATTTGCAGGGCTTGCCTTACGGACACACCCCCTACTTTCTTACATGGACCGTATTAGCCTTAGGTGTGATTCAGCATGCCCTCATGCATATGAATGGCATGCTGACCTCACACCGTTTAACTGCAGCCTCCCTGTAAGCCTTGTAACTCTTACACAGAGGCTTTGTGAATCCTGCTCAGTGAATATGAAAAGAAAATATAAAATAAAGTATGTTTATATATGGAAAGATGCTTTTAACTGCAAAATGCTGCTAACAGAAATCATGTAATTTAAACTACAACCATTTGTAGAATTAAGTTTAAGTTGCCACCTTAACTTCTTGAGTTCTAGTAAATCTTTCCAGGGACCACCCTGACCAATAAACCCTATGCTACCAATAACATTAAATTTAAACCCATGGGAACTGTTAGACCTGATATGTTTAAAAAGCATGTTGTGCTCATCCTTCCTGTTAAAAATGTGTATGTATATAAGTCTATTTTTATTAGTCAAAGTTACATTACTTCGACTAACAAAAGTACAACCTGACTTCCGAGAAAGTGCACTTCAGCAAAACTGCACTTTTGCAAAAGCCAATTCACCAAATTGGCACAATAAATACATAAAAAAAAAACATTGTTTTGCAGGTGGCAAGTCCCCCCCCCCCGTACCCCCCATTTGGGGGGCTGCACCCCTCACACCCCAGCTACTTAAATATACCAACTCCAAGATCGCACTACAGAGGGGAAAAGGATATATTTCCTTATCCCTACTGTACCCTGCTTTGGTGAATCATTTTTTGCGAAAGTGCACTTTCGCTGATGTGCACTTTTGCAGAAGTGGGGCCATACTTTTCTTGTTCAAAATAATGTAACAACAGTAGACCCACACACACACATATATATATATATATATATATATATATATATATATATATATATATATATATATATATATATTGGCAAATTCTTATCCTCAAGGGTTTCTCGATTTTCACAGTATAAAAGCCAAGGCAATCCTGGCATTGTGTTAAATACACAAATCCTGCACCAGAACAATTAAATCTTTGTTTCAAGTAAATCTCATTGTAGCCAACAATGGAAAATGTGGAACCTTCTAAGATGTTGTTACATTGGTTACAATGTCAGAATTTCCTCATACAACAGGTGGCAGTGGGGGGGGGGGGTCCCACTTTGTCTATCAGAGATTTAAAACAAACACCCTTTTTGTAAACAACATTATGACAGGGACCCAGACCCTGAAACTTTTTACAGCCATTGAAAGTAAGTACAAATTTTTAAGTATCACTTATTTAATATCAAAATAATCAAGACTGGAAATGAGAACTAAGGCCTGCCTAAAACTGCCTACAATCTTTGATTGGACATTGCTACCAATAGTGCAGTTCCCCTTCCCTAACTAGGGGCAAAAAAGTAGTCTATTCATGTTTAGATGTAACCTCATCCAAGATTATATTGATAAAATAAGATGGTTAACCATGTACTTCAAACATCGTTGTAAATTTAACACTCTCTTGAAGAAAAATCTCTGTGAAAAATGACTGTGAAATCATGCATGCAAATCTAACTATTTGGCCCTTGACCAATGTTTTCTTCTGATGCAACAGAAGATAACTAGTAAAATGCAACAATGAATTTGAATATGTTGGCTTCCAATAAATATTAGATTCAAAGTAATGGCCAACTCTATTTTTGGAAATTGTCAAGTCTAAAAAAAAATTGATGTAGTCAGAAGTGTAATTCATAGTAAAGCTAAGGAACTCGGTGGTATCATTGAAGTTACAAAAAATTCCTTAAGCTAATCAAAGCTTCCAGAGCAAAAAAATATTATATCATCTGGGTGGCAGCCATAATGGGACCACAGTTCACCACAGGAAGATGGAAAAACAAAATCAGATTCCAATTTGGATGTGGCTCATAGCCAGTCCTGTACATTGTCTAAATAGTTGTCCCTCAAAAAATATAAAGTTTTCTCCAGGACCAGTTCCATTAAGTCCATCAACAACTTGATCTTGCCATGGTCAAGATCTCTGTTTCTGCACAAGTAGTCATAAAACTACTCCAAATCTAAGTCATGTGGAATAACAGGGAAAACATCCTTAACATCAATGCTGACAAATATGATGCCCTCATTATAAATATCTTTACAGATTCTTTTAAAAAAAAATCCTATGAGTCTTTCTATAGCTGCACAAAGTTGCCGCTCACCTCTTTAAGTTGATAGTCTTCATTAATTTCCTCAGAACAGCATTCAGAATTGTAAATTGATAATAAGAGTGCATATAACATATATTATTATACTCAATAATAAGGTCTGATGCAAGGTAAGCTTTATATACTATAACCATATAATACTCATCTCTTGTTGAAAGATTTCCAAAAAAATGACGCATGTATTTGATAACTTTAACACGCGGTGCTGGTGCTGCGGTAGTGTTGTCGTCTCAGTAAAATGCTGTCAGGTTCGATTCTCAGCTAGAGCGGCTTCTGTATGGAGACATGCGTGAATGGGCATACCTTTGTTGAAGGTTGTGCGTCAGGGCTGGTAACTCAGCATGTAAAAATCAACTACCAAACATTAGCGGACCGGAGTTCCACTGTGGCAAACCCTAACCGGGAAAAGCTGAAAGACACAACGACACTAATTGCCTTAACATGATTATTAAAGTACAGGTTTGAGTCAGTCGAAATGCCCAGATGTTTAAATTCTTTAACCTCCTCAAGTTGTAAATCAGTTAAGTAAATAGGGAATCGTTGAACTTTGTTAGAAAAATACATGACATTAAACTTATCAAAACTAAATTTTTATCCAGTACCAAGAGCACAGTAATATTACAAAATGTAATATGCAATAAGATCTCCAGCATCAGTCTTATTTTGCATAATGAAAACAATTTTGCAATCACTAATGTACTTATGGACACAAAACTAAGTACTCCTTAGGATATTTGAAAAACTATGATTAAATAATATAGTTCCCAAGACCGACCTTGAGGAACACTGGGTGCTGCAGGCAAATAGTCTGAATATGCATTACATGTCCTAACACCTTGATGTCTACCAACTAACAATGTCATGATCCATCTGATAATGTAACAACTTATAACACATTCAAGTAAATATTTCTGAATAGAATAAACAGGAAGACAGTCAAAGGCCCTAGAAAAGTGCAGAAAGATCACACCTGGGTCAGCCCCATGCTTAGGGCAATTGTTATTCATGATAGAGCTTTCTTTTGTGAAATTATGTTAGTCAAAATCTGTAACAGATAGTATGAAAAACTGAGATTTCTATTTGGTCCAATAAATATATTTTGTAGCCCTTTCCAACCAAAGAAGTAAAGCTAACAGGCCTGTAATTACTAATAATATCCTTAGTGTCCTTTTTAGATACAGCAGCAGCACAAGTTAATTTCCATTTATGATGTACTATACTATTCTCCAGCAGTTTATTAAAAATACGTTGCAGGATAGATATTATTAACTCATTCACACTTAGTAAGGAACCACTGAGAATATTGTCAGGACACATATACGAAATTTTCTTTAGTTTGTAAAGGGCTTTCCAAATAGTTGCATCAGAAAATGAAGGACAAAACACAGAGAAATACAAGAGGCACTAATCTGATATTCTAACCTGGAGCCTTAACAGTATGTAGGACAAAGTAAACGATTAGGAAAAATAGAATGCAGTTGGATATTAGCCACAGCTAACTTAGGAAAACTTTACAAAAATATATAAAGTCCACTTTCCATCAAGAACTCCAAGAGGAGCTAAACCCGCATATAAAAATGTTATTTAACCTTAGCCTTACTACAGGATATGTACCTGAACACTGGCGTACAGCAACAGTGGTCCCACTCTACAAGGGAGGCTCCACTATGGACCCTGGGAACTACCGCCCCATAAGCTTAACCAGCATGGTCTGCAAAGCTATGGAAAGAATCATTATGGAACTCATAAACAGAGACATTGGGGACCTACAGACACTTGACCCCACCCAGTTCGGCTTTGTAAAGGGCAGATCCTGCCTTTTGAACCTGGTTGACTTTTTTGAAACAGTCACTAGAGCCATTGATGAGGGCAAAGCAGTCCATACAGCCTACCTGGACTTGGCTAAGGCCTTCGACACAATACTCCACTCAGGCATCATAGATAAGCTCATCAGCTTAAACGTAAACCCTTATGTCACTAGATGGGTTGCAAACTGGCTAAAGAACAAAACCCATAAAGTTAAAATCGCTGGAGCAATGTCAGACTCAAAGCCAGTCACAAGTGGTGTCCCACAGGGATCTGTCCTGGGACCCCTCTTGTTCGGCATTTATTTCTCAGATGTTAAAGCAAACATGGGAGGGTTGTGGCTGGCAAAGTTTGCAGATGACTGCAAACTAGGCGCCATAGTCGATACACCAGTGGACACATACATCCTACAAAAAGGCCTCACAGAAACGGACAACTGGTGTCGGAGTCATGGCCTTAAACTAAATGCCAAAAAATGTATTGTCATCCCCTTTGGGAAAAACAAAGTACCCACAAATTATCACATAGACAACAACCCACTGAGTACAGAAAAAGTAATCAGAGACCTAGGGACCCAAGTCGACAGCGACCTCTCATTTGACACCCACGTTGCCAAAGTGGTTAGAAAAACATTCTACCTTGCACACTTTATCATGAAGGGATTCACATCCAGATCCAAGGATGTCATTGTACCCCTATACTCCTCCCTCATCAGACCCATGATTGAGTACAATGCACCATTTGGTATGTACCTCACCCGGCATTTGCAACAGCTGGATAGACCACAGAAGTACCTCACCAAAAGGATCAAGGGTCTCCAACATATGTCTTATTCTGCTAGACTAAAGAAACTCCAGCTCTATTCAGTAGCATACCACCTGCTCAGAGGTGATCTCTGCCTGACGTACAAGGCCATGTCCAACCAGGAACTGATGGACATGTTCCACCTCAAAAAATCCAAATCCATCAGAACCACGAGAGCTAAAGACTTAAACCTCGGCACAAGTATGAATAGGACATGCTGGAGGGATAGATTCATAACCCAGAGGCTTCCCATGCTCTGGAACAAGATCCCAGTTCATGTTAGGCAGAGCCCCTCACTGACTCTCTTCAAGAGAAATCGTGATGAGTGGATGGGAGATCGTAAGTTTACCCCAGGGGTCACATCTGTGTCACTACTAGACAAGGGCACAGTAAACTAATTCTATTATATAAGGGGACCTTCACTGTGTCACTACTAGTCAGAGGCACAGTATTCTAAATCTATTCTGTGCATTTTTTGTACCATTTCATGGGGTGGAGAAAGCCACATCACTATGGCTAGGCTTACAAATGCCCCAGGGCAGATAGCCTAGTACTAAACTATGAAACTATGAAACTATGAAAAACAGTCCAGTTACGGGTTTAAGCTATTGTTTATTCAAAGATGGATGAGCATCTTGTGACAAAAATGGTCGTTGATCATTGAATAAATATCTGCATAAACCCTTAACTGGACTATTTTTTTTCAACTGGAGGAAGGACTTTATTTATTTTTGCTAAATTTTGCTAAGTTAGCAGGGCCAGCATGCAACATTTTGAACAATTATCCAAATTCCTAATCTAAAAATAAAGGACATGGACCGCACACAGTAATTTGATCTTTAATATTACCAGAAGAGCCAAGGTTTTGATTGATAGTGCAAGACATATATGTTAAACTCACTTGCTACATTATTAATAAAAATAAATTCAATGAACCATGTTCTGCTGTACATTTAATTTATATGTTTGTAAAAGGATTTCTTGTTTGGGGAGTTACTAATCAGTTTGTTTTCATAATTAACATTGACTGCTTTTATTTCTAACTTTAATTTCTTACAGGATGAGTTAAAGATTTTCTTATTAATATTTGTTGGAAATAATTTAAAGGTTTTATAGTTACATTTTTTCATTCTATATAACATTCAGATGAATCTGTTCATCCATATAGGAAATTAATATTTAGCAGTAAACAGAACCCACTAAAAATCTGGTCAACCATTTAAAAAATATTACACCCTAAACAAAACTTCAACCCTAACCCCTCTCCCAATAACTCATCACTTGAAACTGAAATATAATTAACTCTTATTTTATAGACAGCATGCTGTCCCTAACAAAGGATTCCCCAGCATCTGTTCTCAAACCTGCCCAATAGCCATGTTACCACTTCCTGTTTTATCTTCGCGCCTGTGTCCACATCCTATATAAAACTACTCTTGAACAAATTCAAACAATGCTCTACATCAGGTGATGACCTTCCAAGTGTGTACCTTAAAACAGCAGCCAGTATTATTGCCTATCTTGTCTCAGTTCTTATAAACAGGCCAATCCAGGAATTCCATGTTCCTTTACTCAGGAAAAAAAAAATCATAGTATCCATCTTCACAAAGGTGAAAATTCAACAGACATCACAAACTTTAGACCATAGCAGGTCTATCCCCTACCCGTTCCAAAATACTTGAAACTTTTAATCAAAAACAATTGCTAAAGCATGTCCTGCAGGAAAAACTCCTATCCCCCATACTACATAGCTTCCATCCTTCGCATAGTACTAACACTGCACTTCTAAACTTTATAGATACAGTGAATAAAGCTAGAGATAATGGCAAAGTAGTCTAGACTTGTCTAAAGCATTAGGCACAGTTTACCACACCAAATTTCTATTTCAAATGTCCTCACTAGGTCTATCTCACCCTACACTTCTGTGGTTCAAAAGCTAGCTGTCCAATAGGTATTAGTCAGCAAAATCTCACTCCTCCCTCTAGCCACATGTCCCACTCACCAAAAGTATGCCACAAGGTTCTGTCATTGGTCCCCTCCTCTTTATCATTCTCACCAACACCTTCCACACATCCACAAAACAGTCCTCCCTAATGCAATACACAGATGACTCCACATTTGTATGCATATCAGACAACATTGCACATCGCAAATGCATTATTCAGGAAGCTTTAACAGCCACTAAAACATGGCTTTATAACTCAGCTCATGTTCCCCCCCCACACACACACATACACACAGAAAACTACCTATATTTTTCCTCAAAATTTCGCTCTCATGAAAAATAAAATTAAATCCTTTCTCTTAATAATACAACCATTGAAGTCACTTCTCATATCAAATTATTAAGGGTGAAAGTGGATGATAATTTTAAATTCAACCTGCATATACAAAATTACATTAAAGAAAAACTTTTTAAAAACTAGAGATGTTTTATAGAGTCAAAAACTTTTTCACCAATGCAACTAAAACTATACTTGTTAAAACAAATAAGCACTTTCATCCCAAGCTTAATGATGCTAAATCTGAAGAAGTTCCTAATACATTAAGCTTGGGATGAAAGCGCTTATTTGTTTTAATAATAAAAACAGTTGTGTGATCTGTTACCGCATTCGCTTTTTTTATTTTTTTGAGTTTGGAACTGTTTTATTGTTTCTTGGTAAAACTATACTTGCCACTACTACCTCCTCCACTCACTACTTTATAGCATTGTTATCCTTTAAAAGCAAATCTTGAGCAATGCTATAATAACATGGCTAAATTTGCAGCAAATACTCCTTTTAGAACATAACACTATATAGCACTAAAAAGCTTAAATTGGTTAGAACTACCCCATCAGCTAAGATATACACAGCTTCTTATCACGTATAAAATTTCCAGCATCCATCTGCCTGTCTACCACTAAATACTATTCTACACAACTGTTTCCACTCAGTCATTCTGATACAATGACCAAAAACTTCTTTGTGTTGATAAGCCAGTATAACCTACTAGGAATGGGCTGTAGTCATAGAATTTTTCTAAGGCCTGGAATTCCTGATCTGCATCTGTTTGGTTAATACCCTCCATCCCTTTAAAACTATTCTGAAAGACTTCCTAGCTAATATCTGGCTCTGTTTCTGCTCAATCCCCAGGATAAACTATATCATTAAATATGAACATGTACCTAGTCATACCTTACACATCCTTACTCCCCCTTCTTCAGTCCCTTACTTTAATCTTTTTCTCTCCTCAACTTTCTGTCTAAACATTCCATGGCCTTGTTTTTTCTCCCACTTCATATTACAATTCCTGTTTGTATTATATTTTATTTCTCTAAACTAGCAAAGATTTCATTAAATATGATCCACCTCTTTTCTGAGTACTCTTCTAGCATGCCTTGCTAATAATCTGTTCTGGTGAATATATTCTTTAAACAAATTCAGGGGTTCAAACATGGGTTTGTGCATTTTGCTCATCCTGTTTTCAACTGTTCTGTACCCAAGAGATGTGTTATCCCAATCACCTATGTTCCCAGTGCTTCTGTAGCACGCCCTGCTTTGACAGTAATTTAGAACATATCAGTGACATTGGCATGGATTCACTCTTATCACGGTGTTTTTTTTTTTCTTTCATATTGTCATTTGTTACATTCCACTGAATGCAAGCTATCCACTCATGAGTTTATACTTTATGTCGGGTACATTGGCATTGTCCTAACATAATTTATTTATCTTGATTCTTCCACCAGTGCTCAGGTGGTCATTTGTGGGATATGTGTTAGCAATGGCTATGTAATTTATCCATGTACTTCTACATGGATGTCTTGAGGGTCATACTGGACTTACAACATGACTGCTTCATTGGTTACCCTTTTTAAGGAACTCATGAGGTACATTATCATGTCTGTGTTCTGGTTTCAAATATAAAGTAATTTAGTCAGTAATATAGCTGGAAGAAAGCTGCTATAAATTTCACCAATGAAGTATATTAGCTCTTGTGTGGCACAACATTCACACTAAATAAGTCAACAAATGAAATGTTGACATCTATAACTAGTACGTCAAAAATGATATATACATAGGTGCACATTTACATTAATATGATGAATCCAACTATTTGCTGTAGAGTTTACTATGTATAATATAATACTGACAAGCCTGAAAGGCTAGTCAGTATTATGGAAGAGAATGCCTGGTATGTTAGTCAATATCTCTGAAGCAACTATACTTTGTCTCTTTTGCTGTATGACCCTTAAACTTTTTCCTAACTAGTATAAGGTTATCGAGCATTCTTAGTGCATCAAGCATGTTATTCCATAAAGTAGTGGCTATTAATGGATTCCTATTTTTAAGCAAGCTGAGGCAATGTTAGATTTTATGAAGTGTGTGGTGTTATGCCTTCTTAGGTCAAAGTTTGTGCTGTGACACATGACGGCATTTTTAACAGTAGGGTGTACTCAGTAAGTTAAATGTTAACGTATGGAGTAGAAAAATTACTCTTACTGATAACAGTAACCAGTTGGTTTTATTTATAGTTAGATAGTAATGTTCAGTTGGCTAAAGTAAAAGAATAAAGTCGACATTATGTTTTGAGTGGTTTGAAATAAATTACTGTTTTGAGGACAAAGAGAAAGGCTATGATTTGGTTTACTATCACAATTAAATATAATATGTAAGTTTTAAGAAATTAAGTTATTTTCATTACTTATTTTAGTGATTCTAATTAGTGTATCATGCTTCAACAGCAAAACTATGGTAAAATGTGAAATAATAAACTGATTCAGGTAAGAAATAAATTAAAACTTACTTCCTCAAATAAACATACATGGATATGGAATTTCTTTCCAGAACTTCTATTTATTTATATAGAGCTTTGCTTAAGGCACTTCTGTCTGATTATAAAGAGCAAATATGGATGTCAAAGACACTTAAATGTGCACAGCACCATCAACAACATTAAATATCAGACAGTACTGTACTTATTTTTACGCACACTTTATAAACATGTTTAGACACATTCTTCATGAGTTAAAATGGCTGTCTTTGACTAATTTAGTTCTGTACATTTCAATATTAAATATCAAGGTGCATAAAATTGCATCAAAATTATAATCTGATCCATTTGTCTGTAACTAAAGCCTAAAAGGTTTACAGCAGACACATCATACCCCTCATTTATTTTTAGAACATGAACTGAATCACTTCTTGTATATTTGTAATTAGGACACCAAAAACATAACAATTATGTGGATGAAATGTCAACCGTCATCCCAGAATACACTGTGGTATTTATATAATGTAGCATATTTAGACTATCAGCATTATACCTTAAACACACAAATTTTCCTGGATTTTGAAATGTCATATGAAGAGGAATGTTTTACTAAAACAAGCACAGGAAATGATGATGTATTAAAAATAGTTACTGACATCATGAGAATGACTGTAACATTACAGAAAATTGCATTTCCTCAGTGGTCAGAGGAAATATATCAACAAATTAAGAAAGCTAGCTGCTGCATAGTTTTAAGTATTACTGCATGACCGATTTTGCAAGCAGGTATACATTTGTGTATATGTGTGTTAACAATAAAGCATTTAATGGTATATGGCACATGAAATTCTGACAGCTAAACGAATAAAAGAAAAGTATTGTGAAAGTGAATTACAAACTATGTGAAAGAAATGTAAAAGATAACCTAAGTGACCCGAATGCCTTTTTCTCACTTTTTATGTATATTCTGAAAATAGGTTTTGTGGTTTACTCTAAATCTGTCTAACCCCTACTGTACTAAGCAAGATCAGTGAAAGAAATCTCTGACAGATACTATGTGAAATGCCATTGAGCACTACTCGCTTAGTTCCAAGACTACAAAACTTTGGAACCATATAGTTACAATTTCTGCCAATAAAAAGAAGTTATGTAGTCACCATAATGCTCTGTCTATGTTGTGTGTTTTCATTCTTCCTCAAAATATGGGTTTGAATCCCATCCTCAGATCTTACTTGGCTACTGTTTTATAGCTCGTGGATACTATAATTTCTTCAGCTCCTCCCTTACCCACCATGCAGCCGCCCCCCTCATTCCCCATATCTTGTTTTCAGCTTCTTATTGTATAATGCAATACATTTATAGCTATAAGATGGAAAGTCAATATCTGGAGCTCAAATAGAAGGAACTTTGATTCCTATAATGCTCTCCCATTCTTCCAGAAGTTATCAAGAGAAAAGGGGTTGGGGGCTGGAGGAAGGAGGGTTGAGGAAGAATGAAAATGGAAAACACAGATGGAATGTTATGGTGAATACATAACTTCTTTATATGATGTTGTCAATCTTCATTCATTCCTCAGCATATGGGACTGAGTCCCCAGCTACCTGAATCCAAGATTGATGCTAAGGAAAGTATTCCTGAGTACTGTTGAGCTGAAAGCTGCTGTTCCCCTAGAGACCAGATCCAACTTGTAATGAGTAATAAAGGTATAAGGCTTAGCCTAAGTTGTAGTGCACAAATATCATCCATGAATTATCGGGATTAAAAAAAATGATGAAGTTGCCATGGACCTAGTTGAATGGGTTCTTTTAAAGGCTTTAGCAAGGTCAGACCAGACTTATTATAAACAAAGGAATGCAATATATTACCTATTTGGATAAGGTCACTTTGGTAACTGGTTGACCCAATCTTGTTTCCGAGAAGAATACAAATAATGTATCTGATTTTTTAAATTTCTCTGATCTGTGAATGTAGAAACATAATTGTCTATGAATATCTAATACATGCAAAATGTATAAATCTTTGAAAAAATTTGTAAAGAACACCAGGAGTCTTATAGGTTGATTAATAATAGATAATGACACTTCCTTAAGGACACACTATTCTTATGAAAACTTAAATAAGGAGGCTTAGAGGATAAGGCCTGAAGTTCTGAAACTCTCCTAGCCAATATTATGGCAGTTAGAAATATAGTTTTCCAAGATAAATATTTGAATTCACATTTTGCAGCTGGTTCAAATGGTTTCTGAGTTAGGGCATATAACATTAAATTCAGATCCCACAGAGGAGTATAATCCATAAAGGGTGGTTTATGTAGAAAAGTTCCTTTTATAAATGCTTACAAAGATGTGAAGAGGCCAGTGTAGAATTAACAGCTCCAGTATGGAAATTGGAGATGGTAGCTAAATGAACCTTAACAACTAAGGGCCTTACCCCATCACTAAAGACAGAGGCCAGGAATCAGGATGTTTGGCACTGGTGCTGAAAAAGGATCAATGCCTCATTGTTTCACCCAAAGACAAATATTTTCCATTTGTTGTTGTAAATTTTTCTAGTTGAAGCTTTGTGGGAAGACAAACGAATGTGGCACACCGGGGAAGATAGCTTCAGTTGTCTGGCTATCAATGGACTTGGAGAAACCATGCAGTCAACTTTAAGCCTGAGATATCTGGGTGAAAGTAAACAATATGAGACCACAGGAAGGGAAACCAAATCAGTTGAGGCTCGTAAGGGACAATGAAGATGACTTTACTCAATTTGGATGCTTTCTGTAAACATTTGGAGATTAAGGGAGTTGGGGGATAAGCATAGAAGAGACCTGGGGGCCAATCATGAAGGTGAGCATCCCTTGGTGACTCCCCTGGTGGTGGGATTAGGGTTAAGAACTGCTGGACTTGTTCAGGGGAGATGCAAATAGGTTGCAGCATGGCTGGCCCCATTAGCGTAATATAATTTCTGCCACTTTTTTGTTGAGAGACAACTCGTGAGGTAGTGGTATGGACCTGCTCAATTTGTCTGCTATCACACTGGATTTCCCTGGTATGTGAGTTGCTATAAGAAACTGATTTGAAGAGAGCACCCATTGCCACACTCTCGTAGCTTCTTGACACAGGGGGTAAGATTTTGTTCTGCCTTGTTTGTTGATGTACTATACTACAGTCATATTGTCTGTTTGAATCACAATAGCTTTGGAAGGGAGAACATTTTGGAATGACTGCTATGCTAGGAGTACTGCCCTCATTTCCAGGACATTGATATGCATGCTGGTCTCTTCAGCAGACTAGGTGCCTTGAACAATCTTCCCCAAGAGATGCCCCCCACCTGATCTGGGAAGCGTCCAGGTCACTATGGCCTTGGGCTGCAGAAGGATGAATGGGTGACCTTGCAAAATTTGATCTGCGTGAATCTACCACTGAAGGTACTTTTTTCAGGCCTGAGTTATACTATTCTTGGTGGACATAGGTTGATGTAGAATGGACCACTGCATTGCTAATGTCCATTGAAGAATGCTCATATGGTATCTTGCTAGCAGAACTAGAACTATTGCTATGGACATCGATCCCAGGGTCTATAAGGTCAGTTAAGCTGACATGAATGAGTTTTAAAGTATTCTGTTGATTTGAAAATGAATAGTTTAAACCCTTGGCAAAGGGAGAGAATCTGTCATTGACATCATGTTGAAGAAAGCCCCTATGAATTCTAATGTTTGAGATGGTTGAAGTTGAGATTTGTTGTGGCTTATTGTAATTCCTAGGTTGGAACAAATCTGGAGTGCATAGTCTTGAGCTGCTATCAGAAGATGCTTGGTTGAAGCAGTAATGATCCAGTTGTTTAGCTATAGAAACACCCAGAATCCCTGCAGTTTCAAGTGAGTTGCCACTACTGCCATGCATTTGATGAACACTCTGGGGGTTGTGGTGAAACCAAAGGAAAGTACTCTGAATTGTCAGTGACTGGCTCCCAGCTGGAAGCGTACATATCTCCTGGACCATCTCTCCATTTTATGTGATAGTACACACCCTGGAGATCTACTGAGCACATCCAGTCATACTTGTGCAGAAAGGGCAAAATGGACTGAACCATAACCATCCGGAACTTGGTATGTTGAACTGATTTGTTCAGAATGCTGAGATCCAAAATTGGCCTCCTCTACCTTGTTTTCTTTGGGACTAAAAAGAATCTTGATTAAGTTCTGGATCCTTTCTGGTCTGGGGGGACCTATTGGATGATTCTTTTTTCTAACAGCTTTTGTATTTCCAGAGCTGCTGTTTTCCTCTGCTTGGGCAGAACATCGGGTATTTTGATTACTGATAGAGGAGGTAAGGAAAAGGGAATTATATAAGATCTAGAAATAATCCTCTGCACCCAATTATCTTTTGTAATGTCTAGCCAGGCTGTCTGGTGCAGGGATAAGTGACCACCAACTGCCTTCAGAGGTGAGCAATGGGACCTTCTTTCAGGAGTGTTGACAGGGTCTCACAGAGAAAGAGTCTCTGGACCCCTGATTCTGTGGGGGTCCTCTGTCATGAACTTGACATCTCCCATTTATGTCCCCCCCACCCTCTGCCCCTGTTGGAACCCTATGCGGATCATGGAAAGCACCCTGGGATGTTCGGAGCCATATTTATTGACCAAATCATTGATTACTTGAAAATAATCTTTGAGGAGTAAAAAATGTATGCCCACTAGATTCAGGGTCTTACCATCTTGCTCACACTTGGAGAGCATGTCTTTCAGCTTGGGGCTGAATAACAAACTTCTAGCAAAGGAAGCACTGACAATGGATGACTTGAAGGGCTCCACAAAATCATACAGCTGCATCCAGACATGCCTTCTGATGGAAATGCCTGAACCTGCCAAACCTGAGGATCCTGCAACTACATGTGATATGATCCTCATGGATGAACTGGAAATAGACTGAAGGGTCAGCAGCTGTGCAAAAATAGAAGTCTCTGCCCTAGAAGTACTGGTCCTTGAGAGAGATTTTGAAAGTTCTTTGATCAAATCTCTCTGTAATCTAGTAAAATGTGCCAAGTAATTCAGACCTGAGTGCAAGGGTCACTGATGCATGCACATGCTTCCCAAATTTGTCAAATGCCCTAGAGTCCTTGCTAGGGGAATGAATAGAAGAACTTTGTTCCATGAGTTCT
Organism: Protopterus annectens; assembly: GCF_019279795.1. Classification (NCBI taxonomy): domain Eukaryota; kingdom Metazoa; phylum Chordata; order Ceratodontiformes; family Protopteridae; genus Protopterus; species Protopterus annectens. The sequence continues at coordinate 1,547,765,788 of NC_056735.1, forward strand.
TTCTTGGTGGCTGCCACTATCACCATAACATCTACTGGTACTCCTTTGTTACAGAATTCCCTTCCCTTTGATGGTGCCAGGATCTTATCTGGTCTCTTGGGGATCATCTCAACAGATTCAGGCTCCTTTCATGCCCACTGAGAGATCAAATCAATGAGCTTATCAGTGGGCAGAGTCACTCAGTAAGTAGATGGGCCAGTACCAAATGCCTCCAGGAATACTGATTCCTCTTGATAAGGATTATTGATAGACCAACCACCCCTTAGTTTAAGGATCTACAAAATGTCTCAGAATGAGACATCAGGTGGTGATCTTGGGGACACTTCCCCTTCACTGAAAACAGTATTCTCTGTGCCCAACTCCTGAGGTGAGTCCAAGTGCCTCCTCTTGCACTTCTTCTATCTAACAACTTTGTCGGTGAGATGTTCTGGAGAAGTATCAGAAGAAATAATTATACCCTGCTTAGTAGCATGGAGACTTTAGGCTGGCTGTCCTTGTGGAGTAGAATGTTGAGGCACATGACACAAAGTCATCTGAGATGAAGAGGAAAGATCGGAGGGGGGAGGAGCCAACTGACCTCTAGAAGAGAATTCTCTCTTATTACCTCAAAAGCAGTATGCCCTCAGGAGAAGGAAACCATCAGACCCAAAAAGACATGCTTCTGGACCGATGGCACCCTCCAACCCAAAGGCACACCACAGAAGGCAAATGTCAGAGCTAAGCTATCGAATGCCAAAGCTATGAGGGGTAGAAACAGCTCTGATAGCTTTGTAGTTGACTCTAACCCCTTGGATCCAACATCAGAGCTTCAGGTCTGAGTCCAGCACACTTGGAGCTGGAGCACTTAGAGAAGATATTGGATCCAAAGATAAAAACATTTACAAATCCAAAACAGAGAGCACCAGGAAGCTCAGATACCAAATAACAGATCAGACAAGGAGCCAAAACTGATGGGGTTGTACTAGTGAAGGTCTCTGGACCCATGGGGGTAGGAGCTGAGAGATATCCCATCTAAATTTGTGTCAAGAGAAACATCTTCATCATACTGTCCACATCAGCTACTGTGAGAGTTCTCGATGAATGGAAAGAGATTGTGGAAGATGATCTTGAATTATGGCATCTTTCCAAGAATGGGGATGGGAACATAGAAGGTACAGGCTCCAAGAAAGATACATAACTATTTCTAGGCATCTGTTTTGGTTCAGAATGAGCCGGCTCTGAAGATATGGATCTGGTATCTGAAGACATTGGTTGTGAAGACTTGCCATTCAGATCCAAAATTTTTTGAACTTTCTTAAGCAGTTCTGAAGTTAGATCCAAAGAGAATTGCAAGAAACCTGGTTGCTCAGAAGATCTTTTCTTGATTTCTTTCTTGTCGAACTTGGAGGATTGAGCTCCAGTAAGTGATTCTCCAAAGGCCGAAAGAAGAAGGGCTTTAAGAATAAGTTTATTCTTCCTGTCTAGAAACGCTCTAGGTTAAAAGCCCTACAAATTTAACATGGAGACTGCAAATGGTCAGGACGTAAGCAGTAAATGCAGAGATCATGGGCATCTGAAAATGGAATTTTTATGCCTGCATTTGGAAACACAATCCCACTTTAAGAAAAAAAAAAAGAGGGAGGTTAAAGTATAAAAGAGGAACAATATATAAATATATATGGCATCCGTACTGTTCATCGAATGGACATTTCGCTGAAAGTGAATAGGCCGAGCACACTTTCGCGAAAGTGCTTTTCACCCAAAAAGCACTTTTGTGAAAGTATGCTAAAAAAAAAAAAAAAAAAAGAAAAATGTGAGGGAATGGCTGTTGCTGAGATTGTAGTACAGTGGGGATAAGGGAATATTCCCTTTTCCCCACTGTAGTGCGATCTCGGTGTGAGAATATAAAAGTAGGGGGGTGTGGGGGGTGCAGGGGGCTTGTTTTTTTTATTTTATATATATATATATATATATATATATATATATATATATATATATTTTTTTTTTTTTGTTTAACAGTTTAGTGAAAGTGTTTTTTCGGTAAAAAGCACTTTCGCTAAAGTGTGTTCGGCCGTTTTGGTTTTGGTTAGGCAGGATTTTGTGTAATAGTACGAGATCCATATATATATATATATATATATATATATATATATATATATATATATAAAATACATAAATATATATATATATATATATATTAGGGTCTTAGTCAGATCATTGAAAGTATGGTTCGTCGAATCGTACTTTCACGAACCCACTTTAGAGAAAGTGCATTTTATCAAAAATGCACTTTTGCTAAAAAAAAAAAAAAAAAAAAAAACACGCTGTTTGCATGTAACGTTAGTTGTACCTCAACATGTAGTGTTGATACACAACTGTTGCCAAGATTGTGCTACAGTGAAGATGAGGGAATATTCCCTTTTTCCTCACTGTAGTGCAATCTCGGAGTGAGAATATTAAAGTAGGGAGATGTGGGGGGCTTTCCCCAAACATGAGGGGTGAAGGGAGGCTTGCCCCCTGTATGATAGTGTTTAGAGTGTTTTTTTTAATTTACTTTTTATTTTTATTGTTCTGCGAAAGTGCATTTTCAATATAATGCACTTTTGCAGAAGTGAGTTATCAGAAGTACAGTTTGATTTTCGATAAAACAACATAGACCCACATATATATATATATATATATATATATATATATATATATATATATATAGATATAGATATACATATATGCACACACACACACACACACACACACACACACACACACACACACACACACACAGACACACACACATACACACACACATACACATATATATGAGGAAAATTACACCATTTCCTCACACCAACGAATGTGATAATGACAATGATGCCGAAGTCAACATTGCTGACATTACTCAACTTACCTTGATATCCAGAGATTTCCTACACATGCTTTACAGGGGGCAAGCCCCCCTGCACCCCTTGCTAATTGTATATTCCAACTCCGAGATTGCACTGCAGTGAGGAAAAGGGCAATTTTCCCAATTGCCATTGTAGTGAAATCCAATTGTAAACAGCAATGCTCAAAACCATGAATGTAAGCTGCATCTAGACATTCTAAAGGTGAGGTAATTTCAACTCAAGATTTTGCAGCTGTACCCTCGACCATCTGAATGGTGGTAAACTATCAAACATTTGATAGTAAACTATATATATATATATATATATATATATATATATATATATATATATATATGGGTCCACTATGTAATCCCAAAATACTGTAATCCCAAATTTCATTATTTCGAAATGACATAGCTGAAAACCCAACTACAACACACATTTCTGAAACAGCATCTCCGTGAAATTCAAAATCCCGAATGTACTCTACATATACAGCACACACACACATATACACAAGTCCCCCCCACAATCAAATAAATAATACTACACTACAGATAAATAGGTCGGAAAATTCCCTGCACCCCCCCACCCCCTACTTATATATTCTAACTCTGATATCGCACAAACAGACACACAATGGAAACTCACACCTACACATTTTACAGTCCCTCACACACATGCACATCACAGTCACAATGCACACTTACACACACTAAAGCCCCTAACCAACACACTTACACATACATACTTACCTAAACTTCCGCCCATCCATCTACACACTGCACCAGCGGAAGCAGAAATTCATCATCTCCTTGCTTCGATATTTTGAATTTAGCTCTTCTGCTGGTTTCGGAATTTTGAGGTTTCGTCTATGTAATTTTGAAATACTGAAATTCGGGATTTCACTATTTTGGGATTACCTTTTGGTAAGCGACGAGCTGAGACTGTAGAGGGAGGTCACACTTCAGTGAGGAACAGGGAATTAGCCCATTTTCTCACTGTAGTGCGATCTTGGAGTTGGTATATTTAATGTGCAGGAGTTGTAGGGGGTGCAGGGGGCACATAGCCCCCCCTGCAAAATAGTAGAATTAACATACCATTGATATATACAACACATATATATATATATATATATATATATATATATATATATATATATTTTTTTTTACAATAGAGAGAAGAAAGGCATACCCAACAATGGTATTAGAGAATTAGCAAAAATACGTATGATAAAAAATTACCAACAATGGTAATAAAGTACTATCAAAGGGTAAAAGGAAAAGAACACAATTTACAGTAAGTAGGTAAAAAGAGGATAAAGATAAAAGCTAGTAAAAAGAAAGCTCCGAAGGGAGTGTATATATATATATATATATATATATATATATATATATATATATATATATATATGAAAGTAACTTATCTTTTCAATCTAACACCCAATAGCTGCAGCAACCATGTCTCTAAACAATGGTGGGAAATGAGATTTGAGGAATGAAGGGACTGTTGAATTGTTGGTAACAGAGGAGCTAGAGAGCTTGTAGTATCCACGAGCTGTAAAACAGTGGCTGAGTTAGATCCAAGGATCGGATTCAAACCCATATGTTCAGGAATTAATGAAAATTTCAACATCAGATTGTATGTGTTTTCAGTAATCCTAAGCTCCATTCAGGTGTTATGCCTATAATTACAACTAGATTTTATTTAAGACTTTTAGATTATAAAAAAATAAAAAAAATAAAAAACAGGAAAAGGAATGAAGTAAAGAGAGCTGGGAGTGATTTTGCTACATTTTATTGGCATCAAATTGTGAGGTTAATACCTGTATGAACATTCGGATGTATACAATTATAAATGGGTCATTGTTATTTGCTTAGCCTACATTTTGATCCATATGTGATCCAGTTTCAAGTATTCATAATTTCTGACATAATTATGATCCAGGCTTTTTTCTCTAAGTTGCTGCTTGCTATATGTGATTGAAGTCATGTATATCTTCTAGTAACTGGACACCAATATGTCCAGTTTGCATTTTCCATTAATTAAAGTTGTTTTTAAAATGAAGGCTTTTACTGTGAAACTTGAAATGCAAGGAAACTTTATATTATAGCTTTGTGAAAGGAATCAGGATTTGAATTAGAAATATGGTGAGAATAATAATTTATGGATCCTGGTGGCCTGAAACAAATAGTTAACCATTTGGTAAGCACAACTATATATTATTTGCCTATTCTTTTATAAATGGAAACAAACATTGATAAAATCCTTAAAAAGGTGAGGGTTGAGGACAGAAATTAGTGAACCAGAATAGCTAACAATAAAAATGGTGCAAGTCAGTAGATGGCAGAAACAGAAAAATGGTTATATATATATAAAAAAACAAACCAAAAAAAAAAAACTAAGAAGGCTGGGTAAATAGTGGTCAACACAAAAAGTACATATACCACAAAGACCTGAGTAACCATTGACCAGGTAAGATGAGCTTTATTTAACACAAGGGTAAGTGTTTTCTGTTTGAAAGGTAATTCTGCAGACTATCTACAATACAATAATTGCAGTTTGAGACAAACTAAGTTGTCCCGTTCCCTCAAGTAAGGGGGTAAAGGGGTGTGGGGAGTGTATAGTGGTAGAAAGGAAGGTAAGGATTGTAGTTGGTTAGGATAGTGGGTTTGTGGTGGAGAAAGGGTTAAGGAGAGAGGGAGATGTAAAAAGAAGTGAGGTAGGAGTAGGTGGGACTTCTGACAGTACTAAGGGTTTGGGATTAAAGGAAGTAGGCACATTTGGCGTGAGTTGGTGGAGTGACAACTAGCTTATGTTCAGATGACCAGTAGGTATCGTGGATGAAGGTAGGCCTTGGATGGTGGGGAGAGAAGGGGTTACATCGTCTGGGTCAGTCCCCCCTTTGGTGCTTTCTTGAGGTTAATTTAAGGGGGGGGGGATGGAGTCTGGGAATATTGTTTGAGCTTACTGGTAGGAAAGGGTGATAGAGTACTGTGTGTTTGTGTGTGTGTGTGTGTGTGTGTGTGTGTGTGTGTGTGTGTGTGTGTGTGTGTGTGTGTGTGTGTGTGTGTGTGTGTGTGTGTGTGTGTGTGCATGGGTGAATGATTGGGGGGTGGACAAAAAAAAATAAAAAATATATGTATATAGATAGATATAATGAAGTGGATGGGAGTAGGGCTAGGCTTACCTGGGGTTGAACTTTTTTCTTTGCTCCCTGTTGTGCACCGGTCTCCTGGGGATTCATCAGGCCTTGTTTTGGTGGGGCCATGCAGTCGAGTGACATCCGTGGGGGGAGGCTGGGCCTGTCATTAGCTCCATCTGGTAGTAGGCCATCGGTGCCATGCGGTTGGGGTATATATTAAAAAAAAAAAAAAAAAAAAAAAGAGGAAGGCATTCTCCCGGTGGTTGTGGTAGGCAAAGGGGGGGTCCATCAGTGTAATCTGGTCCGAGTTAGGTTGGGGGTAGTGGTGGATCATCCCCTCATGCTCCCTGGTGGGTTTGTGGGCTGGTTGTGTCCGTTTTTGGGGTAAATGTTCTCCCGGTGGTCGTGGTAGGCGATAGCGTTGGGGTATAGTTGTGGATCATCTCCTTGGGGGTCCATTGCTGCGTCTGGCTTCATCTTCATTGGTGGTAGTGGCGGGTTTTTTGTTTCTGCTCCCTTGGGGGTTTGTGGGTGTCCATTTGTCTTCTCTGGTTTCCCTTCAGGATGGCATCGCGGTAGTCCGGGTGTCCTTCCGTCCTGGGATTCGGTGGTGGTGGAATATCTTCTCCCTGGTGGGTTTGTGGGCTACTGTCTCCGTAGTCACTATCCTGGTGGTTATAGCATGTGTTCGGGGGTCCATCATGCTTCTTCATTGGTGGTATAGTGGCGGTTTGCTGTTCGTGCTCCCTGGTAGGTCCGTGGGTGTCGGTCAGTCTTCTTCGGTCCTTCTGTTTTCAGGATGGCATCACGGATGACCTGGTGTCCCTCTGTCCTGGATTTCAGTGGTGGTGGTGAAATGGCTTCTCCATCCTCCCTGATGGTGCAGTGGGATGCTTCTGCCGTTCTTTCATCCATTAGGTCCTAGCGCCGGTTGGCACATGTGCACTCCGTTGATTAGCCATTACTGCTATGGAGGATCGTGCTGGGAGGGAAGGTAAGTGTTTTTTGCTTGTTTGTGTGAATGGTGATGGGATTGGGTGGCTGGTAGATAGGGAGATAGTTAGAGGGACTTAATTATTTATTTATTTATTTATTTATTTATTTATTTTTCCCTCTCCATAGATACATATGGAGAGGGATCTTGATAGGGGATATGCTAGGGTAGGAAGGGGTACTAATGGTAGGAGGTGTGGCTGACAGGGTGGGTGAAAGGTGAAGGTGGGCAGGCAGGGGTAAGTCAAGGTGTGGCAGCAAGGCAATACTAGGGGTTGGGGGGAGTAGGGCAGTCGGACTTATAGAATAGTGCTAATATTTTGTTTCTATTTTAGGGATAGCCAAATTACCAGAGCTAAGGCAGAGGTGGCAAGCAATTGTGGCCCAAGCGGAGGAGATGTTCCAGGAGGTGGCAACATTGGAGGTGGTACATGAACCTGAACAGACCCCAGGTTGGAAGAGGTGATGCACAGCGGTGAGAACCCCAGCCAGGGGGAAAAAAGCAGCAGGCATCGCAGCAGGTGATAGCAGTGGAGACACCGGTTCCCAGCACATCACAAGACGAAGGTGTAGGTAATGGTTTTATTATGGCAGCATTGTTGGGGGAGCTAGGGGTTGAGGATTGTGGGGTGGAGAGGGATGACGACTTGTCAGTTGGGGTTCCAGGGACAGTTCGGGCTTGGGCATGGAGGTAGGCTCCAATTTTGGGCTGCAGCCTGGGGACTGGTTGGCTACCCAATCTTTGGGGCAGGGGACAGGAGCAGTTATTCTGACTCTGCACGTTTCGGGTCCGGTTAAGGAAAAAAATTTGGAAAGGGGAGTATGTGGATTTGTTTGAGCTGATCATTGTGGAAGGGGTCCAATGGCTAGTGGAAGCAGAGTCCTCTAACAGTAAGGACTTGTTAGCAGTTTTAGCAGCATTGGGAGGGCAGAGGGTTGGTAAGCTTTGCCCTAGGACATGGGATAATTGGGTGGTTGCCTTTATTTATTTTATGGCAGTGCAGCTGGAGAAGGACGGGTCCTTGGCTCTGCTGCTGCTAGGCTATTTCCTTACCATTTATGAGGCACAACGGTTAAGGCCGGGTAATGCGTGGCTCTGGTATGATCAGTGTTTCCGCAAATGGAAGGCTGTGGACCAGTCACTTTGCTATGAAGTGCGTCATCCAGATCTATGATTGGCTGGAAACAGTGGGTGCGTGTTGGTCATTTAATAGTGGCTCCTGTTCATGGGTGGGGTGAGAATTTGCCCATGTTTGTTTGAGATGTGGAGTGGGTCATTTGGCCACTAGCTGTGGTCAGGAGGATTTGTCCTGAAACTCAATGTTATGGGTCATGACGGTGGATTTGGTGGGCAAGGCTTTCAACTGGCCTGGGGGAGGGGTAATTTTCGTGGGTCCCGGGGATTTGGACTCAGGTTTTTTTAGAGGCAATAGAGGGAGGGGTGCCATTCCCTATTATGGTGGAGGTTCTCTGGAGTATGCTTCATCGGTTTCCTGACTTGGCCATCAAAGAGGAGATAATACAGGGTTTTCAAGGGGGGGTTTCCTATTATATCTACCATGGGTAGGGGTGGGGGGGTTGCAAAAATTTACGATCTGCTCAAGGTAAAGATGACATCTTGGAGGCTTTACCAGAGAAAGAGAGTAGGGCGAGGCGGTTATTTGGTCCTTTTGACAGTCCGCCTTTTAATGCTTACAGGGTGCTGCCTTTAGAAGTGAGAAGGGGAATTCAGAGTGATACATCACTTGTCTTATCTGGAAGGAAATTCAGTAAATAATTTTATTGCAGAAGAGGAGGTTAGGGTGCATTATGCTTCCTTAGATGATGCAGTGAACGTGATTAGGGAATTTAGGGAGCCATGGTTGGTTAAGTTCGACATTGAGTTGGCTTTTCGGTTGTTGCCTATTAGGAGTGAGGATTGGTCACTACTGGGGATGTGGGTAGGAGATAAGTACTACTTTGATAAAGCTATGCCTATGGGATGTTCAGTGGCATGTGTGATTTTTGAGAAGTTCAGTACAGTATTGCATTGGATTTGGCAGCAGAAAGTGGGAACTCAAAAGGCAGTGCATTATTTAGATGATTTTTTTGTTGGTGGGTGAAGGAAGGGTAGGAGCACAGGAGGGTTTGCGGCAGTTTACAATTATGTTTGAGGAGTTTGGGGTACCACTGGCTCAGCATAAGATGGAGGGTCAAGCAAGGGCATTAGAATTTCTTGGATTAACAGTTGTTGAGGAGTGGGGACTGTTTTATTTACCAGAGAATAAAATAGAGAGGCTCAGGTTGGTGATACTTTCGGTGTTGGGTAAGGATAAGATTCAGATTCGTTCAGCTATAGAGTTGCTTGGGTTTTTGAATTTTGCCTGTCGAGTGGTACACCCAGGGTGAGCTTTTTGCAGATCACTGGTGTATTTGCTGAAAGGGGCTAAGAGCAAACACCATTGGGTTAGGGTAACCCAACTGGTGCGGGAGGACTTGCGGTTGTGGAATGGGTTTTTGCAACAATTTAATGGGATATCTTTTTGGCAGTCAGACTGGGTGGGGCAGGAGGAACTTCAGTTGTTTACGGACGCAGCTGGGGCTGCTGGCATGGGGGCCTATTTCAGGGGTTGGTGGTTTGCGGCTGAATGGCTTCAGGATTGGGAATAGGTATGGAAGTGGGATGTGGCCTTTCTGGAATTGATGCCTACATGGGCAGCTTCGGTGGTGTGGATGGAGCAATTGAGGGGCAAATGTGTAGTTTTTCACTCTGACAATATGGCTGTAGTGAGGGTATTGCAAAAGAAGACAGCTAAGTTGGGCTTGTTATTGTTGGTATTACGTAAATTGGTTTTGCAGAGTCTTCTAATAAATCTTTCTTTTACAGGAGTGCATGTGCCTGGCGTAAGAATGAGATTGCTGATAGCTTGTCCCGATTTCAGTTTTGCAGGTTTCGAGGGTTGGTTCCATGGGCGGAGGAGGTGCCAGAAATCCTGCCAGAGGAGGTGTGAAATCATGGGTCGATGTAGTCAGGTGGTTGGTACGGCATTCCTGGGCCCCTTCTACAAGGAAGGTGTATGGTAGGGCTCTTTCTGATTTTAATCAGTTTATTTTGCAGCTGCCAGAGGAGGAAGGGGTATGGTCAGAGGAATTACTACTGTGATATGTAGCTTGTGCTTGGGGATTAGGCAGGGCTTTGCAGATGGTTAAGGTGGATTTGGCTGCGATTAGCATTTCCTCTAAGGTAGCGGGGTTGCAGGATTTCACTAAGTCTTGGACATTATGGTGTATGTTGAGGGGTTGGGGGAGAATAGTGGTGGAACATAAGGATATTCGATGGCCACTTACGAGGGTTATATTGAAAGTTTTGTTGAAAGGGTTAGGTTTGTTGCAAAAGGGGTCTATGGATTATTTTGTGTGGGGTACATTATATACAAGGTTATATTTTGGTGCTTTTCATATTTCGGAGTTGTTGGGCTCGTTATGTTGGAAGGATGTCATTATAGGGAAGGGCGAGGTTACTGTTGCATTAAGGAGGTGTAAGACAGATCAGTTGGGTAGGGGATGTGTGGTGTTGCTTAGAACTGACAAGAATCCTTGCATTTGTCCAGTAATTTGGGCAAAAGAATTTGTGAGGAGGCAAAAGGGGAGTGTGGATCAGTTCATTTTTTGTTCAGTGGATGGGAAGGTGGTGTCGAGTAGTAGATTCATACTTTTGGTGAGAAAGGTTTTACGTTGTGTGGGATTTCCAGCAGAGAGGTTTGCAGCTCACTCTTTCAGGATAGGTAGGGCTACAGATTTAGCTAGAGAGGGTAGTTCTATTGAATTGAATAAAAGAGTGGGGAGGTGGTCTTCAAATGTATTTTTGTCTTATATTAGATAAGTTGTGGTCTGATTAAATTCTTTTCTTTTAGGGAAGCACATTATCATCTTGGGGCATTCGTTCATCCACTGGGCAGAGAAGCATGCTTTATTTAGGGATGATGGGGTAAATTTGGGTTCAGCACATTTAGGGTGGTCAGTGTCCTGGCATGGTGTTAGGGGGCTTAGGTGGAATGGGTTGTTACATGAATTTGAGAGGGCTAAACTGAAGGTGGATTGCCTTGTATACTAGTCATTCATTTGGGGGGTAATGACTTGGGTATTGTTTCTAAAAAACAATTGGTGGACATTATGCTGCGAGATTTGCTGAGATTACAGTCATTGTACCTGGGTATGGAAATTTGCCCATCTATTGAGGCTGTCGTAGAAGGTATAAAACCTAGACCTTTAGATAGTAAAGTAATTTCCGCAGTATTTAAAGTATGGTGTGACAAATTTCATACTAACCATTCTGAGATGCAGCCCACATCTTCTTGATACTGCATCCTGTAATTCTGGGCATTCAAATCTTTCCGTTTCTGCCCTGTCCACACATGTTCTTTTTCGTGTACAGATTGACATCTTTCCTAAAAAGGAAGTGGTAAAACAGGGTCTACGGCAGTAGTAGTGGTGGATAAAATCTTTCTTCTAACCACTGAACCATCATTCAGATTGCTCAAATTACTCAAGTTAGCGGTAGTCTCAGTCGACTGTACACATACCTTACTAGAATGACCAGAACCAGTATGTATCGTCAATATGTTTTTCCTAGTGTTGTTAAGGGACAAACTTTATGGGTGTCTAGATTAACCTGTTGTGACTCTGATTTGGGTATTAGTATGGCAGCATTGAAAACAGAGTTGATGACTAGGGGCTATAATGAGTTGGAAGTCTCTAAGGCCATTAGTCAAACTTTGACTGAGAGGAAGGGTAGGGCTACACCTTACTACTCAGGTAATGTTCGTCCTACATGGCCACGAACTCAACAATCGAGTCAGGTACCTGTTGTTTTGTCGTATAGCACAGATTCAAAATCTATATGTGAAATTTTAAATAGAAATTGGCATATTTTGCATACAGAAGAAAAGATAGGTGAACTTGTGGGACTTCAACCAAGGGTAGTATATAAGAATAAGGACAACATGAAACATTTGTTATGCTACCCTAGGTATAATTCATTAGAACAGGAAGGTCGGCTAGGGACTAAGAAGTGTAATGGCTGTAATTTCTGCCAATCTGTGGATGAGAGGGATAATTTTGTCCATCCTGACACACAGAGACATTGGTACTTGAGAATATCAGCTGACTGTAATACCAAAAACTTAGTTTATATAGCTCACTGTGTAGTTTGTTTTAAATTTTACGTAGGTAAAACTAATAGGAGGCTTCGAGAACGTATTAGGGATCATGATTTTTGCTTTAGAAGAAAAATGGATTGTAGTGCATTAGCTAAGCACACACTAGTTGCTGGTGATGAACATGTTTTTTATTTCAAGTATTACAAGTTCTTGGTATTGGTACTAGGTTGGGTAATATTTATGCACATACAGATACAGCTGAAATGAAGTGGATTTAGAGACTAGGTGCTCATATGGGGTATGGCTTAAATGATGTAGTATCTATTAAACCAGCTTTGAAAGAATGTAAGCTGGCTAAGAAATGAGTTTAACTATGCATCAGTTGTTTTAGAAATGTATGACATTATATATGTTTTTGTTATAAAATAATCTTTTGTAGATTTTACTATTTTTAATATACTCCTAAATTGGTTTGACAGGAAGTTACATAACGTGGTTCATTGTTTTTAGAATATGATTGGTTCTTTTGAATTTTATAAAAGTATTTAATTAATGAACTGCTATGGTTTGTTGTCTGATGAAGCACCTGGAGTGTGAAAGCAGTTACTATACAATAAGGATTTTAGAAGAAAAGTGAACGTTTCAGTTTTTCTGGCCATGTTTCTGCACAGTTTATTATTCTTCTTGGGGTTAGAATGTGTGTTAATCAAAGGTTGGCTAGGCGATTAAGGATTTTGGGGATGCATACTATTGACCATTAGAGATTTTGGGGATGGAGAGGAGTTTTGGTATCGAACGGATGGAGTACACCTTAATGACGTGGGTCTGGATCTTTTTAATTTGCATCTGAAACTCTTTTTAGAGGATATGATTGCAGCTAGGGTATAGGAGGGGGAACAGCCTGGGATCAGGCTGGTGGCGGAGAAGAGGGACAGGATTGTCCTCTTCTGTTCTCCCTATAAAGAAGGTGGTTATTGGTTTATGGTTTGGTATGGTGGTGAGGTGAGTAGGTACGCTGCCTCTTTATGTGGGTGAGTAGGTACACTGCCCCAGTGGAGAAGGTATCAGGGTGAGTTGGTATGCTGCCTTGAGGTAAAGTTCATCCAGGGTGAGTGGTGACGCTGCCTGGAGATCATCGTTGCTGAAGAAGATAATTATGTTGGTTTTGTGTACATAGTTCATTGTATAATACAGTTTAATAAAGGTCGTCAAATGTCTTTATGTGTGTAGTGTGGTTATTTAAAGGGGGGACGGGACAAACAAACAAATATATAAAACTTTCAAATATCAACTGATCATTGAAACAGGTTCCATGATTTAATTTTGAGTTTTAAAGGTGCAATATCATTTACATCCAGTCTTGCTGTTGCTTATAATTCAACTATCCATTTTATTTTAGCCTTTTCAATGACAAAAACAACATCACTGCCCCTAGAATTAAGACCTATTTTCTGCAGCACCATAAATTTAAAAACATATTATATTGGTAGGAATAAAACAGAATGCTGCTACTTTATTACTGGAAAAAGGTGAAGATTTGGAGACTTACACCAGAGCCAATATTTTTTTTATTGTTACAGGCCTTTGTAAAAACAGCAAAGGCAATAATCAAATTATTTTATGTAAAAACTGTCTGAAATCTTCCAGGGATGAGGAGTGAATGAATACTCAAATCAAAATAACCCAGATAATTGTTAGGCCTAATGATAATCCCTTACACCATAAACACATTATTGTGAAGTGCCATGGTTATAGACAAAGTCACTGCTAGAGTCTACTCATTTTATCTGTTTCACCACTGTTATGGGTTTGACACCAACCACTCATACCCATATAAAACAGTTGGCTTTAAGGGTTTCAGTTAGTGGTGGACAGCTACCTTTTGTAATGACTAACAGCTGCCACACCAAAATAAATAAGAGATTAAAATTAGGCACTGGGTCCACAGGATTTCTCCTAACTCTGACTGAGCCCAGTGCCTTTCACTGCAACATTTCAGCAGGGACTGAAACCTGGACCTACTTATTCTGTTCAAACACACACCCAGCCCCCCACCTACTGGGAGTACTGTTGGTCAACCTAGGGCTACAGTCAGTGCAGCTTTTGCAGGGTCACAGCCTTAGATTACTGGAAGATGACCAGTAGTGATGTAGCTGGGACAGGGCAAAGGGGACAGCTGATTAATCAGTATTGCAATACCAGAACTGATTTCTGTACCAGCATTTCTGAATGCCAGAACATAAATTAATTTCCATACTGCTTCCCTGCAGTACTGAAGTACTTCTGCACTTCATGTGGTATAAGTTGTAGCACATTATTAGAGTTTTAAAACCAAAATAAGTATTTTTTTTGTCTTCCTCAGCTTGCAATTGAGGAGTGGGGCACAGAAACTGGACCAGGAGCAGCAGGCAGATCAAACATGATATTTTTAGGGGTGCCTGACTTGAAGAACAGTGCCAGGCACTAAATGAGCCAGCTATGGGTATGTTAGCTACTATGTCTTTAAGCACTTTACCTGTCAGGCTGGCACATGTATTGGAATTAGCAGCTTCTGGCAGTGTAGAAAGTGTGTAGTCTTAGGATAAATGTGCATATGCATGGATAAATTATACTTTGGACACTGGTTGCGCTCATAGGATACCTGCAATTGGTCATATATGCCAGACCATCCTGCTAATGGTGGCATGTTTACAGAATGCAAGAAAGTATTTGAGAAACCAAACAAAAAAAAAAAAGAACATATTCACTCTGTGGTGGTGGCATCTTATCCTTTAAGGAGGACCATGCATGCATTGCATGCACATCCACCAATGTGGATCCAAACACAATCCACACACACAGACTTTAAACTAGCCATTTCATTGAAAAAGATGGCAAGAGATTGTGTGTCAGTGTGTGTGTGTGTGTGTGTGTGTGTGTGTGTGTGTGTGTGTGTGTGTGTGTGTGTGTGTGTGTGTGTGTGTGTGTGTGTGTGTGAGTGTGTGTGTGTGCATGTGTGTGTGTGTGTGTTTTTGTGTTTTTAATTAATAGTTCCATTAGTATGAGAGAGTAGGCATGTGTTTTTTGATTTATTCTTCAACATTTGTGGTTTCCTGGCATATCAGTAAGGATTGACATAACTAATGTCATGCATTTCAGTTTCAGACTTCATTTCCTTCAGAAAATGTATTCTAAGACAAATACTTAAGTTCATAAGAGCAATATTTAAAATCTGTCACTATTTTTGGGGCTTTGTCCCCCATTATTTTTGGCTTTGTCCAAATTTCTTATGCTTAGAGGTTAGGAGGTATGGTTTGTAATGCTTTAGACAGAGGGGATGGCAGGTTAGTTGATTTACTTGATCAGGCCTGACCCTGTAACTTGGTTACAGAAGACATGAGCCTGAATCCTCTACACCAACTACCAGACCGCTGAAGAAATTGTGTTTCAGCAAGTTTTCAGGAAGTTATGAGTTTCAGTGCATTTTTATGGACTTGTGAGTTTCAAGGGAAGATAAATTTACTGTTGCTCAAGCTAAAATTGTTTTCAGTGTGCAATAACCATTTTGTTTATTAAATGTCATTCACTGTTTGTGTTGCAGAATTTGAAAATAATGTTAATTACCTCTGGTGCAGAAGGCTGTGGATTCTACTCCCAGACCACTCAGATGAAGTGCTGGTACTGCAGTGTCCTTTCGATTGCCAATTATTTGGTGCATTTTAAGAGAGGGGGCAGGGGTACTCTCCTGAGTATATCCTCCTTTGTATGAGATTCCTAGTAACTATGGACTTGTTGTTGGTTTGTCAGTCATTCCTTATTGCAATATTACCAGTTTACCATTTTTTATGTAACATAGGCAATTAATTCTTCAAGGGCAGCAGGCACTGAATTTGTAGATGAAACACTGAAATGTAAAGTTGCTTGCCAGTAGCACCTTCTTCATGAGTTATAGATCTCTTTAGTGTGGAATTATTCGGGTGACTTACTTCTGCAGAGATTGTGCTTATTTAGTGATATTGATGGATTGTAATGACAGATGTTTGAGTGGCCTTTTACGGTTGAAATTTTATGAAATGGGTAGTTTTGTCATTATTGGTTCATACATTTTGTCTCATTGCATACTTGAAGAATGTTCAAAACCACAAATTTAAAACACATTTTAACAAATGGCGCTGTATTATACAAGGAAAATAATTTAATACAGGAAGGTGACTCAAAGAACACATACATGTATGCATGGCCCTAAAATGTCTGCAAGGAGCCTATGGTTTGAAAACAGCCAAGAGGTAAACATAATCCTTTACTGGCCAGATGCATTTTCTTTGAATGTGGGTTTTCATACCATTTCATTGAATACACGTTTCAAGGGCATAGAATTTTACTGCTCATGCCAAGTCTGTTTTCATTGTGAGACAGTATTGTTTGTTTAGCAAATGGTTATCAATGTTTGTGCTATTTTATTTCAAGTTCAATATCTGTAATCATTTTAGAAGTAAATAAAAAAGTATGCACACTGACAGATCTGAAGAATGTTTATGGCAAATGGGGAGAAATAGCCAAGTAATGGAACACTGGAATGGCTGGGGAGGGGGCTGCTGCTGGTGGGGGTAAGGGGTTGCTGCAGGAGGAGGTGCTCTGGGGGTGCCGATCTGTTACCCTGCCTAGGGCCCCATTTGAATATAATCCAGCTCTGGTATTTTGACTGCTATTTACTAAAAACTATCGGAAGCTGGAATGAAACAATGAAGTTTCAGATGTAAAAACTAATAAGCACTTTTGTTCATTTATTGCCAAACATGGAACAAAAGTGCTTATTATTTTTTACAGCTGACACTTTGTTGTTTCATTCCAACTTATGATAGTTTATGTTTTTCACTGTCATTTACTGTTAATTAATAACTGTCATATTGTTGAACATGCCGTTGCAGTTCTGTGGACTGTGGACCTCAACTGAAGTGGCAGCAGTCCACCCAGGTACATTCTGGGCAGTCAGTTATGAAGTAACAACAGCAAAAATAATAATAATGATGACGATGATGATGGCAAAAAAATAAGTCTTAATGCAGGCAACAAGTGGAAAAACTTTGACTCTGCTGTTACTGTGGTTTTAGAAGTTAATGCAGTTTCTTCCTTGAAGTAAGATGAAAGATAAATAAGTGGCAACTGAAACACAAATAAAACCAGCCAAACACAAATAAAACCGAAAGGCCATTTGCTGTACTGAGACTGAAAGTAATGAATGTGAGCAATTTTAAGAGTAACACAAATTTATATATCTACTTTTCATCCAGAGGACTTCATCAGAAAATAAATTTGCATTCAATTGCAAATTGTTTTATATAAAAACATAACAAAATAATTAAATCACAATTCAAAAATTTAAAGACATCATTTACAGTTTATTCCTTGCCTTAAGTCTTCTTTTTTTCTCATTTTATCGTTACTGCAAGTTGGTCCCATTTTTGTTAAATTTTAAAAGTAATGGAAGAAACATTAAATTATTTAAAAGCACAATAAGAATTACTGTGAGATTTTAATTCTGCATATAAAAAATCTTCTTACCTGACTTTAAGCCTTCAATTATGTTGCTTATTATTATTGTTATTTTGCAAGTTGTCCAGTTTTGTTACATTTCTGCTTTATTTATTTGAACAAATGAAAAAATGCAACAGGTTGAACTTGAAAGTGGTAAACAACTTTGTTCAATTTTTATTTATACCTCATAACCTCAAAGCTCAAGGGATAAAACCAAAAATGTAATAGGTCAGGAAAAAGGTCAAATGTCCAGAATCAGGGACAGATTTTAGTATAACAGTGTTTTTATATGCTTATTTGCTAGAATAACAGGTTTAGCATTAGCAAGCATTTTCTGAAGGATATGAAGTCTAGAAGTCTGAAACTCAAATGTTTATCATTATTTAAGTTTTGGACTCTTCATAAATTTGCCAGAAAAGCACAAATCTTATGAGGAACAGACAAAAAAATATGAAACAAAATCAGGGACAGTCAAACAGTTGCTCTCATTTCTCAACCTCTTAGGGCAAGAATCAGGGAGAAAGAGTGTGAAAGACTCTCTTGTCATCAAAGCAATGGATGAAGGTAAACAGTTCACACTACATTGCCCTGACTTGGCCAAACCTTTTGACACCATCTCCTACTCAGGTATAGTAGAAAAACTGAATAAATCCTTACATCACTAGCTGGGATGCCAACTAGCTCACTGGATGCAGGAGATCAAAATAAAGGAGGCTATCTGTAGAAAGAGACCAGTCACCAAAGGAGCCTTCCAAGGTTTAGTGCTGACACTTTTCTTGTTTGGTATCCACTTGTTGGAAGTAAAAGCATATACTAAAGGGCTTTAATCAAATAAGTTTAAGATAACTCCAAGCTAGGAAGAGTTATTGACTCCCCAAATGACTAAACCATCATGCGGGAAGGTTTGTCCCAAGCAATAACTGGTGCCAGAATATTGACTTGAAACTAAACTCCAGAAAATACATTATTGTATCCTTTGGGAAGTTGTACCCCAGGGAACTACCAAATTCACAATATGCCTCTGAGAGTAGATCCAGTTGTTTGCCATTTGGGAACTTATGTGGACAGTGATCTAACTTTTGGCCAACACATCTCCAATGTCATAAGAAAGTTTTCTACATTGCACAGCTTATGAAAAAATGGATTATTACTAGATTTAGAGATATTATTTTCCCCCTTAAAGCATCAGAGATACTTCAGGTGCAGCTAACATTGAGTAAGATGGCGATTCAGGTTGTAGCCTGATATAGGTCCCCAACTATGCCTCATGACTTTATTCCAAGTTCCTAAGCACCCTGGAGAATATTAGGGTCCAACCTAACACTCTCTTACTAGGTAACTTCAACTACCCCTCTGTTAACTGGGTAAACTACTTTTGTACCAATACACTTGCCCAAAATTTCCTGGAGTTCATTAATTCCAATGCCCTGGACCATTTCGTTCTTACCTCCACTAGAAGTAGCAACATCCTTGACCTGGTCATTACTAACATGGGCAACTGTTGCTCTACAGCAATGATCAGCTCCTCCCTGGTTAGATCTGACCAGAAACTAATCACCTTGGAAATTCACATCCCTACCACCCCCCCACCCCCTGCAAAGGTAACCACCATAAAAGACTTCTCCAAAGCTAACTTTGGGCTCCTAAAAACAGAGGTGGCTAACTTCACAGCACCCATGCAAATGGAGAATAGTTGAGTGACCGCAGAATCATACACCAATGTACTGTACAAACACGTACAAAAATTCATGGATCTCACCATACCCAGTAGAACCAAGATGCTCTCCACCAAAAAAAGGAAGCCAATCTGGTGGTCCACTGCCATAAACAAACTCTACAACAGAAGGAGGAAGCTGATGCAGAATAAGGTGAAGTCCCAAGACTGGAAAATCTCCCTTATCAGCCTCAACAAAAAGTTGAGATCCCTCATCAAATCCTCTAAAGCTAGCTATGAAAACAGAATTGCAGCAGATAGTAAAGACAGCCACAAGGCCTTCTATAGTTATGTAAGGAATCTCCATGGCAATACCTAGATTTGCTCTGAGCTACTGCACAATGGTACCTCCTATACTGAGCCAAGAGATATTGCCAGTATACTGGCCAACAGATTCAGTGCCAACTTTACTCCCCACCCCACCTCAAAAGACCAATCACAATACCAGTAGATTGTCAGGCACCCACTATTACTGCTGCACAGGTTAAAACAGCACTGTCCAAGGCTAAGAATACAGCTTCGATGGGACCTGACAATATCCCTAGTTGTGTTCTACATGAACTACTGAGTGAGCTGGCACCTCATCTGCATGCCCTGTTCAATCACAGTCTCACCTCAAGCTTTGTCCCTACCAAATGACACACTGCTACAGTCATCCCTCTCCACAAAACAGGAGTGACTACAGCCCCTGGGAACTATCACCCCATTAGCCTGATGAGTCTGATATGCAAAGCTATGGAACACATTATCATGGACCTAATAAACAAGGATGTAGGGAATCTTCAAACTCTGGATCTCATACAGTTTGGTTTTATGAAAGGTAGATAATGCCTGCTTGTCTTGGTCAACTTCTTTGAGTCAGTCACCAGAGCTGTGGATAAAGGCAACGTGATTCATACAGCCTACCTTGATCTGGCCAAGGCTTTTGATACCATTCCCCACTCAGGAATCATAGAAAAACTCACTAATCTTGGAATCAACCCCTATATCACTGGGGGGGGGGGTTTGCAAACTGGCTCACAGATAGAACCCAAAATGTGAAAGTAGCTGACTCCAAGTCAGGCTACTGACTAGTCACAAGTGGAGTCCCATAGGGTTCGGTCCTGGGTCCTCTTCTGTTTGGTATCTACTTCTCTGAAGTCCAGGCCAACAAGAAGGGACTCTGGCTGACAAAGTTCACAGACAGTTGTATGTTGGGAGCTATTATTAACTCCCCAAGTGATGTTGACATCCTACAGAATGGCCTCACTGAGACCAGCATCTAGTGTCAGAACCATGGTCTTAAGCTCAATGCTAAAATATGTGTCATCAACCCCTTTGGGAAAAACCCAGTTCCCATGAATTACCACATTGATGGTAGTCCACTGAACACAGAAGGTGTTATAAGAAAACTGGGAAAACAGGTTGACAGCAACCTCTCTTTTGTTCAGCACATTGCCACTGTGGTCAGAAGTCCTAATATATGGCACATCTCATCATTAAGGGTTTTGCATCCAGGAAGAAAGAGGTCATTGTCTCCCTCTACTCTTCCCTTATTAGGCCAGTCATCAAGTACAATGCCCTATTTGGCATGTACCTCACTAGACACCTGAAACAATTGGAGAGGCTGCAAAAGTACCTCACAAAGAGGATCCTAGGCCTTAAACACTTGTCCTGTATGGACAGACTCAAAAAACACCAACTATTCTCTGTCTCATATCACCTACTTAGAGGTGATCAATGCTTGACTTACAAAGCCATGTCTGACCCAGCTCTGTTGGAAATGCTACATCTAAAGAAATCCCAATTCCTCTGCACCACATGCTCCAGAGACCTCAACCTCATTACCACAATTAACAGAATATGCTGGAGGGACAGGTTCATAATCCAGAGACTGCCCATGCTAAGGAACAGACTTCCCATACATGTCATGCAGAGCACCCCGCTGACCCCCTTCAAGAGAAATCTTGATGAGTGGATGGGAAACAGAAAATTCACCCTGGGGATAACTCCAGTGGCTCTACTTGACAAAGGCACTGGGAACTAAGGTCGAGTGGCACTATGTCAGGGTAACCCTATGGCTAGGCTTGTACAGCCCCCAGGGCCATTAGCTTAGTACACACCTATGAATCTATGAACCTTTACAAAACCTTCATTAGGTCAATTCTTTTGTATAATGCCCACTTTGGCATGCATCTCTCCAGACACATGCAACAACTGGAATACTCACAGAGATACCTTATTAAAAGGACACAAGTCCTACACAATAGGTCTTGCATGGACCACCTCAAAGCCTTTTCACTATACTCTGTATCCTACAGAATGCTAAGAGGTAACCTGTCTCTGGCATACAAGGCATCTTCCAACCCAATGCTGGTGGACCTACTTAACATCAGCAAGTTAAGTGCCATCAGAAATACTCAATCCATGTATCTAAACAGAATAGTGTGGAGAGTGGACAGACAGATATATATCACAGAGGATACCACTGTTCTAGAACAAACTATCCATTCAAGTAAAACAAAGCTCAGGCCTGTCCATATTTAAACAAACTTGGATCTAAAGATGGGTAACAGAAAATGCACCCCAGGATTACCCCCATGCCACAGATGAATAGAGGAAGTTCCAAAATGCTGCATCCCTTACATGCGTCCCCTCAAATTGTTTATGGTATGATCACAGTTATTCTCACTACGGCTAATATATAATTATCAGCCATGGGATGGGTAAGACTACACAGGAAATGTTAATTCAAACACCAGAAGGGAAATTGGCTAAGCTTAAAATGTCCTCCAAGTGAACCTATGTTGCAGTAGTAAATAGTTTTAAAAAATTGCCTCTTTTTAGATCAGTAAGTGCCCCTCTCACCTCCCAAGCTTTCAACAGATTCTATCACCTCTGCCTGTGGTTAATGGCCAGGCAGAAAATTCAGAGTGTGCACTGATCAGCTGCTTGCACATGTCAGTGTGGTGGCAGGATTCAGTTCTTGTCCAGATATGCAGACAAATGAGTACTGTGCAGTGCTCAAGATTTGATCTGCATGGAATTGATGCCTGTACTTCAGGTATCCATTTTGCACTCTGTAGCCAAACTACATGATACATTATTGCCATGTGCATGCCTAAGTGCACTCTGCCACATAGTGTCTACTGCCTAGTAGCTCCAGTGACTCTAAATTCAAGGCAGGGCAACAGTGTGTTTCCCCAGTTGGTGATTAATAAGGCTAAGAAGTAGAAGTCTCCAGGTAGGTGGAGGCACTGGGACCACTGACTGGTGGTATTACATCACAGCCTGCAAAATAAAGTAAAATATCAAAGCATCAATATCTTAACACTAAAATATAATTCATATGAAAAACAGAGATTCATGTCAGTACAATGAAGGCAAAATCCTCAAGAAATGTAGCACCCACTAATAGAGAAAAGAAACCAGTGTCATTTAACTAACATAACTATTTTACATAAATAGACAGAACAAATGTTCCACTGTAGTCCACATTGGTGGGCTTCTCCCCACAACCCCCTCATTTAAATATATTGACTCCATGGTTGTATGATTATGGGGGGGTAGAAAGATGACTCTGACTGAAAGGAATATAACCCTGTACCCATCTGCAGCCCTTCACAATAAGTCAGGATATTCTAAAACTGCAAATGTACTTCAAGCCAGTTACACTACCCTGCACATAGTAACACCAAACAAAAATTCCACTCACAGAAAAGTCAACTTATTCTACTAGCTCTCAGAAACAGTTTTGCTGCATTACAACAGCCATATTTTGCCAGCCTGAACTATAAATGGAAAACCTATGACTGCTTTTGAAAGTACTTTATATTATCCAGAAGCTGAAGGTAAGCACAGAAACTGTAAGCGTGAAGAGCTGAATCGAGTCAATTTATTGCAATTTGAGAAAAAAACAATCATTTAGTGCTCCCATATCTGTAAGTGGTTGCAATGACAATTACAAAATGACACTTGTAAACTGTCAAAAATTTTTAAGAATATTTTGTCAGCTTAAGGGCTGTTATTACCTGATCACTTCAATTACTTACAGGCAGCTTGTAAACATGTCTATCTCTACTATTTTTTAAAGGTAGATTAACGTATTTGCATTGTTTACCTGCATTCTCACTGTCATGATTCATTACCAGTCTTTGCAGGCATCATGTCCTACAGCCATTGTTTTAAGACATCTTACATAGATATGGGGTAAGAGAAACTGCAGTGCTCTGAGTTTACACCCTTCTCTGCTGTCACAGCATAGCGCTGTTCAGAATCACAGTGTCCTCCTTTTTCACTACAGTAGCTGGATGCACCACAGCGTAGAAATGAACGTGCTTCCAACTCTTATAGTGCTGCTAGAATGTCCTCAACCTGAGCAAAGGATAGCTTCTTTGAATACACTATCTCATTTGCTGTAGTATCAGTTCAAGGCTCACTAAGAAAGTCTGCCACAAGAATCTCCCATGAGTCCTCCTATAACTCTCTGAAGTTATACATTGTAAAGCATATTTAGATGTAGCAGGTTTTTGTTATTACCTGTGGTAGTAATTCACATTTGCTCTAAACTCTTAATGCCAATCACCAGATTGGATACAAAATGGGTGCCAGCTATCAAGTTTAGTAACAAACCCCTATCCCTCCCATAGTTAGTACCAGAGGTGCATATTCAAGATCTGTAGCCACTGCACTCCCTGATACCCATCTCGTTATCATGTCTAATCCTCCTGCTGTCCACTAATCCATTCCTCTGTCCTTGTATGGCATTCATTTTCCATACACTCCATCCAGATTTATTCTCAAAGTAAGATTAAAGTCAACTAAAGTTATCACAATATATGCCATTAAAAACATGTCATACATTGAAATGAAAATGTAAATCTTCCCTACTGTGGATATATAGATTACTTATTATCCAAGCTGAAATTTCATTTTGCTCTTTCATATCACCCGGCTTGCAAAAAACATTGCATTCACCAATGTCTGTAAAAAGCCTTTAATGTTTCTTCCAGTGAGTTTGTGTTCTCTCACTAATGTTGAAGCATGTATTACATTACATATAGCCTTTATTTTTAATGTTGTTTCTTGAAAACATGCTATATGGAAGTCCTTCCTTTTCAGTCTATGCAAAATTATTTTATTCTTAACAGAATGAGAAATGTCCCAAGTGTCTGAGTTAATACCTTTAGCTGTCCTGTGTCATCATACCTAAGCTGCTTATTACTTGACCCAGTCATATCCATATGCTGAACCAAATCCTTAAACACCCAGACAATAATACAAACAGCCTATTAGAGTTAGACCCTTGATCAGAATAGCACTGTCTCCATCCAGCTAAGATCACTATGTGGCCTTGAACAGATGGATTGTTTACTCCCATCCCCAATAATGTGGCCATAGAGATATGATTAACTGAACCTGTCTATATTGTTGATCAAAGAGCAAAGCAGTATGAAATCGAAAGAATAATATTTAGCAATAAAAATATCAGAAAACTGATTTAACTTATATATAACCACACTGAAGCAACATTGTATTTAAATCTTATAAAGATACCAAGTATCTCAATGTGACTCTGATCTATATATGCTACAATTAATTTCTCAGGAAAATGCTAGCTGTCTTAATGTAAAGCAGCATTAAAACAATCCACTCACTTGAACCCAAAATCCCATTAGAAACAGCACAACATCACTCACTTCTATAACAAACAGCCACCACAAATTAAACCAAACTGGAATTGAAAGGAAGAAGGCGAACAGAAGAGAGGTTCATCTGTACCCATCTTCACTGTCCAGCAGCCTGAGAGCATGCTGTTCCCCCTTCCTCCTATACCTACAAAGCCTTAATCAAGTTCTTCAAAAATAATGTGAGATACACATTACACAGGTCTAGACCATGATCATTTAAGTATACCCTGTCCTTCCAATACCCGATAAGATCTCTGTCATCAAAATCCATATGCTCAACAGAATAAACACCCAACTGTCCCAAAAGTCTTACAAGCCTGTGGTTAATAAAATGATGGGCCCACTCAACACTCATGAATGTAACAGCATACTTCCATACTAGTCGCAGCACTATCCCTGACTAAGCTATCAACATGGAAGAATACCTACGCCTGAAGTTCACCAAATCCCCCACTATTGTAACTAACAACTACCATTTAGGAATTAACCCAAGATTATTACATGCCGAGTGAATAACTAAAATACATGGCAGTCTGATCCGTGACTTGATGTCTTCCAACTTGTCCATGAGTTGATGCCATCTTAGACCTCTAACACTTTGTCATGACACACTCCACTCACATTCCAGCAAACTCAAATCAGTTCCTTCTGACTTGAGCTAAGCTTGCTTATCTGCCCATTACACAAAGGAGTAGCCCAGTCTGACAACAACCCCACCTGGAGAGGAAAACAAATTGTTAAAATTCTGACCACACTGCTTCACATTATCTAATATAAGTTATAAACTCCCTCTATGACCACTGACCCATTCTCTTTGTTACTTCCCCTGATCTCCCTTCTTGTGCTAAATCTGGCACTCTTCCTAGCCAAAAGAAATGAGCTGAAAACCTCTCACCTTGAATGCCTTGACATTGAAATGACCTTTTAACCAAATTAATAAATTGACTAGCTTTCACTTACTTTCAAATTTGAGTATGAAAAAATAGATATAGAGGCATGCCATCATTTGAACTCAGAAGCTTCTTAACCCATGCCACAGGGCAAAGTAATTCCTCAACACTTCTGTGCAGCACTGTCTTTGTACCTCTGCCAGCCTGATCCATGTATGCTGCAAAAAAATCAACATTACTGAAGAAAATATAAGGATGTCCTTCCTCATTAATGAACCCAGGAGCTCCATAACCCAAAACAATCATTTGTACATCCACACTGCCAATGTCACTCAGGGAGTGTACTCCACAGAGTTTCCTAATAAAAAACACAAACCTGACAACATTACCCTAAAAGCTTGCTTTGTCAGTGGCACCCACCTTTCACATCTATTGTCTCATACCTGCTCCCACCTTTTCAAGATACACACTACAAGCAATGATTTGGTTAAAATCTTCCAAACCAAATACTCTGGTAAACATGACAATAGATGCCAAGTGTATTCTAACAGACCTAACCACCTGCCCTTTGGGCCATTTACTGGACAAATAATGCAATATCACGTTCAAAGACCATACTATCTCCACTGCAGGCAACCCCTCTACAAAACCACCAAATGCTGATAATGCTCCATAGTATGTCTTCCGTGCGGATATTGCCCACAAATGCAGAACTAACGATCCTACTATGTGTGTCCAGGATGCCATATTTCTGCTGGCAATGATTGGTTTGACCTGTGCCTCTGGAGCCAGGTCCTGAAACCTGTGAAACTGAAAAAAAGAGAGGCTGTCAGCTATCAAGTTTTTTTTTAACCTGGCAAATGTAGACCTGAAAAGGAAAAATTAATTAATGGACTTTGCAATGAAAAGCAAGTTTTTAGAAACCACCCTATCACCTCCGACCCTTGACATGATAGAAAAATCCCTGGAAAATCCAGTAATCAATTCCAAAGCTACTGTCACATCTGGAGAGCCTATTAAAAATTGTTGCAGCATGTGTAACATTAGTGGGTGAATGGGTAACATAACAAATGCCTGTGTCCTCGTAAATTCGCAGCATCTATTTGCCATCAAAAACTACCTTATCCCCTAGCCCCTTGTTGACTTAGCATCAGGGGTTTCCCACCATCCACCATGGACAGAAAAGGTGGCACACAGTCTCCTTCCTGATGCCAACATTGTGCTTCTGAATGGGTGCCACTACAAATAGAACAGGTGTAAGAAAACCGACATTCTGGCCAATCACACCTACCTATACTGAATGCCCAACAGGTGCATACCTTCTCTCCCAATTCCCTATTTATCCTAGCTTGACCACTCACACTATCCATTATAGTCACCAGAAAAATAAGCAGATGCCTCCCCTCCCCTCTGAATGACTGATCAATGGACTTCCTTTTGCAAAAACGCTGATCATACCATAATCACACATCCCCCAAGCACAACTTCTGTGCCTTCTGAATGGTTAAACATTAAGCCAAATGAGGAATAGCATGTGCACTGTCCTTCTCTAAACAGACTGCCATGTAATACACAAAATCCAAAACCCAGTTTTCCCAAGTTCTGCCTCTAAACCTACCTGTCCTCCTCTGCCCCAATGTTGTTAAGGCTGCCAACAAATCTTTATTCCCAGCCGTGTCTGAGTCAACCACCTGGTGCATATAAAAACCATGAGGAATCAAATTAAAAGAGTACACATCCCTGGCTCCGATATCACCCTCTGACACAATCATTCATGTGATGCAACACACGCACACACACACACACACACACACACAAACACACACACACACACACACACACACACACACACACACACACACACACACACACACACACGGATCAGACTTTTCACACAAAACCTTAAATCCATTCGGTTTGCTATAATTGTTCATATATGTTTTTTTTTTTTTTGATAAATGTACAAATGCCGCTTTGCGAAACTTCATGCAAGTATATAAAACATAGATTACTTTTGCACTACAAAGAATTACAATAATGTGACACATAGACCATATGAAATAATGGGCAAAGAAGCACCTGGCAATTTAACCAAATTCTCAAAACTGCTGCACACATTTTATGA
Organism: Protopterus annectens; assembly: GCF_019279795.1. Taxonomy (NCBI): domain Eukaryota; kingdom Metazoa; phylum Chordata; order Ceratodontiformes; family Protopteridae; genus Protopterus; species Protopterus annectens. The sequence goes on from NC_056735.1 coordinate 1,547,793,837, forward strand.
CTAAAACTAAAATACTGTCTACAGATAAACCAGAAAGACCTACCTCCCAACTGAGAACAAGAGGGTAAAAATGGACCATTTGTCACAGAAATGTACAAGTCCTATCTTTACCAAAATACCTACAACCTGACTGGTGGTTTTGGACACGGGCTTCCTTAGCTCAGCAAGCCCACACCAAAGTCTGACCCCTTGACTCCCAACTAATGAACAAAACCCCTCTAATTCCACTATAGCTCCTACATCATTTCCTACTCAAATTCCCCCTCTATTCCCATTCAGTTTACCCTTCTGCCTCCCAATCCACTATACCTAGCCTTCTTCTCATTAACTACCTTCCTTGCTTCTTCTATCCTTACTCCCAACCCAATCTGCTGCATCTCTGGACAAATTTGTCTGTTCAAACTGCCTATTTTATGATAGTCTTCAACTGCTTAAACACCAAAGGAAGGGAGGTTTCTAAAGACCTACATCAATCTATGGCTCAGTCAAACAGTATAAGACTTTGATCCACGCAATTTTTCATTCTGTAAATTTGCAATGCTTGTGATTATTTCAAGGTACTCTAATAGAGACCTCAAGAAGCTTATTAAAAATACAGCATACACTGAGGCCTCATTTTTGATTGGCAAAGTAATTTTTGATGGATTTTTCCCCTTAGTTCACCTAGGCAACAAACCGACTTTCAGAGCATTAAGCAACATATGCTGAATATTTAGCCCTAGCCCTGGCCTCCCTGATTCATCAGACAAGAGGCATATGTTACTTGTTTTTAATGACCAAGAAGAGATTTATAATATAAATTTAGAGAGTGTGGGTGGCTCAGACCCACATTGTGGAGGCAGGGAATCCTGCCCACCATGCAAAAATACTTGCATTTCAGTGAGCCTGAATATGAAGAGGTTTAATCTTCCATGAGTTATACTGGAAGGGCATAATATATCCTTGTTTTAAAATCAAGTACAATACACATTAAAATTATGCTTGGTTTTGCTACATGGTTACCTATTAAGTAGAGTAGGCTGTAGTGTTTGCTTTCTTTCTCTAAGTGTCCTGGACCTCTTCAGTAGTTCATCCAAGTCTGCACAAGCTCTTGACTGATTCCAAAATGGAACGTTTCTTCAAGTGACTTCCTCAGTATTGTGCCCAAGTAAGCACAAACACCAAAATGAAAAATTTCTCCAAGTTACCCCTTGAGTAGTCTGTCTGTCTGTCCATACCTGTACAAGCACGTGACTGACATCAAAATGAAAAGACATTCCCCAATGACCCCTTCAACAGTCTGTTCATGCATGTATGTACAACTATCAAATTTATACAATCCCCCAATGACCCCTTCAGTAGTCTGTCCAAATATGCACAACCACCAAAATAAAACATTTCCTTCCAATGACCCCTTCAATAGTCTGCCCAACTATCCTCAAATACCAAAATTAAACATTTCCTGCAACAATCCCTTTAGTAGTTTGCCCATATATATATATATATATATATATATATATATATATATATATATATATATATATATATATATATATATATATACACAAGCATATAAGTAACTCTGTTTACCTCAGAGACTCATTGTTTCTTTCTGCCCACTGAGTCTCTATCCCCACATACAAAATGTGCCCACAGCGGGCAATTTCAATACTGAAAACAGGATATTCCTCAACTTACAGTGGACACCAAAAAATTAACTAAAGATACTGCCTTTATTGCACTGTGGCCCCAACCTATCTACATGCTCAGCCAATTACAGGTGCTTTGGGGGTGGTGCCCAAGCAAGCTGAGGCTTGCAGGAGCATATGGGACTTCTGTTTAGGACATACGCATTGCCTTTTCCTTAAAGGGAAAAAAAATATTACATTACATTTTTTTCAGTTTTATGTTGGCGAATCTCTCCCTCAACAAGACAGGAACTGGGGCAATTTCCCCCCTTTGCCTGAGCCTAGCTACCCTACTATATTTTGTAAATAACTTTAAATATCCCAAAAACCACTCAGGTACAGAAATACTGTCAGCAGCATTTTATTCACATTGCTGAGAGCTTTGAAATGAGTCTAAGCAGTTTTGTTGGGGCTACTTTGTTGTTAAAATATTTAGAAAATCATGACATTAATGACAATATAAATAATATGAAAAAACATTATATGAACATAAATTCGTATCACTTTACCTGCACTAGACAGAGGTCAGATATCAATAAAGTTGTGTTAGCTATTGTATAAGTTTTGAGATTAAATAGTTTAACCCTTTCAGTGTAGCATGGTTTAGGAATTATTAATGCGAATATGAACACACAGTGTCTAGGGGTGTTAGTAGGATGTAACTACAGAAACATCTGGAGGCATCACTCAGCTGTAATGAGTTAAAGAATTTCTCAGCCTGATTGGTGTTGTACTGCATTATAACAATAGTGAACAATGCAATGGATACATACATGCATACATATACATAAAAATATTTCAAGCACGGGCATAAATGCCCTTGTAGCTTGCCAATATAACAAAACACTTGTTCCCATAATAAGTGTCCAGGCTGTTCTTAAAAATATCTAAACTAGCCCTTGCTTTAATGTAATTTGTTAGTCGGTTCTGTGCATCAGCTACTCTGTCAGAGAACCAATTAGTACACTTCACATTCCTATAGAATCTCCTACACGGGTTGTCTGATGATTCTCTAGTGCTTTTTGAAAACCCCAAACATTCCCAGAGGTAGTTGTCCCTAAATTCCCTATATACCTGAATAAGATCTCCTCTTAGATATCTGTAAGAGACCGTGTACAAGTTCAAATATTTTAGTCTTTCATAATAACTTAGATTTTCATATCCATGGATGCCCTTGGTATATTCCCACTGTAATCTTTCCAGTTTACTCATGCTTGTCTTCTTATAGGCTTTCCATATTGTTATTCCATACTCAAGTTTGGGTCTAATGTCACTAACAAACAATGACTTCAATCATTTTGATGCCCTACACTTTATAAATCTATTTATGCAACCTATATATAGTTGTATAACTATCATTAACCAATTGGTTGATATGATTAGAAAAACTCATAGCTAAATTTACCCATGAACCCAGGTCCTTAAATGAGTCTACAGTTTCAATCACTGTGTGCTGTATTAAATATTCATCTTTCAATTTATGTCTCCTAAATCTCATATGCTTAGTTTTTGATGTATTTATCAGCATATTATTCTCCTGCATCCAAATGGTCAATTTAGTTGTTATTTTGCAGACATGCCTTATATGTAACACTTGTAATCAGTTTACCCAATTTCAGGTCATCTGCATATAGACTGAAGAACACCTCAGATGAAAAAGTTAGGTTTGAAAGATACAATCTAACAAGCAAGTGCCTAGGACAGAGCCCTGTGGGACACCTTGACTGTAACCAAGGATTTCACCTGACCAGTTGCTGTATGATACTTGTCATATCCTATTTGTAAGCCATGCAGCTATCCATCTTATCAAGAGTACATCAGTACCTAGTTGTACTAATTTATTAATCAGTGTTTTGTGTATGACCCTGTCAAATGCTGAAGTTAAGTCCATATAAATTACATCACAGCACAATTTTTCATTCATAGCTGTTATTATATGGTTACAGAACATCATGTTACAGGTGGTAATAGATCTGTTTTCAACACATGCATGCTGATATATGGTTTCTAGTCCCAACCTATCCAGTTCAGACAATAATTTATCCAGTATTACCTTCTCCATTAATTTTCCACAACATGAAAGTAGACATAAGGGTCTATATGATTCTGGGTTTATCCTACTTCCCTTTCCTTAAAGACAGGTTTAATAAGCATGTGTCTCCAATCTTGAGGAGTCTCCCCATATTTATATAACCTACTGATAATAGATATAATGGTACCGTAAGTTCTTGCTGAGGTGTTAATAGCTTGTACACTTTGAAACACAGAGTTAATGAATATCCTATCCTTCCAGTTGCAGGACTGTTACATATTAGGTATTAAAGTAGTACTACAACAAAGACTCAAAACCCCATACATATCACAGGGGAGAAGTAAATACATAGCATTAACAGTACTCCACTATGTTAAAGTAATAATATAACAATGTGATCAACAATACTAATAAACAGACAGTGTACATAAACATACGGAATACAATGAAAATGCACTATAAAAATATTTGCTCAGTTTTAGTCATCAAAAGTGTTTGTATTTCCTGAAAAAAAATATATATATACCTTTCTAAACTTTACTTCTGTCTTTACTGTCTGCGCCCCCCCCCCCACACACACACACATACACAAACACACTCACACACACACCTGAGAAGAGACATAACCCTCTTTGTTTTTTATTTTTTTTTTTGTTTTTTTTTATAGGTCCTGGGTAGTGTCATGTAAGAAATTAGCCAGTAACTATGTATGTTTTCCTAGAAGCAGTCTGCTTTGTAGGTAAAACGATATTCCCCTTCTGAGTCTCAAAGCTGACTTTTTTGTTTTTGCAGAGCACCCCTTTACCTTAGACATATAGCTCCCATGCTGTTCCTAGTGCCTTTTGGGAGAGGGTCAGGTGATTCTTTTCATAGCAATCTGCTTCTTTATAACTGAAGCTTTTTTTTCTACAAGTAGTACCTTTTATTCTGAACCATATCCCATTCCATTTCCCGTCCAGAAGTCTGTCTTCAAGGCTGTGTGCTTTAATGTATTTACACTGTACCCTGATTTTCTTCAGAAACTGTCCACTTTCCAATGATTTTGACAGTAAGACCCTGACAAAGCCAAATCTTTTTTCTCTACTACTTCCATTACAGATAGTGGCCAGCGATCTATAGTTAGATTTGGTTCTGTGATACCAAAGAATCTTACATAAGTCCATTGTTTCTACATTGCAATGTGTACTTATTTGTAGGTTAAAGTATATGATATAGAAGCAAACTTTGGCCTTTCTCCATGTGGTATAAACAGTCTGTTTGCACAACTTCTTTTCCAGATGTAGCAATCTCTCTTGTTGCTTGGCAGCCACACTATGATACCAGCAAAACCATGCTGTCAGCGTGTGATGCATGCTTGAAGTTTTTTAAGACAGATGCATGCCTCAAGAGATTGTTCAGACTTACTTAATAGTTATTGTATTTGCATTATTCCTAATGTCCAACTTCAGTTTCTGACTCACTCATTGATTCTGACTTGTCAAAGAAAAGTTGAAGGACTCCGTTCAGAGCAGCATGTCAGGCACATGTGTTAGACTGCATTCCTTTCTATATTAGGGAACTTTGTTCAAAGAGTAATTCACAGTGTGTAACAGCACAACATTCAGAATGAGTCAAATGGTTTTACTTTAAAGGAGGACTTTCCTTCACAGTGCCTTATATTCCTTTTTACAGTGTGGAGAGCCAATTATGTAGAGCAGTTTCCTTTGTAGATAGCATAGCAATGAGAAGGTGCTTTGCAGTGTATAATAAATGCTCTTTCTGTCCATTGAAACTGCCAGTCTAGCATTTTACTAAGAAACTAATTTTACACCACACTTTTACAGTGAGTTATTAAATGAATTGAGGGGTTAAAAGTTCCACTTTAACCAACATACAATGTATTGTGTTTAATAACTAATGCAGTAAATAAAAAGAACAGTTCGTTTAGCAGAATGAGAAGAACAGACATGATGGCCTGCAGTCTTGGATAAGCATAGCATTTTTTTCTTTGTAGTTTTCCTTCTGGCTCCACATTTCCCTGCAAATGATCTTTGGAGTGTTTCCACTTACTTCACACTTCTCTGGCAATGCCCTTTGGGGTCTTTGGCTCCATGTTTCTATGGTAATATAATATGGAGTCTTTCCTGAAGTTCCATATTCATTGGTTAATATTCTTTGCAGTCCTTCCACAGGGTCTACACTTTTTTTCTCATTGTTTGTCAACCTATTCCCAGGATTGCAATACTTTCCCTAAAACAATAAGGGATTTCTCAGATTCTTGAATTCACTTCTCCAAGCCTTCATGAGTCCCCACGATTAGTAATCTGTCTTGCTAATCCCAAGTGGTCACCTTAACTTCTGAAAACATCTGATCTCTATTGATCACCATGGTTTTCTTACCTGCTTCTGGAAATAATACACATATATATATATATATATATATATATATATATATATATATATATATATATATGTATATTTATATATATATATATATATATATATATATATATATATATATATATATATATATATATATATATATAGATATATATTACCAACAAGCCACCTTGTATAAGCCACCTCAACTTTAAGAAGAAGAAGACTTAACAGTCACAATATCTCCCCTCTCTTTCTCTATATAGATATAGATGCAGATATAGCTATATTAACAATTTATTTGTGTTTGCATGCATTTTATTTTTTGAGGACAGACTTTTTGCTTCTTTTATAGATAACTGCATTTTGTTTGGGTGGACTGTTACTCTTCACCTGAAGATTGTTGTTTTTTGTAAACTCTTATTTGCGTAGTCATTTATATCTAACTAATGTATGCATGACGTATACAATGCGATGATGATATTGGACTAGTGTACACCATTTACTTATGTGGTAGGTATACCTTAGCTCGAGTTTTAGTTAGCATATATGTCCTTTATTTCATCCAAGTCTAATTTATTTATGCAAAGTGGAAAATTATGTTTCAAAACCTTGGCCAATTGATACAGCTGCTGTTTGAATCGTGTGACTTAGCTTTGTTTGTACTCCATAGTGAGCCAGAGTCATGGGTGAAAGAGGTACTGGAGATCAGTGCATCTACATTGTATAAAATAGTTAAATATAGCTTTAGTGTACATGAGTAATAGTATAAATATACATAAATGTGTAGTTGCCCTTCCTCTGTTCCCATTGTGTATTTTTGTGATTTTTTTTTAATTGTAGATTTGTTAGGATAGGTGTGCATGTGTGTGTGTGTGTGTGTGTGTTTGTGTGTGTGTGTGTGTGTGTGTGTGTGTGTCTGTGTGTGTGTGTGTGTGTGCACGCGTGTGTGTGTGTGTCTCTGCATATTTGTGTGTCTGTGTGAGTATGACCTACATTTTATGCACTTGTATGCACAGTGTGCATTTATCTGAACCTGTCACACCTGCACTTGGTCTGAAATTTGCCTGTTAGCTGTTTAAAACCACTTCTTTATCAAACATATGAAGGGAGAAAGGAAGAGATGTTTAAGAAAGATTTGGAAGTACTGACAGCTGGGGTTGCTCTTCTACCAGCAGACAAATAATAATACAATTATAATAAAATAGAAAGTACTATATTTAAAAAAGAACAATTGCTGCTCAGAGAAGTTGATCATGTGTCTACAAAATTCTAAGTACTTGTAGGTGTCAGCATTTAAGTAATCTTCCCAGGGGCCTTCAATCAAAAATTAGTTTGTAAGCTGAGGAAAATTTTAAAGTTGAGACAGGCACTTGTGGGATGAGTTGCACTTTATAAAATGCATTAAGAACTCAATGTTGAGGTTGTCCTGCTATCAAGAATGCTCAGAATAAAATTATTACAAAATATTATGCTCATCTGCAGTATGAAGTGTAATGTATAGATATTTTCAAAATGATAAACCAGCAGCTGGAATTATAAGTGTGGGAAACTACTCTTGATATGAAGGAAGTCTGTAGTGCCCACATGCTGTAGTCTTCCTTTTTTCCTGACTACAAAATGGACTGTAAAATCATTATGTTGTCTGCCATATAACCAACAAAATACAGTGATGTTTGAGATAAAGCCATGTGATGCATGTTCTATCTCTAGCCTTTAATTAACTATATTCTTCAAATAAATCCAAAACCATACAAAGGACAGCCAAGCCATGCTTTTAAAGTGCTTTAATTTATCATTTTCCTGAGACTTCTTCAAAATGGTGACTCGTTTGAGGTCACAGATACTTTTTTGCCTGCAGAGAGCTTTTTTTCCTTGAGGTCATGAATGGAAAAGGTGTTATGCTGCCTCTCCAGTGCTTAGGTTTTTAACCTGGAATTTTAGGTGGGGTTTTTCATTTTGGCAGAGCAGCTTTGCAGTTTCCTTGAGCTCTAAGCATTGCTAGCTGTTTGTACGATGATATAGGCAAGTGAGACTTTGATATTGTTATTTAGGAAAACAACTTAATGCAAGTAGTTCAGTGTGGTAAGAGGTTGCATTTGATGTAGAAAAATATACATGTTTAAGAGTAAAGAGGATTTGGTTTATGCCAGGGAGATGTCAGGTCATGATACTGAAACAGCGTTGAGTCTGGGCAGCAGTGAGTGACAGCCAGGCAGTGGAACTTGTAAGATCCTTAATAGCAATGCCAAGGTTTGGTTTGTCGGACAGTTTTTATGGGTAGTACTCGTCACTTCATTGGCATTATTCTCTAGATGCAACTGTACTCTGTAGGAACAAGTACAGGGCAAACCCCCGAAACAAACCCACATGGTAGAACTGCAGTATCAACAAGCTTTATAATAAAAGGAAAAGAATGTTGACCAAAAGTTAGAAGAGTAATTCCCAGAATGTTAGAGCCCTTGTCACTGGAATAAACAAACAATACATGAGTTTAATAAAATCAACCAAAGCCAAGTTTGAGGATTAAATAGCTACACAAGGCAAAGGCAAACACCAAGGCATTTTCAGTTATGTTCGTAATCTCAAAAGTGCAATGCAATAATGCACCAGCTAATTGTGAATGATGTTACTTACACTGAGACTGAAGAAACAGTGAACCTAGTGGTCAATAAACATATCTTTAACTTTACCCCTCTCTCTCCTCCATCTGTCCGTCAAGATATACCTGAAACTGGCTCACTTCCAGTTATCACACAAGACCAAATTCTAAAAATACTATCAAAATCTATAAAAATATAAAAATAGTATACTGATGGGTCCTGACAATATCCCTGGATGCATTTTAAATAGCATTAAGTGTGATTTAGACACACACCCCTAACAACACTGGTCAGTCTCAGCCACCATACAGATTTTCTACCAAGCAAATGAAGAACAGCTGCAGTCATTCCCCTGCTTAACAAAGGACCTTCCACAGATCCAGGCAATTATAGACAAATAACTCTGAATAGCCTAATATGCAAATTCATAGAAGCACTTATCATGGAATTAACAGATCAGGACATGGGGAACCTCCAAACATTGAATCTGTCTTAGTTTGGATTTGTCAAGAGCAGCAGAGCAGCTCCTGCTTATGCAAGCTGGTGGACTTTTTTTTGAGAAGGTCACCAAAACAATGTATGAAGGCAAATGGTTCACACCACGTACCTTGACATGGCCAAAGCTTTTGACACTATTCACCACTCAGGCATAATAGAAAAGCTAAATTATTTGAGAATAAATGCCTATATCCCCTGCTGGATTTCCAAATGTCTCAGAGAAGGGATGCAGACTATCAAAATAGGGGAAGTTACCTCCACAAAGAGACCACTCACCAGTGGTATTTGCACAGGGTTCTGTGCTAGGACCTCTCCTTTTTCGCATAAACTTTTCTGAAGTAAAAGCCTTTGTATCCTTTGGGAATTTTCCTACCCAAGGAAACCACCACATTGACAATACACACATAAGTGATGAAACAGTTGATCAGGCTTTGGGAAATTATGTGGACAGTGACCTAATGTTTGACCAACATGTGCTTGTTCTAACAAAGTCTTTCTGTACTGCATAGCTTACAAACAATAGGGTTGTGTCTAGATATATGTATGTCATTGTCCCCATTTACAGAGCCTTCATTAAACATTGGCATTTATCTGTTCAGGAATGTCCACCAAGATAAAAGGATGCAAGATCTATAATACAACATGTCCTTCGTGGACTGACTGAAAGCCCTTGCAAGTATACTCAATATCCTGCAGACTGCTAAGAGGTCTAGGCATATATACCTCTTCTGCAACATCAAAAGAACAGTTTGGAGGGACAAGTATGTCTCAAAAAGGATGCTGCTGCTATGAAACAGACTCCCCATTCACATAAAACAAAGTTCATCCTTCTCCATATTTAACCACAACTTAGACCTATTGATGAGAAACATACCTTTTACCCCATGACTGCCCACTGTACTACTAATAGACAGAGGCCACTCCTAAATTCTTTATCCCATGTATGAATCCCCTCAAATTCTCTAAGGTATAATCACCAGTATTTTCATTAATGGTAATATATAATTATCAACCATGGGATGGGTAAGGCCAATGTATAGCCAAATGGAATAGGTTAATTCAAGCACAAACAAATAAATCAGCTAGGATTAAAATTGCCCTCAAGGGCAGCTAGCCTAGTACTTACTAATGAACCTATGAGTTTGTCACAATGATCATGAGAGATTTGAACTATGATATCAAAAGAAGAAGAAAAAAGAAAAAAGATTTTTGCATTATGTTTCAAAAATATGTCATTTACTATTTGGAAAAGGAAGTATACATATTACAGATGAAATATACGAATTGAAATAAATGTTTGTTCAAACACATATAAGAGGTTGATGGATGGGGTATCGTTACATGATTTTCTATCAGTTAGCTATTGGGGAGAATAGGGGAAAATGAATGTGCAATAAAAGAAGGGACATGAATAAAAAGGCAGGAGATGCTATAAACAGAGAAACTGGTATTGAAATAAACAATTATAAGAAGCTGATTTAACAATGAGAGATTTTTTTTTAGGAGACATGGACTGACTGGTCATTAGCTTTTAAAGATAATTATACAAAAATATGTATTTGTTGTGGAAAGAGAGGAAAGGCGGAAGAGACAGGTTAAATACAGATATATACTGAAAAGTATGAGTGGGTTCCTGAAAGAAAATGATGTTGTATATTTGAAAAAGAAAGAATTGTATGAAGAAAACAGGCAAAGAATTAAGTGTCAGATTTAGAAGCAGTAACAGCATCATGTTAGAGGAAGGAGAGAAACGTCTCCACTTTTAATCCATGCGGATTAAGAAAGCCATATCACAATACGAGTTGATAAAGAAGGTAAGGAAAATATAATTAAGAGGAGACTTTGAAAATAGTGAAAGACTGCTTTCAGTTAGCATTCTTGTGAAAGAAAATGGGTGGGTAGATGGAAATTCAAGCAATCTGAAGAAGTGTTTAAGGATTTAGAGAATAATGTTCCTTTGCAAGGAATGGAAGAAATGTTAAAACTAATAAATGTTAATTGTTCCTGGTTTGGAGAGTATTGGGTATGAAAAGTATAAAAAGATATGAAAAAGAATGGAAGGACAATGTTGTAAGCATTTTGTATGAATGGATGAAAAAAAGGGATTCAGAATAACAAGGTGCTTGAAGTATTGCTAAAATTAATGTAAAAAAAGGTTGATAGGAAGGATGTTAGAAACTGGAGACCAATAGCTACCAATAATACAGATTAGACATTATTAAATAGAGACATGTAGGTGTGGTTTGAGAATGCCTTACAACAAAATTAAGTTGGAAATTTTCATGAAATGTAAACGGAGTCCGAAGATGGTTTATTTGGTCAGAGAGGTGATAGGTGATATAATATTTTGACAAAGTCAATTAAAATAGTATATAGCACAGGGTTTGGATAGTATGAACATGGACAGCTATGGAAAACAGTGAAATTATAAGGTGTCAAAGGAAGCATTCTGCAATTGTTAACTTCTGCTTATTGTAAAGGTTAGACTAAAGTAGAAGGGCAGCTGGTTCAGCCAGCACCCTGGGCCGGTACTATGAAGAAGCACCCCACCCACTCAGCTCTTCAAGTGAAAAGCAAAAATAAAAAAGCACTTCACTTTAATAAACTAATCACTACATTGTAAGCAACTTGTTTATTAAAGATAGATCTAAGCACCTCCCTATACATTTCCACTGAGGAACAAAAGAAAAAAAAAAAAAAACAGGTGGCCAGCTGCTCAGCCCCACCCACACACCTCTCCCCTGTCCCAGCCATTCAGGCCCCATTTCTATGCCCTGCTCCCAACCCTCTTTCAACATATATTAAAAAAAAAAATATATATATATATATATATATATATATATATATATAACACTGTAAAAGCACTATGAGGAAATAAAGCTGCAGTTGCTGGTTCGAAGATTTAATGATGCAACACATAAAACATTAACGCTTGAGACACTCCACAGTACGTTTTCGTTTCCACCTCACTTCATCAGACAACAGGTTGTCTGATGAAGTGAGTGAAACGCATCGCGGGAGTGTCTCAAGCGTTAATGTTTTATGTGTTGCATCATTAAATCTTCGAACCAGCAACTGCAGCTTTATTTCCTCATAATGCTTTTACATTGTTATTGGTCATTTTGGCACTATTTTCCATTTGTTGGTTTTTATATATATATATATATATATATATATATATATATATATATATATATATATATATATTTTTTTTTTTGAACTGTAATAAACTGATACAAATGTAGCAAACAGTTGCTACAGTTTATGTATTCCTCGCACAGAGCTCTGCAGTGCTCATATTTTAGTTAAAAAGAAAATCTTCTTTTTAAACTGTAATCCTGCTTGCACAGAGCTATATTGAGCTCATGTTTTAAATACAAAAAAAAAATTCATTTTAAACTGCAGGAAACTGCTCACTGCAAATATAATAAACAGTTGCTACAGTTTACATCTCCCTGCATGCCTGGAACTCTACAGTGCTCAGGTTTCAGTTAGATTTTTTTTTTTCTTTTTTTTTTACTTTTAAACTCTAGCAAGCAGTTGATACAGTTTAGGTTGCACATGGAACATTACAGTGTTCAGGTTTAACTGCACATGCAATATCAACTTTTAAAAGCCAGTAATGCAGTATAGAAAGATTGCGATTGGCACCCCCAACGCTTTACACTCAGGGAATTGCCCCCTTGCCCTACCCTAGCTCTGCTACTAGATTAAAGTATTGGAAAATGCTGAAGTAGGTCAGATGATAAAGAGAGAGATGTTAGGCTTGTCCAATGAATGGAGTGCCTTCTGTGGTGGTAATGAATGTGATGGAGTGAGAACCAAATTGAAGTGAGATATTTTATTAAGGATGAGGTAGAAGTTGCACTTCAGATTTCTTATCCAGATGATTTAGTTATTATAGCTAAAATAAGATATCAAAGAAAGAAGTATTGAAAGGAGTAGTACGTTTCTGGATCTTATGAGTCTGAGGTGGAACAAGGAAAAAAGTAAAGGATTAGTGGAGGTGGTTAAGATGGAGGGTGTATAGTTTTCTATGTTAGAAATTGCAGTTTTGAGGTATTAAGTTTGGGAAAGGTAATAGAGGAACAATTGTTGGGTGTTTTGAATGAGATCTAAAAAAATAGTTTTCTCAAGACATGTAGGTTATCCTTTGTTAAGAAGATGCATATTATAATTTAGTTATTGTGGGGAACTTAGGTTGTTTGGTTTGTGTATATATGTTTCCAGTTTGAAACAAAACAAAAAAATAATTGCTGCAGGAAATGTTTTCTGTTATTTGGGGAAAGAGGTTAAACTCAATGTAAGCAGATATGGTGTATATGGATACAAAAAGTGGTTGGAGTTAATTATTCATGTCATACACATGCCACCTTTAATTTTTTTAGATATTATATAAAATGAAAAATGTTCCACATAGTATTCTAGTCATAATTATGTGCAGTAAATATGAGATTTTTTGGGGGGGGGGGGTGAGACAGGGGAATAAAGTGGTCACAACTGACTATTTTCAGGTACCAAACAAATCAAATAATTCACAAAGAATAAAAAAAATGGAACAAAGTAGCAGTAAGCTGTATATATATATATATATATATATATATATATATATATATATATATATATATATAACAGAACAGAAAATAACAATTCAGAAAGTAACAACTTATAACAAAAAATGAAGAGTAGCTGTTATTAGATGTAGCACCAGTTGTAAGAGAAATGTATACTTTATATGATTGTATAACAGGTTTACATTATGATGGAAACACAATGGGGTAATGAGAACCCAGGTTGGACAGGGTAGGAGAAGTGGATTTAAGCAGTTACAGCTTGTGGTAAGAAGCTGCTGGGATATAGTTCCCAAATACAAATGTATTTTTATGTAACTTTTAAATATTCTAATACAAAAAAGTAGTTTTAATTGTATCACTATTGTTATGGACTGCCAAGATCTTCTGTTGTTTTGAGAAAATGAAATAAATAAGAAATTTGTTTTCTCAGCTTGCTTGGTTGACTACTTCTATTCTGCATTTGGAATAGGGTGATCATGTCTTATTACAATTCTTCTGCCTTCTGCAAAAGACAGACGTATCACACAAAGTGATCTTTGGGCTGTTGTGTGAAGCAGTAAGGAGTCATTTCTATAGGTTCAGGCTGGCATATGTGACTGACACTGACTGAGGCAGCCTAAGAGTGAAAGATATAGGTAATGGACTTTCCCTGAAATATGAACATGAGAGCAGCTTTTTTTTTTTTTTCTTTTTTTAAAGAACAAGGACAAAAGCAGAGCTACATCAGAAACCAACTTTTGCTCAATCCCAAAAAAACTAAACTTCTACTATTTTTACCAAGTCGAATGCCAATGCTAAAAGTAACCGACAGATTACCTCTCTAAACAATACAGCTATTGAAGTAGTTACCCATGTCAAATTGCTTGGAATCACCATAAAAGACAACTAAAAGTTTAATCTTTACATAGAAAACTGTGTAAAAAAATCACCAAAGTTAGGTCTGTGTTACAGAGGAAAAAAAATGTTACTCCTTCTAGAACCACCTTAGTTAACTCTTATCTTGTACCATCCCTTGTCTATGATTCACCTATTTTGACTAACATCAAGATCTTTCTTCTAAATCACAGCTGCAGCAATGCTATAATAAGACAGCTAGCTCTGCAGCTGACCTGCCAGATAAAGCTCATCATTGCTCTGCATTCTGTGCTCTCAGCTGGTTAGAACTCCCATACCATCTAGTTATTACACAGGTTCTTCTAGCCCATGGAGTACTATATAACCCCTCTACCTGCCCTCCACCTCAGTACCTCAGTACTTCATCAGTATTGCTCAATCACCCTCTGTTCTCTCAAGACAAAAACTTGCGTGAAATCTTTAAACCAAAAAAAAAAGGTATGGGACAAAGGGTATACTCAAACTGCATAGCCAAACTATGGGACTCTATCTTATATTCAATCAGAACTGCATCAAGCCTCCATGTATTTAAATCCCCTCTCAAAGAATTCCTCACTAACTCATGGCTATGTCCATGTACCTTGCCTGTATGATCTACATCAAGAATACTTTAGAGTCTTACTAACCTTTTATCCTTCCAGCTGTCTATACCCTTTCAGCACATGCCCTCTCCACATTCTTAAGGGGACTTGTATCAACTTTTTTAGATTATTTCTTTGTATAGTAGACTATACTTCTGTATATACTGATTGTCATATTTAATTGAAATGTTTCTTTTATTATTATATCACTGGGGTCTCTTTGTGCTTTATTGTATCCTGTGCATTCTACTGTCAAATTGTATGTAATGTCTTCTGGCTTTTCTCTGTTAGGGGTTGCCACACCGGGATTCCAGTCCGCTAATGATTGGCAGTGGATTTTTATGGTGCCGAGTTCCCAGCCTGACACCCAACCTTCAAAGAAGGCACACCTATTTATGCACGCACCTACCTGCATGTCTTTAAATATCACCCGACCATGGGGAGGACATGCAGACTCCACACAGAAGGCGCTCCACCTGAGAATCAAATGGGAGAACCTCTTGCTGTGAGGCAACAACACTGTCAAATTGTAGGTATATATGCTTTTTAATTACAGCTATACTACTGTTTTATTTTATATTATTTAACTCTCCAGAGCATTTTTCTTCTTGAAAATGGGTTTTTATTACCCAGTTGGACCTCTCTGGTAAATAAATGTCAATAAATAAATAAAATAATGTATTTGCAGGTGTAGGAGGCTTGCAGTGAGTTGCACACTATATGGTTTTTGACAAAAGCAGCTATTATTTAAATTTCTATTCATTCATTCATTTGAATGCAGTAAAATCTGAAGTGTAAATAGACAGAATTTGCTCTAATTGGTGGGGGATGTGTGTGTGCACTTGTGTGTGTGTGTGTTTGTGTGTGTGTGTGTGTGTGTGTGTGTGTGTGTGTGTGTGTGTGTGTGTGTGTGTGTGTGTGTGTGTGTGTGTGACAAATGATCTCCTCACTGGCATAGACACCAATGGATGACTATGCAGTGGGGAGTCTGCCATGGGGATGTGAAAGATGCACTATGGAACCATGACCATGAACCCAGCTGTGAAGGCTGTGTGGGCAAATATGTTTCCCTGAACACAGATGTAGAACTGGAGAATAAGGAACTGTATAGTGTTTGAACATGAATTTGCCCTCCCTGAGTGGCCCATGGAATGACTGATTCTTTCTTTTCTGTGAGCATGGTGGTACCTTTAAGTGGTAGGTGTGTACTGTGTACCTTCAGATGGTTTTGCAATGAGTCAACTGAACATAAATACATGGCCATGGCTACATACTATACTGGAGTGCAGGGTATTATGGTCGCCCTAGTTAACACTGTCATAGTGATGGACATTATAGAGGTTTGTCCCACACGGAGTACACAGTCACACCGCAGTGTTCAGCTTCCAGTGTCTATTAAAAGCCATGCACAATGCCAACCACCTCCATTTCCATGTGTGGAGCTGGAGATTGGGCCCAGATTACAGACTTACTCATATGTTGGTTGTCACAACGAGGTTCACTGATGTCAGGGACCATCTGGGACAATGGGCACTGCTGAGACACACCATTAACTTGCTGCATTGTGAATATTTCAATATAAGATGCATTATGCTCATCCACTCTTGCTAAGCCACTGTTATCAGTGGCCATGACATCTGTGAAAGTGGAAGCCACGCCTGCAGGGGATAATCATTCAAGCTTGTTGTCTGTATGTTGGGTGAGCTACACTGTTATTTCAGCTGGTTTGTCACATCCACCAAGGAGTTAGTGGGGCATTGCCAGTGTGTCCTGAAAGTGTGACTCAGTGTGCATGTCGGCTAAATCATCAGGACCAACAGGAGACCAGCCTCAGCCTTTTGTTTTTACCCATTGTTTGCAGGTTTCACAGTACCTGTGGCATTGCATGTGAGCAGAAGTACATAACAAGACTTGTGATAATTACACCTCTCTGGATGCTGTATGCTTGATATTTTTATGCTATTGTCAAATGTAGTTCTGCAGCAAATATGAAGCATCTGTCTGGGGCAGTAGTTTTCATGCTTTTATGCCTAATGTGATTATGAAGGACAGAGACACAGGTTATTGCAGGCTTCCCTGCATATGCACACTGACAGTGCCAGTCTCCTGCTGAATGGACATTTACCTGGCTGGTCTCCATTAGAGAAGTATGACATATGATTGCTACCAAAGCCTGTGCCAATATCTACTGGTGTGATATCAGTCCTGCCAGCATCACCATGCAGGGATACCAGAATTGATTCACCCTCACTGAGTTTGGAGCTTGACAGAGAACCAACCCATGTTGACATCTGTTTTCACTCTTATATTTCATGTCTACTTTGAGATCTTTGCATTATATATTTTATATTCTTCTGACATTGATGTATGATGCTAGTCCACTTGTCCATGGTATTCATATCCTGCACCACTCATTCACACACCTGGATATGTAGTCGCTGATGGGTACCCCATCATGAGAATAGCTCTTAGCCACTTGCCCTGAATCTGTGTAACAAGACATTTTCTGCATGGCTGAACTTGTCCAATCTCTGCTATATTTCTCCCTTAGATGACATTTGTATACCTAGGGGGACAGGGAACTATACTGGAAATGTAAGTTTGGGTGCACAGAGGTATGTACAGGGCAGGGGCAGTGAAAGTAAACTACTACATTATGACATGACTAGGAATTGCGGGATGGGTACCCAGTCAGGATCTTTAATGTTCTGCATGCTGAATAGAGCTGCATGGATGGACTGAAGATGAGAGCCCTCTGTTAGTGGGCCATCATCCCCAGCTAAGTTCGTATATGAGTAGACGCATGAGTGCAGTTAATTTTAAATGCTGCTGTTATACAGGTTAGGGATGCCTCAATGATAGAAGTGTAGCTGCCCTGTTTTGGTGGGCTGCCGTCTCATTACAGGCTTGCATATGAACAGATGTACAAGTTCTATGGGAAATAAATGCTAGTTTTACAAAGGTTAGTAGTGCCTGGATGAAGAAGTAGTAGTTGTCTTGTTTCAGTGGGCTGAAATCTCATGCAGCTTTGTATGTCAACATATTTATGTTGTAGCATAAGTGCACCTAATGTCTTAGTAAAAATTCAGGTGCAGGGATTATTCAAATGTGAGATATTCACTTGTTTGTGACACAGTACTTGCATCTCTCTTAATGCAGTATGCAGTCCTCTCTAAACCTGTTGTGACCTATCTCCTACCTCTCTACCACTTATGTTAAGACAGTAAGGGATTCAGACTGCTGAAATAATTCTGCTGCATGCTTCCAACTTCTTGTGGATTCTGGTGTCTAAAATAGTGGCTCACCTATAAGCACTACTAATGAGCAGTACTTTTCACCTTATTTATGCTAATTAATATAGATTCAACCATTTTCTAGAAATCACTGTTTTATGTGTGCCCCACTAACAAGTACACATCAGAAATATTCTCTGCATACATGCACATTCATGCAAGTTGTCTTTGTATGCTCACACTGCATCGGCAATGTGATTCTGCATATGAAGCAGATTCCCATATGGGGTGGGAATTTCATGTAACTATTACATTTTCTAGTAGTAGTACATTTGTTGAGGTGGCTGCTGAGGTCATTGCCACAAGGGCAGCACTTGCTTGCTGTGCAAGGAAGAACAAAACATGTTCTATCTTTTGCAGAGCCGGTTAAAGTCATGGATGATGAATGGTTGGGAGGGTGGCCTAATGGTTAAGGTGTTTGCCTTGCAAACACAAGATACAGGGTTTGAATCTTACAGGGTATAATTGACTAGGCTCAAAATAACTTGCAAGGGCAGTAGCCTAGTACTAACCTATGAACCTTATTCGCAAGTGGGCCCTTTTAGGAAAGTGCATGCTTGGTATGACCAGGCAGCTCTGCTGTCTATGGTGGTTGGCATTCTCTTGTAGCAATAAATGGTGCAAGCCACAATAGAATGCCCTGTGCTGCTCTTACCCTGAATATCTCTGTTCATGGGAAACAGAAGTTAAGCAATGATATCCCATTTAATTCCAGATATCCCAGGATATTATAGTGTTGTTTATGAATATTGAATGTGATGTTAGTGGCAGCAATTCTGTTTTGGCACTTAGTATTTTGTTGGGCCAAGCAAACGTGGTGTGACCTTGGTTCATGGCTTGCTCCATTTCATGCTACTGAATTTTTGAACATTAGTATTTTTAGTGTTACTGCATTTGCATCTATGTAATTAACAGCTATAAGAATTGTTTAGTTTGCTGATTTGTAAAAAAATACAGCACTGCAGACTGCTGACGTGCAGTGTGGGATTCTGTTTTTTGCTGCTTTGTATATGCACATTCTGTTATAGTCATGTACTGGGACTTGGAAATCATTTAAGGTTTCTACTTTCTTGTACATGTGTAGAGGCTATATTGCTGAACTTCATTTGCATTCCCCATACCCATATTTGTAATGTGATGGATCACCTATCTCTTTTGCTTTCAGAACAGGAGGATCATGCAGGCAATGCTGACAGCTGCTGTATGGAGTAGCAGTGACTTCAGGCACAACAAGATTAATTATATGTCTTTTCCTGCCACAAAGCTGTCATATCTCCCCAGAGTCATGATCAGTGATGTCAGGTTTCCCAGTTTTGTCTTCCTTCTGCAGGTCTCCACAGTCCACAAGATCCACAGGTTCTGCGCAACATGGTGTCTGAGGCTATGACTAAGGTTAATAAGTACTGTGGGAGAACTTAATCTGTGGAGAGTTCTGACCATTCCAATGCAGGTAGAAAACACCAGTCATCAGTCCTCGCTATGCTGCAGCTAGAGCATACAGTAGAGTTTCAATAGACTGGGGCATGACCTGTTGGATTGTCATTCATCATCATTGCCAGACTCATTGGATGATGCCATTTAGCTATCAGGGGTAGGTGTGAGTAGTGCCAATGGCCATTCAAACTCAGGATCACCACCTTTTGTGTCAAAGCAGTTTTTCCCCGGGCTGGTTGGTCGCTGTCAGGCTGTCAATTTTCTAACCGTCATCATTGTATGTTTCTTTCAAGTCACACCAATGTCCATATTTACTGCTAGTCTTACTTGTTTGTCTTATTGCATATGCCGCCTTCCCTCCCCTTAGATTTCTTCTACAATTATTCCTTTTGTTCACTTTACTTTCTCTCACTCTCTCTCAACATATACCTGTATCTTTAGTTATAAATATATTTAAATCAATATCTATATCTAATCTATATCTTTATATCTATCTATATAGATATAGATATAGATCTAGCTAGAGATATAGATATAGATATACCAGATGGGACTTTTACCAACCAACCAAACAAAAAGACATATGCTTCCTTTTCTTTTGATTCTAATCTGTTTTATCATGCTCCCCTGCTTTCTATACCTCTTTTTTGTTTTTCGTTGCTACCCTTTTAATGAAGCGACATGACACCAACTGGTTAGAGACTTTTTTCAGTTATGTTTCCCACCATTTTTCCATTAGTGCACTTACCAGATACTTGTCAATATGGATGACAGTTTCTACTCCCTGCTATATTTCTCATTGATGTTCCCATGTGTTTCATGCAATATGGCACAATATCTCCGATTTGTCTTCCCTTGTAGATAGTCATCTACAAATTTCTACTTCACTATATCTACCTTTCAGAAGTACTGCTGTCTATATACTCAAGCTATTCCTGCTTGTTTGTTCATGTTTATTTCATACTATTGTGTTGTCTGGCTATGCAATGTTAGTTCTGTGTTGTATTTTTGCCTTGGATAATGAAAACAGGTCACTGCTTTGGTAAGTGTTTCATTTATTTTCTATAGTCTAAGTCTCCTAAAGCTATTAGGATTGGGGTATAGTCAAACTTAGGAATGTGCACGTTGTTGATAACTGATTGAATATTTAGTTTCATATGAGAGAATTCTGATTTCAAAGTAGGATATCTTAATTTGGAATTGCAATATATGTGCAATTGAAAGTGTGGTTCCAGCAATACCCCAGTACTTAATCTGCTAAACTTGCCAAATTGCCAACTCAGTGTAATTCCATAAAATTTTACAGGCCCCTTGCTTCTATCGTAGTCAAGGTGTTCATTGTGATATAACTGACAGGGGGTAGTGTGCAACCTTCTAAGCCAAAAGACAAAGTTTAATGAAACAAGACTAATTCCTAAATGGTAAGCTGATTTCCCAGGAAAATTGTCAAAGCACAGAAACCCATAGGGAAAGTTACTGACCAAAAGTGTAAAACAGCGATACCCAGTAAGGTGTGGTCTTTTTAATCAACAATAGTGTTGCTGACAGTGCACTTCTCAAAGTTAACTACTTGAAAAGACCATTTCAACAATAGTGCTA
This sequence comes from Protopterus annectens, assembly GCF_019279795.1. NCBI lineage: Eukaryota > Metazoa > Chordata > Ceratodontiformes > Protopteridae > Protopterus > Protopterus annectens. Next base: position 1,547,815,370 of record NC_056735.1, read on the forward strand.
ACTTGTCATTCTCATTGCTGTTGAAACTATGCTAGCCAGCATGTGGATATTCTGATCACACCAATGTGACAAAATCATTTTTCAAGAGTTTAAAACTTTTCAGTTAACATTTATCTCAGTGTTTACCAAGGAGCAACTCAAAAAATGATTTATGTTTCCAACAAACAAGAGTACACTGTCCCCACCAAAATGTCAATGTAATTTAATAATAAGTACCCTTGCATACACACACACACACACACACACACACACACACACACACACACACACACACACACACACTCACACATATATAATCTACTTTACAAGCTCAATGTTTCATAACTTTGAACTGCAAATGACGATTGAGACCATAAAATCAAAGAGTTCAAACTTTGAAATTGTAATGAAAAATAAAAAATAAAAGCAAAAACTTTTTTTTCATTTTTGCAGGTGGGCAAGCCCTCCTGCATCCCCCATACTCCTTGCTAAATAAAAATACCAACTCCAACATCGTACTACAGTGAGGAAAACAGTAAATTTCCCATTTTGCGATGTACAGTAATCTCCATTCAAAACGTTTGACGTTTCAAAACTTTGTTCTTATGGTCTCGACCATTTGCATTTCAAAGTTCTGAAACTTCTTGCTTGTGAAGGACACACACACACACACACACACACACACACACACACACACACACACACACACACACACACACACACACACTTTATTTGCCCTAACTTCCAATATATATATATATATATATATACATACACACATACATATATCTATATAGCAGTAGATAGTGTCCAAACACATTTTTTTTTTCATTTTAATTTACTTTCACTGTAGTTTACTTGGAAGGGGCCCTGCAGCAGCTTAAAATATATCACTGTATTTTTACTACTTTTTGTGATTCCAAGTGATCCCCAGAAGTATATATCTGCCTGGAGAGGGCAGCCACTGAAAGGACAATTAGGGTGATTGCAATAAAGTAATCATTACTGTGCTTTGGTGATGGGTGGAGCCAGAAGATTATGTATAATAGTGGTGACCCCTAACCGGGAAAAGCCGAAAGGAGAAGAAGAAGTAGTGGTGGGTGAGAACAGAACACAATGTCTGAGGACTACAGGTTTAATTACATTACTATGATAGTTTTTCTTTCTTTTTCTCTTTCTCTTTCTTCTGACATGAAATGAGATAGATCTTCAGTAGTGGTACTGGTATGCACTGCCTACAGCGCAATACAATTTTTTTTATTTTTTATTTAATTTTTTGTGCCATTTAATGTGGGGTGTGATACCCTAAGCAGCAAGTAGAAATACATTATTGTGTCTGTTACAATAATTGCTCAAGTGTGAGCAACTACACACCAGATGTGATTACCAAATGTAGTTCTCTCCTTGGAGGAGAATGTCATACATTAAACCAAATGGCACTTAGATGATTAATTTAAAATAATCATTCATATGTATAGTTTGAGGAGAGTGTACATATTATGTCCAACAGCTGGCTGAAATAAATTACTTTGGTCATTGCTTGTTTCAGTCTCCTTACAATCAAATAACATATATGCACTCAGAATGTGGATGTTTTGGGGCAGGGGTGAAGAGGCATGCTTATTGGTTCTGTAGAAAACACAGGAATAAATGGTTATAGCGTGATCACTGTTTAAAATAAAGTATATAGCTTGTTGAGGTTGCTAGTGTATGTGTCTGAAAGCAGAAAATTGAAATATGTTGCTGTGGTCATTGTGTTTTTAATTTTCTTTTCAGTGATACATAGCAAGTATGCAGAATGTTGGTATCATTTTGGACAGGTAATGCATGAAAGCAAATTGCTATTAAAGGACCCCTTCTGAATAACTATTGATATGGATTGTTGTGTACAGTATCCATCAAAGAGCAACATGGCATTTATATTCACATTATTCCTTTAAAGCCAAAGGTATTGTAACCCCAATGGAGGGCACATTCCACCATGAGAGAAAGTATATTTTGTAGCTAGGTATCTTAATAAAAGCCACTGATTTTTTTCATGGAGCTGACATGTGGCCTCTTATATTTTGCTAGTAAATCCAAAGTTTCAAAGGAATTTTGTTTTTGCAGTCAGGTGCTATGCTTTCTTTGCACCTAGAAGTCCTGTAAAATTAATGTTCTGTGTGAATTTTTGTGTGTGTACCTGATCAACATCTAGGGCTGTAGAGGAAATTGAGAAAGCCAGTGAAGCATCATGGTGCTGATAGTGAATAGGCCCTCACTCACACCCTCCCCCCTCAACAGCAGCCTTGTGAATTCCACACCTGCTGCTATCAGGATGTACATGCTCATGTCTACATATGTGTAACCATCCAGCTTAATATCTCTGAACCTAAGCAGCATGAAGCCCACCCAGTTAGTAAACTGCTCACTGCATCAAGCTTAAGTTGCCACCATCTGCCAGAATAACAGCCACTTATCCTTGGTCAAGCAGAGCCCCAAGATTCTGTGCTGTTGAGGAATTAACAAGTCTTTGCTAAGAACAATTAGGCTTAGGACTTTGGAAAAAAGTTCTCTTGATGTTGAGTAATCTTCATTATATTGCTGCATGTTGTCCTACTCCAATATCTTTGAAAGATTAATTGTTCTATAGTTGTCAGTACATTTGATCAGTTTTATATCCCTCCAAGTTTTGTGTTGATTTTGCTTGGGCCACAGCACTGAAATTGTCATTATTATTTTTATGATTGCAAATGTCAAGTGTTACTGTCATTGGGACATTATAATTTTCAAGTGGAGTTTCGATAACAGCAGCTTTTTTGTAGCTGTTTTTTTTTTTTTTTGATTACCGAAAATGTGTCCTGTTTTTAAACCCCAAGATTTTTACACTCACGTTACATTGAATTTAATTAATTATATGTGCATTAGAAGCACTGAGAAGTAAAAGTGTAGATTTGGGTGGCAAAAGTGTGGGTATTTGGGCAACAGTGCTTGTTTGAAATCAGAAACCCATGTTTATTGCCCTCCACATGCTAAGATGTGCAAGACAAAATAGAAACATGAACTCTATCTATTTCTTACTATATCTGTAACAGCCCACTGTCCCCTTTATATTGTAAATTTGGAAATAGCCAGACTATATTACTTGTTTCCTGATTCTCATTTTAAAGTATTCAGTGGTCAGCCAGGATTACAGATAGAAAATGAGTGAAATTGCGGAGCCCCTTCTATTTAGCAATTACAATTGTTAATCTCCAATATTTATAGTTTAAGCACTGCAATGCCCAAATACAACACATAAGCCTGAATAATTTACTAATGTTGCCTTTTAATCCCTCCCTTCCCCTTTCCTATAGTCATCCAAGTTTATGGCACACAGACTGATTGTGTGAACTGTATACTCAAAATCTATGCATTCTGGTAAATATATATATCACTTGGACTTGTAATGAGATAAAGAAAGGCATTTGTAATTTCATATGAACTTTCTGTGTAATTATATTCAATGCATCTCAAATTGAAATTATATGCAGCTAAAATTACATTTCTTCTTCTTTTTAATCATAGTAAATAGTAATACAAAACACTTAAAAAAAAACTTTTTTCAGATTATTAAATGCCCCTCCAGACCTCAACCTCCCACAGCCTCAGCATGTTAATGCCCATAATGCGTGTGTCTGTATGTGTTGAATAGGAGGTGATAAAGCCGTGTGAATAGATTATAGAAGAATAATCTGCTTCATTGGTGAACAAGAAAATGGATTTGCTATCATGTTGATGAAAGTGGTTACTTTTTGGTGTTGAGGAACTGTCAATTAGTGCATTGTTTTGTAAGACTAGTGCTACTGAAAAAAAAGAATTTCTGTGTCTTAGACTTCTAACCTGCTTTAATTCAGCTTGGTCATTGCATCCCTAGAAAACAGGTTTCATGAAGAAAGCAAGTGAAGCATTAGTCTTGTCTCACTGTACCCAATGAAGATGGTCAAAATGACACTTGAAGACTTCAAGAGTTACATCATGCAAATCAGTGAGGTGTACAAAAATCGATAATTTTAAATGCTGAAGTTTTCCCATGGCTTGACATATAGTCAATGAAAAATATTGCAAGGAACAGCAAAAATGTGCATAAGGAGAAACTTCTGAACTTTCTGAAGTATACTGAATATTCTCCAACTATTTGTCAAGATAGTCTTATTACCAGCAAATGCAAAGGGAAACCACTTCCAGCCACCAGGAATGAAATAATCAGGGTTTGGTGAAGCCACGTTTGAGCAGTTTTTTTTACCCCCTATGACAATGGACACATTTGTTAATTTTGAACCATTGTTGCATCCTCATACATAGAAAAACAAGGGCTTAAATCTACAACAATCAGATGTGAAGGTTAACAAAACTGAGAATCCTATGAACAGGCACTCGATTTTGGATATATCCTCATGGTTACAGCGGAATGCTTTAGGTTTTTCTAGGAATGAAGTGCTGCATCCTGTAAGCGTTTCACTTGATTCTCAGTTTAAGATGCTTCAAAATAAACTTTTACAATACAAATCATTGCAAACTGACAATTTATATTTAAATGGGTGTATTGCCAACAAAAGAGTACCTAAGGTGTTAAGATTTAAAAAATTCCCTAATGGGATTGCGGAAGACAACGAGTTCTATCTAAGTTTAATTTCCTTATTTGATGAATCTGGCTGCCATATGATGAGATTACTTGTGGAACATAATGAAAACATTATGGCTAGTTTGGTAAATGACATCCAAAAAATTGACTCTTCATTAATAATTTACTTGCTTTTTGATTTTAAATTAACTAAGTATAATAACACATTTGCACACATTGATTCTACTGTTGAAAAAAATTAAACTTAGAAAGTGAAAAAGTTACTGTATGACAAAAACAAATACTCAGAAGGAATTGCTCAGCCTAAACCTAAACACTTGGGGAATCAGTGCTATACAGATAACCCTGATATTCAGCACAACAACAATGCTAATGACAATGAGAACATGGTTACTGAGAATGAGCAAGATGTGACAATGTTTTAGGAATGGAGCAATTTCTATCACTGCACTGTTCTGAAAGGATTGCTCAGAGATACATGAATCAAGCTTAAAACTACTCATCTAATTATCAAATCCCCCGAAAGATTGGGGGAACAACAAACAGACCAAGAGGAGGAGTTTGATTTCATTACTAGCATGTACTTGCACGGACATTTTAAATAATTATGCCTCTATTGAAGCTGATGGTGAGCTTGTTAATGATTGCTGGTCAGTTATTGAATACACATATCTAGTAATTGACTATCGAGGTTTTAATTTAATTTATCCCCTGACTGACCTTACTCCTCCATCCTTACTTGCCCCCTTCACTCCTTTGTCACCCAGCTTCCTTTCTCTATCACTATACTTCTCTTCACTACTTCTTCTTCATATAACTTCTCCACCCTGCACCTACCAATTTTGTATAAACTCTAATAGACATGTTTGCGCCTTACTATGTCTCTCCAGAATATAAATGATGGATGTATTTATCGCACAATGCTGATATTTGAATCTATATGTCACTCATGTTAAACTAAGCTATTTTTTTCTTGTGGCATACTGTTGTGAATATCTATGCATCATGTTACTTTAGTCAAATAATTAAGTGCTTATGTTTTTCCGGAGCTTTTCTCTCCAGGTCTCCACTGAAAAAGGGTTCAAACCTAGCTGGACTAACCTGGTCAACAAATGTAAAATAAATAAATAAGTAAATTAAGACTTACAATTAGAGTCAATTAAATGTGGATGAGAGGCATTTTGAGCTTTTTAGCAAAGGTTTTATCTTTGTACCTAGAAATACTGTTGATATTGATGAGATGTTATTAGATTTAATACTGTATGTCTGTATACTTAATTTGAAAATGTTTTCCAAAGAACAGGATATTTTACATAACTATCATGGTGGATTTGTTAGAAAAAGTAATTATAACCCATCTCTGCACACTATTGAACAATTATTTGAAAAATTCTGTGAAAGGGATGTTAGAAATCTTTACAAAAAAATATATTGGTACATTTTATAGTATGACAAAAGTTGGAACACAATTATTAAGAGTCGACTAATTATAAGGAAGTTAGATTTATGAAACCCAACAAAGGTGGAGGCATTGAAAGCAATTAACTACACTAGTAAAATATTTGATATCTTAAATAGTGCCAAACAATATATTAGGGTTTATTAGCAAAATTAATACAGCATACTGTAAGATTGATGTTTTTTTTGCAAGATACATTAGATCAAAAGAATATTGATCACAGGTTGTAGAATTTTTTGAAGGTGGACTTTCCATTAGCATCAGCTATTTTGGGAATACCAAAGATACATAAATGGTTAACCAAAACCATTGCATGTCCTACTGTGGCAGTGTCTAGTTCAAAACACCCACCCTTTAGCTATTTATATTGATGGGACACTTAAAAATGCTTCAGTGATTATTATTTTATTTTAAAAGACTCCTGGGATTTTTTTAAATATAAAACAAGAATTTTATGATGACAAATTACTTATGGCAACTGTTGATGTAGCTGAACTTTTTTTCATGCACTCCATATGCCATATGGCTAAATTGGTTTAGAGAAAACTGTTAGAAGATGGATTTTTTAACCAACCAGGATGTCAATATGTTGTGCAATTTGACTGAAATTATTTTAGCTAATATATATATTTTGTTTTTATTTTTCAAAGGAGAACATTTTAGACAGGCAAAGGGTATGGCAATGGATGTGGCATGTGTTTCACTTTGCTAATCTCATGCTATGGTATTAGGAACAGAACTTGATATTTAAATCTAGATTTATGGAACATGTAGTTGTATGTTTATGATTTTAGATGACATATTTATTTTGTGGAGGGACACTGAGTTGCAACTTAAAGAATTCATTTTTTTTTTAGGTTCAACAACCAATTTTTTTAAATTTACATACACCTATTTGCTTGACGGCATTCATTATCTGGATGTTATGATTGACAAGGATAGACTGGAGCAGAGATTTTGGTCTAAGTTTTATACAAAACCAACTTTTTCATATAGTTTTCTACATTTGAGTAGTAATCATCTATGTTTCACAAACAAAAAGTTCAAGGGCAGATGGTACAGGTATCTGGACTCACATCTGAATACTCTCAATTTTTTACTGAGATTGATGATCTTAAGAATATGTGTTCAGAAAGAGGACACCCTCAGGCTATGTTAGAACAAATCAGAAATGAGGTTGTTAAAAAAAGAAAAGACCATATTTTATTCCCTTTATTGGGGGTTGGTCTATCCAAAGGCAATAAGAATACTAGTGGCCAACATGCAAATAACAATACTAAAAGTTCCGACAGCTATGACCTAACCATAGCAATTAAATATGGAAGTGTGAGTGATCAAATTAAACAAATAGTGCTTAACAATTGGAAATATATTAGCTATGAAGATGAGTGTAACAAGTTTTTTTAGGAGACCAGCCAAGACTTTTTATAGACATCAACATAATTTAAAAGAGAAATTAGAGGTTGGCCATGAAGGAACTAAGTGGATTTTGGGTATGAAAAGATGTGGGGCTTGTTTTTATTGTAAATACGTTTATGTAGGGCAAAGTGTTAATTTAAGATCTATTAATTTTGAGTTTAATATTAATGGCCAATATGATTGTGATACCAAGGTGTTATTAAATTAGCATTTTGTGATTCCTGTCATGCTTTTTATATTGGTGTGACCAAACATTTACTTAAAATAAAGATCTAGGAACATTATTATATATTGTTAATCACATTGTATAAAAATAAACTAGAATGCATTAGAAACACCAAGTATAATTTTTTTATGTTCTGGAAAAAGTGGAAGTGAATCCCAGAGGAGGACCCTAGGAATTAAGACTAGATTATAGAGAATTACTGTGGTAGATCAAACTTAATGCAAGTGCATATCCAGGATTAAATGATGCTGTTTCAATCAGCAGTGTCCTTAAGTTAAGATCAACTAAGTTATAACTTTAGTATTACCAGTTTTTTAGCTTAATTTTTCTAGTAATAATGTCAGGTTGTATATTAATATGGATAGAGTTCATTATCTGATTATTTTTCGGCCAGGCAGTTTTGATTTATGTTTTTTAAGTATGGTTCTCTTTAAACCTTTTTAATTGTTTGATTGCTTATTATTTATTTTTAGTCTCATATAAATGTGATGGATTGGGTGCTACTAATTTATTCTAATGAATTCTGAATGAATCTGGGACAGAAGCACTTAACATTTAATAAAACATTTTATTAAGTTTGACCTGTGGCACACCATAGTCATTTCATGATTATTTCAGCTCCTGGTGGTTAAAGTGGTTTCCTTCGTGTTTGCTAGTTATTTGTATTTGTTAAGAGATTTCTCCAGCTTTCTTTGGTTGCAATATATTCTTATTGCCATAACATTACCTATAGAAACTCACAAAGAGGGAAACGTCATTTAGCACAAAGAGTATTGATGCCTGCTGGATTGTTGCTGTTATCCCCTCCAGATCTATTCCTACGTATACTGTGTACTTTACTGGAAACCTATTTATGACATAGATGGTATGTGTAATGTAGCTTTATGTTTATCAGATTAAGTACTATAGATGTCAATGCCAGGGTATGTAGCAAGACCATCCAAAAAAAAACAAAAAACAGAAATTCCTTTATTGCACTGCTGCCCCCCACAAATAAATTACTATCACAAATGACAATCCTCACATCTGCTATGAAAATAACTATAATCATTTCACACATATGTTGTTTATTCACAAAAGATTAAAAAAAAACAGAAAACCTAATAGTCTTAAAACCGTGTTGATAAGCTCAGACACAGTCATTTCCAAAAGTCATGAAACTCAAGTAGCGTTCCAAAGCAACAAGCCAAAAGACCATTCTTTTTCATCAGAGAATCTATTGCTCAACCCTTTGAACACACACACAGAAAAGAAATTAGATCTATAGTAAGATATTCTAACAATATATGTTCCTTGCCAAATTAGCATAAAACGTAGTATGGTTATGGAGAAGGAAATACAAGCTGAGAATATGAACTGTTATTGTTTTCCTTCATGATCTGCCTGCAAGAACAGGCAGAATATTTTATTTCTGTACCTAATCCCAAAACAAAACAGTAGAAACTTAAGACACACAAAATTAAAATACTAGAAAGGAAGTGCTGGTGTGTGTGTGTGTGTGTGTGTGTGTGTGTGTGTGTGTGTGTGTGTGTGTGTGTGTGTGTGTGTGTGTGTGTGTGTGTGTGTGTGTGTGTGTGTGTGTTTGTGTGTGTGTATATGTATGCACACATACATACCAGATGGGCTATTTTGTCTTCTGAGAATTTATACACAAAGCAACACATGTATTTTTCACTTTACCTAAGCTGATGAAAATGACAGTCTCATAATAATGTGAAGTAAAATGTATAAAGTTTTCCTGTGATATAGACATCATAAAAATGTCCTATTTATTCTCATACCACTGATGCCAAGGAAGTTCTGTTTTGTTCAGAATTTTATGACCTCAAATTTATCCATTTCATTTGTGAGTGGCACCCTCCCACCTGCCATCATGAATGAGCATTGAATGCAGAAACTGAGCATACTTTAATGACTCATGTACTATTTTATTTTCAGATGTACTGATTTCATTAGAGCTATACAAAGAAATAAAACTCAGGTGAGTTTTGCTTCAGCAAGCCTGACTAGCAATAAAACAATTACACTGTTGTCTTTCATACCTGCATGGTACTTTTCATAATTTTCTAAACTGAAGCAAGCACTGCACAATGTATTGAAGCTATGGCTGTTTTGTGTATTATGAATCTTAACCTTCAGGTAATTTCTTTCGCTCTGACATAATTATATCATCATGAAGGTAGTTGCTATGAATGACTTATGCTATACTCAGTGATTAAAAAGAAGCAAGTGATGTTCCATAGCCATATTAATTCTAATAGAAAGCAGGTCATTTGTAACCATATCTTATTACTGCTTTTTGTGCATTTTTGCTTCTGCTGCAGTGAACACAATGATTACTGTTGTCTGGAACTTTCTGCATGCCTAACTGTCAGCATAGCATGAACGCTGTAATCACACTAGCCTGCAGATGAACTTAGTACATTAAAAGAAATAAATTAACAAAAAATGACTGCAAGTGGCTGCCTTCTTTAGGATTTAGGTTCATTCTGCAAGTCAAGCCCTGGTGCTTTGTGGGCCTTGTCTGTCTCCATAACAGGAAAATAATATGACTCTTACCAGTAAATTTACAGCCAAAGTTTCAGTTTGCAGTCAGATAAAGAAGTCATATCACTGGTCAGACATCATTAGTGCAGAATACAGTATTAAACTGTTTCATGTCCAGCTCGCATTACACAGTTTAGCGTCATGTACATGATTAAATTACTGACAGCACCTACATTTATAAACAATGGCATACTTAGGATGCTGTTTCAGCAAGATTGATAAACTAGCCATCATTGTCATCATCAATCAGTATCATAACTCCCCTTTTCCTGTTTTCTACATGGGGTCAGGGAATCATAAACTGTCAACATCTGTCTTAATTCAATGAAGCTATCTTACCTTCTTCGTTAGTCATACTTGGCTGTCACTCATCTTCTTCCACATAATCCATCCATCTGTTTGCTGGTGGACTCATTACCTTTTGCATTCTTTTTTTGTCTGTCCCAAATTTTCTTCACTAGGTTGTCTTCTGCTTTTCTGCTTGTACCAAAGACATTGTGATCTGTTTTGTTTGATATATTCTGCAACTGGAGATACTTGGGCTTCTGCTCTGATGTCCTCCTTTATTCATCTGTCCCACAGTATGAATCATACCTCCCATCTCAGGCACTTCGTATTCATCACTTCTAGTTTTTTCCTCAGTCGATCTGCCTTCAGTGCCCAGGTTTCTGCACCATACAGTGTACTGTTTGCACTTTTCATCTTCTTTGACATTCTTGTATCATGAACTAGTCCTGACACTCTGTGCCAATTGGTTGCAGCACCTCAGATTCTAGCTTTGACTTGCTTATTCAAAATTCCTTTACCACCCCCTTACATTTCCCTGAGAATGTTAACCTGATCCACTGTCTTCCTATTTATCTCAATTTTCAGCTTTGTTTGATTCCCCCGTTTGGTGCTGTTATAATTGTCTTATCTGTACTTAGTCTCATCCTGTGTCACTTCAGATTTACATTCCATTCACAACCATTTGCTGAAGTTTTTGTTCAGAAGCTGTGTGTAATGGCACATGATCTGATTATAGCAGATTTGTTGATCTGTCCTGTCCAACCTCTTTGTAAACATAATCCATCACCAGTATGAACAAACTGTGGGCTCAGAGTTGAAACCTGATGAACTCCTTCGTCTGAATGTTGTTCCTACCTGCGTCACTGGGTTCATGTTCACAGCCTGTGATAATTCTGCAAATATTTCTTAAATTTGAACCATTGACTGTCCAAATCATCTTTCATGACACCTTTTCACATGTTTTCTCCAAGTCCAGGAATGCCCATTTGGACTCAGCTCATCTCTAACTTCTTCTCGACTATCTCTCTCACTGCAAACATTATGTCAGTTGTGTTGCATTGAGATCTGAATCTGAGCTACTCATTTCCCATCTTACTTTATTTTTTACCCGAATCTTTTAAACTTTCAGACACACTCCGCATTAATCTAAAATGTTGTTACTCAACTGCTAACATAAAGAAACTCATATATCTAAAATATTTTCTTAATTTCTAAATCTTAAAGAGTTTACAATTGCAAACTGTGGAACAGATCATAAATCATTTTAAGTGCATTTGGAAAATTAAAAAAAAATGATACCTTACCATACAAAGCACAGTGAACATGATCGTCTAAATTACGTAATGAAAGTTAGAAAATGTTTAAAGGATAATTCATAAAAACATACAGCTTTCAACATTCCTTATCAGAATGGGGGGAGGCACAATGGGTTTTTGCCCATCTGATTCTGGAATTTAGTTTTGAGGTGAGTTTGAAGTGAAGCTGTATCAAGAGAGGTATGAGTCACATTTTCCAGTGCTGACCTCAGTCAGTAATTGCCAGCAGTACATATTCTTTTTTATAATATCATTAACAGGTGCTGAACATTTGAACTCTACTTTTATTTTTTTCTCATTTTAAACATGAGCATATGAGAAAGAGACCACCTTTTACTTCCCTGCTGTCCTTCTCTGTTTTTTTTTTTTTATTTCTTTGAGAATTATTCTACTGGTGTCCAGGCACAACTGCAAAAGTGCAGAAAACAAAATGATCAAGTTTCATGGGAGTTTGGCTGCTGTGAAGTTAGTTTTGCCTTTGGAAAAAGATGCTGGAGGAAATGGAAGTCTGGAGTGCTGTATGTCCTCCCCTTGGAGCCCCTCGGTGTTTAATTTTAATCTTGTTATATGTTGTGATGATGACCACACCTCAGACACTATGAAAACATTCAGTCATACCACAATTGATTAAAATCAGGTGGATGGGAAGAGTCCATTTCTGAAATGCATGAAAGCATTACGCATTACCCCTCATGTACACTCAATTATGCATGGCAAGAAAATTGAGATAACCCTTCCACAGCACTTCTGCACACATTGTATAAAATAGGAATGATCCGTATGACCCTGACATGATGCTAGACACAACTTATTATCCTTTAGAGGTATTATTTCTGCACTTTGCAAAGTAATTGCTTATTCCAAGCAATACCGCACTCATTTGAAACAGTCATCACATAGCCTGCTCTGGGGACCAGAAGAATGCCATGTGACATACTACATTGCACATATAAACTGAAATTAAAGGTCTTGGTTCTCGAAACACTGCAATGGCTTGGCAGCATCATATGAACATATGTTTCTCACACGCACAAAAAAATGAAAATAAGAACTCAACTTTCTGAGAAATTCAAATAAAACCCCTAGTACAACATGAGCTCCATTCTGAGTGATCCCAGAAAAATATTTCAGTATGGTGAAGTCAATAAATATAGCACTGTCACTTAATTTTCTTGTTAGGATCTGGCTTGTCTCTTTATGAAAACCTGCAATTTAAAAAGACTTTAACAATAATGCTGTATTTTGTAGAAAAAAAGGGGATAAGTCCCATTCAAATATTAGGTCACTGGATTCGTTAACATAGTAAACTACTGGGTAACAGTCATATTACGGTAAATGCTAGTCTGCAAAGTTTATATTATTTGACTCATAAACAGTAGAGAGCAAGGCACCTAGATGAAATTATTATGACTCAAGCAGCATATCTGTAAAACGTGCACAGATAGACAGGATTATTTGCGTGGTATATGTAGAGCAGTATACAATTCATAGAGCTGAGCATAGTACAGTAGTGTTACCTAATGGGCACAGTATTGCAAAATGTCAGGAATACTGATATGCAATCCATATGTCACCCAGCTTGATAGATAAATCACGAGAGATATATCCCTATATACAGCATTCCTGTTCACACATATATAAGTGGGTGCAGGAATGCCATGCATGAGGTATACAGCCTTCCTGTCTACACGTGTATAAGTGGGTACAGAAATGCTGTAATTGGGGCATACAGAATTCCTGTCTACATATATATAAGTGGGTACAGGAATGTTGTTCGCTGGGTATACATCATTCTGGTCCACATATGCATGTGTGTGTACAGGAATGCTGTGCATGGGTTATACAGTCTTCCTGTCTACATATGTATAACTGAGTACAGGAATGCTGTGCATGGGGTATACAGCATTCTGGTTTACATATTTATAAGTGGGTACAGGGATGCTGTACATTCTGTATACAGCCTTAGTGTTTACACATGTATAAGTGGGTACATGAATGCTGTGCTTGAGGTATAGAGCATTCTGGTTTACATATTTATAAGTGGGTACATGAATGTTGTACATGGGATATAGAGCATTCCTGTCTACATATGTATAAGTGGGTACAGGAATGCTGTGCATGGGCTATACAGCATTCTGGTTTACATATGTATAAGTGAGTACAGGAAGGCAAATACAGCATTCTGGTGTATATATATATATATATATATATATATATATATATATATATATATATATATATATATATATATATATATATACCTATTTTCGTTTAACATGTGTAGTTTTTGTTGTATTTTCATGTTTTAAATGGAAATAGGTGGGGGGCTGTGCCCCCCACACCCCCCCTAACTATATATATTAACTCCAGGGTCGCACACCATTGGGGAGGGGGCAAATCCCTGTCAAGTTCATTGAATACTGATTGTCGACCAAATGGTTTGTTGACCAAATGAATGTCGATCAAATGGTCTGTCGATCTTCTGAAGTAGACCCAGATATATATATATATATATATATATATATATATATATATATATGTGGGTACAAGGTGTATACAGCATTCCTGTACACATGTGCTCATTTTCATTATAATGTGAAAGTTTACTGTGCTAATTAACTTATTATAGCATCCAGGACTATTGCTGCTCAGAGAACATCTGACTCGGTGCTGGGCAGCATCGCTGGTTAGGTTAGCCTCAGATTACACCGAGTAAGCATCCTTCCCTCATCTGATATCAAACACCCTCCACTCCTATCATTCCAAGTAGACATTAGGACCTGCAGCCATGGATGGGCCCTTTCTTGCTATCTCTGCGTCCACTTAAAAAAAAAGCTATAGGCTGCTAAAACCCTTGACTTTAATATTATGATGAATAGCAACACAATAGTGCATACAATGAATCTGACAAGGTTGCAAGTGAATCTCAACATGTCATATGTTTGTCTATATAGCAGCATTATAACATGAGGATGAAGCCAAGCTTATATGCCCATGTAATCAGTATGACATGGTATTGCTGTATGTCAGATAACATATCCAGATGCTAGGTTTATACATGCACATCTGTGCCATATTGCATCTGTCACTGTAATAGCTGCATGAAAACTGTGTAGAATGTTGATATACTGCTGCATAAGAAAACATGACTGAGTAAAACAACAAGTTACATACCATCTTCTGATGTTAACAGTCCTAGGAAGGCATATTACTACAGCTATTATGGAAGGAACATGAAACCAAACATCAGCAGCTGCCATCAATATAGGCTACATTCTTTTTTCTTCCACTTCTTTTGTTCCTAGCTGGTGGCTGGCAGAGGTGGTTGACCCTGTAGTCTGCACAATGCTGTGGGTGCTGCTAGATTCCGGACTCTTCATGATGCCTTTCCATGCTGTTTGCTCCATGGCAATGTTTCTGGCCTCCTGTGGGTCGCATTGCCAGCTACTCTTTGCCTCTTCAACCTGTTTATCACACATCTTCTTTGTTGCAGATTTGTGAACTCCCTAGTTTGCGGGGAGCTGTCTCCATAATAGTCTGTATGTCAAGTGGCAGGTGTCCACCCTCATAGGTGTCTAAACCAATGTAGCTCCCTTTTCTGGAGCTGTTCTCTGATTAATGGCTGCCAATCACATGTGGTCTGGATGCTCTTGTTTTTAATGCAGTCATGAAGCAAGATTCCCAAGATTTGGAACAGGCATCACTTTTGGAAAACCTCAAGCTTGTTTAGGTCTGGCTTGAGGAGGATCCACATTTCTGATCCATAAAGGAAAATAGGCAAGATCGCTGCCTGGAAAAGGTGAATTTTGGTGGTGATAGAGATGTTTGTCCTCTTCCATAGACACCACTTGAATGAGGCAAATGCTGCAATGGCTTGTCCAGTCCTGCTATGGACTTCAGCTGTTGAAGCCACCTTCTTCTCCTCAACCAGTAAACCCAAATATTTGAATTCTTGCATTTGTTTGATCTGAACTCCCCCAAGGTGGATGATGGCTTCTGACCCATCAGTTGACATCACCTTGGCTTTGTCAATGTTTATCCATAGGCCATATGATTGGGTGATGCATGCGATGTCATACAGGATAGCTGTGGCCTCAGCATCACTGCATGTGAAAATGACACTGTCATCAGGGGAGCATCATGTCAGTCACAAAATGGGCTACATCATACTGAGCTCTGCTCTTACCCTCAAATACTCTCCTCATGGTGGTGCCCACAACTGTGTTGAACAGCATTGGAGAGGCCACATCCCCTTGATGGACACCCCTCTGGATGGTAAGCTCTTCAGACAGTTCATTCTGAATGCACACCTGGCTGGAAGAACCATTTTATGATGTTTGAGGGAGTCTGATGAAATAAATAAAGATGACAATTCTGCATTGTCCACACTGGATTCATTACTCAATTAGCTGATGGATTGTGAAGGTTTGACCACAGCATCCTATGTTTGGTCTAAATCTGGCCCGTTCTTCCCTGCTGGTTTACTCAACATGTTTCTGCAGCTTGGATTGCATGATCTTCATAAAGAATTTGCTGATGATGGAGAGCAGGCTGAAGACACAGTAGTTCTTGCATTCACTGTTGTTCACCTTCTTGTGAATGGGTGCAATGATGGCCTAATTCCATGTGGATGGTATCTGTTCTGTAACCCACAGCAGCTTGATCAGTGCATGGAGTCAGTGGAGTAGGATATTGTCTCCAGCTTTAATTGTTCCCACAGTGACATGACCTACTCCTGGTGCCTTGCAGTTTCTCAATGTTCTGTAATCTGATTTCACCTCTTTGACTGTTGGCTTTGCATCAGTCACCCGGGCCTCATGGAGATTGATGTTTGGCGGATCAACCATTAGTCCATGAGGTGGGTCATGGTTAAAGCTCTTGAAAGAACTCCATTCAACATTTATGACATTCACAAGGTGAGGACACACATGTCCCATCTGTTTTTTTGATGTTATTGCTGGTGGGTTTGGTTTTCCCACTTAATCATTTGAGGGTGTTCTATATGGAGTGGTACTCATGTCTGGATGCTGCTTCCTCAGGGTTGGCTGCCACCTTGCTCCAATACACTTCCCTTTCTGCTTTCAGCCTCTGGCAACCTTGACAGTTGAGCTGCAGGTATCATTCATAGTTGATCAGCTTTGCCTGCTTCCATTGAGCTATGACATCCAGGCCTTCATCAGATATCCATAGTTGTGTTCTGCAGTGGATGGGTGGGCAAACAGATATGGCACATTTCATGATGGAGTTTGATATCTGCTTTTCTGCTTCATCCACATCCTCCATTTGAACCAATGATGTGAACTAATTTGTCCGAGCAGGCCATTATCATTCATGTTCTCATGGCCAAATCTACCCATCTTTCCTTCCCAACCAGAGCTCTCCTCAACAATGTGGGCATTGAAGTCACATGCTAAGAGGTTCATCTCTGTATTATGAGATCGAATCCAATGTGTTTGGATCTGGTTGTAGAAGTTATCTTTGTCTGGGTCCAGACTCATTTTACTTGGTGCATAGATGGACAGAATGTGGGTCTTGATGGAACCATCAGTGTTGAGTGCTGCCAGGTGGTCTGATATTGGTTGGAAAGAGATTATATGGTTCTTGCAGCCTGGCCTTGCAGGGCTACTATATGTCTCCACTTCAACATAGCACATGTGGATGACAACAACATTGATGTGTGCAATGTTCAGTGGGTCACAGGACATTACTAGGTAACCGCCCAAGACCACAAAAATTCCTAAACATTATTATACCATTTAAATGCAAATCACTATAGCTATGTAATAGAAGATAATAGAGGTATGTATACAGGTGTATATGTGTTTGATTTAATTCAGACTTCCATATGCACCACCCCAAGAAAGAATTAGTAATCACACATCTAGTAGTCTGGAAATGGCTTGTAGAGGGTCATGGATGGGTTGTGCTTCACAATGTGTTTTTGCATCTTTGAGATGATGACATCCTCTGTGCTTCACAGAACAGTTGTTATGGGAACAGAGGGAAAAAGGGCTGCTAGATTAAGGGGGCTATGTAAAAGGTTCTTCTGAGTGGAAATCAAATTAATAAATCAAAACATCACGCAGTGACCAGAATATATAACTAACCACACACACACTAGCTGACTGAGACTGGATATGAACACTATACCTGTGTAGGTATAGAAGCTGTATTCCATACAGCATAAGACTAGTGCCACCAGCCACAATTCCATACAGCATAAGACTAGTGCCACCAGCCACACACACACACACACACACACACACACACACACACACACACACACACACACACACACACACACACACACACACACACACACACACACACACACACACACACATACACACACACACACACACACACACACACACACACACACACACACACACACACACACACTGGTTGACAGAAGTTAGATTTAGACATCATACCTGTGTAGATATAGAAGCTGTATTCCAAATTCAGTAAGACTAGCACCACCACAGATGTCTGACTTTAACAGTGTCAGAGTATACTTTATATGGGATGACAGCTTCAGTGTATGCTGAGAAGAATATGTTTGAGTAGGAGTGTCTGATATAGCTGTGGACTCACATCTCATTGCAAAATTGTTTCCAGACTGATAGTTGATTGAAGACACACACACACACACACACACACACACACACACACACACACACACACACACACACACACACACACACACACACACATTTCCAAGTTGATCTCTGGGAGATTAGAGCTCCTTCTTGTCAAGTTACACAGTCTGCAGAACACAGTACTTAACACCACCTCACAAGTCTGTCTTTAACACTATCAGAATAAACTTTATGGAGAATGACATCACCATTGTATGCAGAGAAGAAAATGTTGGTGGCAGTGTCTGACAATCTGTGGGCTCACATCCTTTGCAAAATTGTCTCTACACTGATAGTTGAATGAAGAAACACACACTTGTAAGGTGCTTCCTGTGAGATTAGAACACCTACCTATCCAGTTACACAAGCTACAGAGTACGGTACTTAACACTAGAACCCCAACACATGTCTGCTAATACTCCCAGCGTGCACTTTATAGCGGCCAGCATCATCAGTGTATGCAGAGAAGATTTTGGCAGGAGTGTCTGACACACCTGTGGCCTCACATCCTGGTTTAAAATTGTCTCCCAACTGATAGTTGAATGAACATGCAGACACACATTACATTTGACTGCTGTGAGAATAGATACATACTAGATAAGGTAATATTTAACACTCAAGCCACCACAAAAGTTTGATTGTAGTACTGTAAAAGTGCACTCTGTAGAGAATGACATCATCAGTGTATGCTGAGAAGAAGATGTTGTGTGGGTTGCATGAAATTGCTGTATTGAGTAGAGGATGTTGGGAGTGCTGAATGAGTGGAGTCATGCAGCATTGTAAATGTATCTTCTGAATGCCGTTTGACTGAGGACAGTAGGACTTGGATTCATGCCTTTCTTAGTACACACACAATTTGACTGCTATGAAATCAGAACTCCATACGTAGCTAACTACACATTAAAGAACACAGTACTTAAAGCTCAAGTCACCACAAAAGTCTGATTTTAACAATGTCAGAGTGCACTTTGTAGAGGAGGACATTATCAGTGTATGTTGAGAACAGGATGTTGAGAAGGATGTATGAAATTACTGTGGAGTCATACAGCATTGTAAAACCATCTTTTGAATGACACTTAAGTAATGGTTGGACCTGGACTTAGGATTTTGTGACTACACCACAGACATAGAAACACCCATAGAAGTTGACTGCTATGAGAACAGAACTCCTATTATTCTAATTACACAAGCTAAAGAACACAGTACTTAATGCTCATGCCAGAGCAGAAGTCTGGTTTTAATAATGTTAGAGTACATTTTATAGAGGATGACATCATCATCAGTGTACTGCTGAGAAGAGGATGCTGGGAGAGCTGTATAAAATGGCTGTGGAATCATGTAGCAGTGTAAAAGTATCTTCTGAATGCTAAATGAGTGAGGGTGACAGGACCTAGACCCAAGTTCTTCTGACTACACACGCATACATTAACTATTATGAGATTAGAAACCTTATGTATCTACTCAAGCTAAAAGCATGACATCACATACGTCTGATTTAACATTGCCAGAGTGCACTTTATAGAGGAAGACATCATCATAGTGTTGAAGGTAATATATACTTTGTTTGCAAAGCCAGGACTTGGGATATGATTGTTTGAGTGCAATTTGCAAAAATAAATCTTGGCAGCCCAGGTGAAAGAAGCAATCATGAATGCATATTGCAGAAGTGAGACAGACATGTACCTGTTTCTCAGGATGTTGTGTAGATGAGACACACACACACACACACACACACACACACACACACACACACACACACACACACACACACACACACACACACACACACTTTGGAATCAGCAGTAATGCAATGATGGAGTTATGTGTCTTCATATTCAGATGAAGGCATGTCTACATTAATACAAGTTATTAACAATATTATTGGGATATGATCATGAATGACCAATGTCCCGTGTCACTAAAAACCCAACCAAATTTAACAATGTAGTTATGCTCTGTAGTTCTGAAGTCTGTTTGATAATGGCCCAAGTCCTGGTATATCATTTGCAAGTACAATGCTGCAAGACACATGACTATCAGAAAGCAAGTTTTCAGTGAAGCAAACATCACTGCACCTCTCTTGTGTATATTAATGCATTACCATGTATTGCAGGACTACAGGCCAGTAACCAGAGTTAGACATGGTATATACCACTTCACAAAGCACATCATTTTGAAGCTGATTTGTATGGATGATGGCAAAATAGATGCATGGGTCGAATTTTAGGAATTCAACTTGGATTTGTGAAGTAGCAGTGTTCACTTGTGCTCACTGCCAAACTGTCTGCACATAGGGAAATAAAGTAACAGACCCGGTCGGTTAACTGTAAAATACATCTGTTTGTAATGTTTAATGTTTCAGGCTTGCTAGCAATGTTATTGGAGAAATTATTTGCAGACAGTATGATGTGCATGTTGCAGTTTATCTTTGAAACGGTGTGTTCAAACTTTTATTCCATAAATAACTGTAGACCTTGCCTTCTCTGGTTGTAGGACATTAAGTGCTGAGCAAATGCATGACTCAGCTTGATGTTGCTTTGGTTCACCTTCCTGTGTGCAAACAGGCTCAGCAGTGATGCATGGCCATCAGCACGTTGGACAGTACTAAATATGGAAATAGACCAATTGTCTAGCTTTCTCTGTGGCACAGGGTGTAAGAGCATAGAGCTCTTGTTTAAAGCATAGGTGAGCCAGGGTTCAAGCATAGGTGAGCCAGGGTTCAAATCCAAATGGTTCACTTTTTTTAAAGGATGTCATTAGCTAAGAAAATGTGATCAGGAATGCAAATGTGATTATCGATGAAAACAGTAAAGTATGTGTCTTTCCCAAATTGTATCAGTAATGCCTACCTCAGTACACTTCTCCAGCTTGTATCTGCTTAGCTTCACTGCAATTCACTAGTTAGTTGTGTGTACAGCTTGCTACAAATGACAAGGGAAGGTACATCTTTTGAATTGATTATTATGACTGAGCAAAGATGCTAACTATTTCTGTAATGTCAGATATCCTGAAAAGTGTATGTAGTATGCTTCTTCACAGTAAGAATAGTTTCCATATCATATTAGATGAACATTTCATCCATCCCCTAAACACAAAGGGAATCCTACAGCAGATTTTCAAATCTTGCACCCCGCAAGAACACTGATCCCCTATTGAATCAAGGTAACATGTTTGTGTTATCAATCAGTAAAGTCATGTCAGTGTGCAGATACCATTAAATGAGCTGTATCAGCCTAACAGATGAACACATGTAAAGAAGGGTGGGAGTGAAGGGGTGAATACAAGGAGAGATGAGCATACACATAACAATGTAGAAGGGTTAGCATAGGAACAACAGGCCTAAGACAAGCAGAACAAGGTTAGATACATATGTCATAGTTGTGGGGATGGATGTCAATGCAAATATTTTTTGTCCAATATCCAATATATCTCCATAAGAACTCATAACTGTGGCAAATGTTAAGATTTGGGTGATTAAGCATATCATAGACATGACACTAAGAAATTATGTGAGATGCATCTGGAATTCAACCATTGATGCCATGGGGAAAAAATCTTCATTCAAGTGATTTATGTCAATACTCCACATAGAAAGTTACACTTTGCTGCATCCAGCAGTGTACAAAACTGTCAGAATAACCGTTTCAAAGTAGTGGCTTTACTCTGTTTTAATTCTGTGTTCATATAACACAGCACGTTTAAGCACCATTGCATGGAGATAACTGGACTAGTGCAGTCAATAGCAAAAACCCACCAGGTTTTGCCATAGGATATGATATGAAGAGCTAGTGACTGCCACTCAGCATTGATGCAAGACGCCAAACTCTGTGCAAATGCAGAGGACAGGAAGTTATGCTTTTTGTGGGCCATTACTGGCCATGTGTGTAGTGTGTGATTTTATTTTTTGATCAAATTAATAGTGTTAAAATGAGGTAGATAGGAAAGCAGTGAAATAGGGGGCAAGTAGAGGGAATGACAATTGGGAAGCAATAAAGGAATTTACAGGATGTAATTAAGAAGGACAACAGATATACAACAGATATACACTTCTTTAGCACAGCAATGAGCACATGTAGAGAAAATTTCATGAATGTGGATTGTCACCGCAACAGAGATGAGTGACAAAAATGCAGTGATGTTATATAGCCATTTGAATCAAATCAAGTGTGTTGAGAAGACACATATGTGAAGAAGAGAGCTATGTATGGGACATTTTTTTTTTTTTGTGGGACAGGTGCCCATTTTTCTGTTTTGGATTTTAAAAAGAGAGGAATGTTGGGGAAGGGACATAGGAATGTCAGGATCAGGTATGTAGGGTAGGTGAAGAAGCAGGTGCAGACAAACAGGTCAAACAAGACAGGCACAGGGATTGTGATGGACACAAAAGGATGGGGACACAATTACTGGAGATATGTAGGAGATATAGGAGGCACATGCGCATCAAGTGCGGGAACAGTGATAATCTAGTCTGTGCCCTCAGAACTGTCAGTACTGTCCCCTTCTTCAGTTCCCTGTAAGACTGCTTGACATTGAAGTCTCTTTTCTATTTTAATGAGCAACCTCTCCAGGCAACTGATGTGACACCAAATCCAATCTCTATCAGATCACACACTACCCCTGGCAGCTCCTAGTGGGAACATAATCACTGTCTCCACTAATACTCCCGGAGGGTACCACTGCACCAGCAGCTGAGAAAATGCTACCTGATGTGGATGGGCCAGGTAGTGCAGGGGCTGTGGAGGCAGTACTGCTAGGTTGTGTGCCAGAGATGCTGAGTGTTAGTGTGACAGCTGGTGGAAGGCTGGCAGACTGAGAAACAGTGGTTGGTCTACTGACAGAAAGGTATGACATCAGAACGGAGTGACTCCTGGTAACCCACAAAAAAATAAAATAAAGAGATAAGGAGTAGAGTTAAACAAAAAAGAAAACAGAATATTAGAATTATGAAATGTCACATTCATGCTTCAGTACAATAAATATGCCTTTCTTGTTGTAGTAGCTATAGAGGTTTCACCATCCCAAAAATGATTGTAAATTGTTGCAAGTAGTCTTTGGAATATGCATATATTCCAGATATGCTTTTAAGGATGCTACAGATTAACTTAACAGCATGGCATTAAAACCAATATTGCTGCATTTCAAATTTAGAAATGATAATTGAATATAAATGTATATGTTATTTGTGGGAATTGAACTCTTATATTCTGAATATGCTATTATACTTGTCGCCTCACAAGAACACGTGTTCCTGTTCAAGTCTCAGCTAAAGCGTCTTCTGTGTGGAGACATGCGTGAATGGGCGTACCTTCGTTGAAGGTTGTGCATCAGGGCTGGCAACTCGGTACGTAAAAATCTACTGCCAATCATTAGCAGACCGAAAGATACAACAAAAACAACATGCTATTATACTTGTTTAATTCAATTGCCAAGAGTTACAGAGGAAAGCATGTATGTATAATGTTACAGTTAAGATATGCATGCTGAACCTAAACCTGATCTATGAATCCCAATATGTTTATTACAGTCAGGGTAAGTTGGTCAGTTGTGCTGCAGAAATAACTCTGGCCTCTCTGAGTAACTCCAACCTGTGCCTCCTTGTTCACCAAGATTTCCTCCCTAGCTGTAAAATACAAAATGAAAAAAGAAACATGAAATTTTACACATACTAGTCCTGGCTATTTACAGCATTCTATGTCATTTAAAGTTGTTTGATCTGTATACTTACACAACTAGGGTATAATCATCCAACCACTGGTAAAGTTATGCCTGTTTGCACCTCTTTAGATCACTCTAGTTGTGCCTGCATAGCTCCCCAGTGCATAGTATGCAGTCGCACTAAAGACAGTCATAGCTAGGCAGTTCCACACCTCAACCTTATAGTGAGACCCAGTACAGCCTCCCTGTAGCAGCCTACAGCTGCAGCACTTCATGAGGAATGCAACAAATATTTTGAACTCCCTCACACCCCACCTCTGTGCCCTGAATTGGGCACCATCCTTCCCATCTCCTGCCATGCCTGCAAAGGTCCTACAATAACAATTGCAATGTTTTCCTGCCAATTTGTGATATCATATTTTACAACCAGTGTGCAAACACACACAGCCACACTGACCACATTTATGTGATGATAAGCAAAGAGAAATACTGATAAATAAGGAGGAAGGGAGTTTATGTAACAGCAACAATGATGTGACATTTGGCATTGATTTATGGCCTGTGTTCTGCTACACCTGGTCACACTTTAACCACTGGTCAACACTGAAATGCTAAGCAACTTGACTTTTACGCCATTACTTTGGAGGGATCAATGGGATGACTTACGTACTGTTATAAGTAACTTGTACAATGTCGGATTCAAACCGATGCTAAGGAGAAAGCATACATTTCTAATAGGTGATTTTTCCTCATTGCCACAGAAAACTTGTTGAGCAACCATGGTCACTAAAGCTATACAGCTTAAACAGTGACTGGTGTTATACTTCAATTTGGCCTGTATGTGTATGACATGAAAAGGCCTTGTTTTATGCATTCCGAGGTGAGATGCAGGAGTAATGTCTGTCAAAATGCTTGAAATGGATAGACTTGCACGACTTTAGCAATAGAGTTTGGAGCTATGATACATACTTCACTATACATTCTGTTTTACAGTTATACTTGGGTTATGGGAGAAGTGTAGATGATTGTCAGCAAACTACTGTGTCAATCAGAGACATGCAACTGCACTTTTTATTACATAATCATCATTGTCATGCTAAACCAGTTACACACATAATACATACGATACCTACAAAAGTATGTGCATGCAAGCAGTAAAGATACCTTTCTGTCAAATACTATGCTATACATAGCTATTGGTATGTAATATTATCTTTATAATCTAAGTTTTGTGAAATATTACACTAGGAGCCCCTTACTAAAAGGAGGAGTGAGCTGGATTTGAATCCTGGCTCACCTGTGCTCTGACCATGAACTTTGCACTTACACCTGGTGCCACAGGGAAAATTAAGCAGAAGGTCTATTAGCCACACTCAGTACTGTCCAGAGTGCTGACATCCACACATTGCTGCTGAACCTATTTGCACAGAGAAAGGTGAACCAAACTACAGTTTTCATTTTTTCCCTTAAATAGTGAACCCCTTTTGCACATAGGTAGGCAACACACACATGTAAAAGGCAATAGCGAACATTTTGTAAAAATACTCATTATGAAGACCCTTCCTCAGTAAAAATAACTACTGTGGAACTCCGACCCACTTTATCTATGCTCTCTCTTTTTTTAGATTAACATATTTACACCTTGTGTTACAGGCACAGTTGGTTAACAGGTAGAATTTTTGTAGTCATTACTTTCCATGTTGCTGACCACCTCGTAATGCTGCAAAACGTGTTTGCACTTTGCATGGCAATTGAAATTAAATTTTCAGTTTTTAAGCAGCTAACTGTATTTGTGGTGTTTCACTCACCATGCATGTGAGGAAAAAGGATTAAAAAAGGGGAAACAAAGTTTAAACAACTATACAGCTCTGGATTTGAATCATCAAACTAGTACATTTGCACAACACAGTTAAGGATGGATATCACTCTTTAGCACAGACACTGCTTTGTAATAGCAATAAAATAATGCAAATGCAAATAATTACAATTTCATATTCAGTATTATAAAGTTCATATAGCTGGACAAATTTAGTGGGATGAGTGATCACACATTATTTATGAATATGTCTGCAAACCTGCAACTCTGCTTTCTCTGTCTACTGGAAATCATTCCATTATCTCTGCTTTATTATTAGACATGCAATCTCTAGTACATATTCTCTCTCTGACTCCTCACCTGCATGTGGATGTGGTGGCCTTGCCAATGGTGGTGCAATGTTTGCTCCTAGCCCTTGTTGTTCCTGCTGCTGTTGTTTTCACAAGATGATATTTTGTAGGATAGCACAAGTTGCGATAATTTTTGCACAAGTACAGGGATCATACTGTAGAACCACCCCAAAGTATCTAAGCACTGAAACTATGACTTCAACAGTGCAAGGACATGCTCTATAATATTTCTTGTTTGAGCACGTACCCCATTATAGCATTCATCCATGGGTGTGTGTGCATTTCCAATGGGCAACTTCAGCCATGGTTCAAGTGCATACCCTGGATCATCAATTAAATGGCCTTGTGGCTCATCACCCCTGGGAAAGCTCTGGTAGAGCTGTGAGGTGTGCCAGATATGAGAGTCATGGTAACTGCTGGAGTTGTCACCGCACACATTCAGGATGATTTCCATAGCATTAACATGACCTTGCAGTTAATAGAATGGAACCCCCTTTTTTTTATGCAGACTATTCACTGTTCCTTAGGTGATGCTTTGATGGCAATGTGCATGCAGTATACAGCATCCACAACTTCAGGAAAGTGTGCCATGGGGTAGAACTCCTACATAGTTACAGCTCTGTCCTAGAAGGTAGGGGGAAATATATATATAGTCATTGGCATGCTGCATCATAGCATTCAGGAAATGGTGTAGGATCCTGGATGCTGATGCCTGTGGCAACCCCAGCTTATCCCCTATATGCCATGGAAAGGTTTTGTAGGTGATATTCTAAGTGTACACATACCTTGATTTCCACAGATATTGGTTACCTTAGGTATGTCCTTTCTCTCAGATGAGAATGACAGAGGCTGCAGAGTTCTTGGAGTGTGTCTCTATCAACCATGTAGCGCTCCAGTATTTTCCATTTCATGCAGACTATGAAAAGTTAAACAGGGTCTAAATACTGATCTCCTTCTTACACAAGGATTATCATCATCAGCAGCATCCATTTCAACTTGTTGCACATACACTTGCAGAAGAGGAGAACTAGCCCCTAACACTGTTTTCCTCCAATGTACTTTCCATGGCTGTATTCCAATAAGTTCTGGAGTACAAGGCAGAAGGCTACACTTAGTGTACAAGAATTATAACTTGTTGAAGAGCTCCACTGTCTTGTGTTTGTTGATTAGCATACAGGTCAGCTGCTCATGTAGTAATTAGCATGCCACCGTGTTTACTGTGTTTGCAAGGCTCTACACAATGTCTAGACCCACTTACTGAATACAAATCAATGCACATGGTTTTAGTGAGCTGTGTAGGGTTTATTGAATCCTGCCTATTGATTTATTTAAAGATAAAATAGACTTCTAAATATTATACTAAAGAGGATAGTGTGATAAAGAGTATAAGTAGATAGAGAGGTACAGAAGAAATGAAGAAGTGGAAGAAGAACTGAGAGCACATTATGGCGAAAAGAGAGACATAAAAATACAGAAGGACTGGAAGATGGCAAAAGGATATATGAAAAGGTCTGTGTTGAGAGGAATATGAATTGTTAACTCATTTGAAGGGAGTCGGAATGGGGGAAAGAGTCGATAAATAATGTGTAGTGGAGAATAGGAGAAAGTATTTGGAACTGTAGACTTGGCCTGTAGAGCAGGTGCTGGAAGAAAACTAAGAGTTATGTAGAAAACCCCTTCATTTATGTTGATGGAGAATAATATCCCTCTAATTATAAAACAGGGAGCTCCACAAATTTGATATATACATATATATATATATATATATATATATATATATATATATATATATATATATATATATGGGTATACCTGATAATGCCGACATGCCAAAACACCGACAATGAAATAACTGACACCACAAAACCGAAAGTTCAAAAACACAAAACGTCACATGCCCAACAAACCACAATCCCGACAATCAACAAAACAAATACCTTTTCTGAAAAACACACACAACACAAGCACACCAACAACCTTACAAACCTACACTAAACCTTACATACACAACTATCTATGCACTAACCTTAACCCAAACCCTAAACCTAAGGTCCGTCTCTATCGCACACTTACCTTACCCGCACCCTGACCCTAACGTCCATCCCGATCGCACACTTACCTTAACATGTCGGTGTTCTCAGCATCAGGATTTTCAGCTTTCGGTCTTCTCCGTTGTCGATCTTCCAGTGTTGGTTATCTCGTTGTCGTTCTTCTCAGCGTTCGGTATTATCAGGTAGACCCATGTATATATATATATATATATATATATATATATATATATATACACAAACATACATATAGAATGTAGGGAGTTGCTGAAAGTGTTTTATGAGATAACCATTTGAAATGTCAGGATTTTTTCTGAGGTATGATGATCTCAGGACTGGTATATATATCTTCGGGGCATGTGAGAGGGCTTGCCCCCTTGCAAAAAGAAGTTTAAAAGAGAAGAGTGATTTTTGAAGTTCGCTCTTTTCCTGTGTTTTTGGTCTTTTTTTCACCTTCTTGGCACTCGGCAGATTTTATTGTTTGTTTGTTTTTTTACAACAAGAAGATGTGTGTCTGTGTAATGGAAAGGATTTGAAGGACAGTACCAGTGTAGTAAATGACCGAGGAAGGGCACTTATCAGGAGAGTAGAGTATACTTATGGCATGTTTTAACTGTCTGAATGTGAGGATGTTAGGGATTTCAACCGAGTTTGATTCTCTGAGAGCTAAGTGGCAATGAGTTGAAATGGGAATCTTGTTAGCAGATTCAGTAATGTGGTTACAACATTGTTCATATTTTTATATTTGTGTTGTGTTGATATTGTTGAGAATAGGAAAAGCACAGAGTAGACCTGATAAATTTAAAGATGCAATACATTTTATAAGTGTACAGTGAAAAAGGTGGTGGGTCTATGAAGAAGGCCTAATTTATTATGTTCTTCCAAGATTATGAATATGAATATCAAATGTGACTTGGTCATCTAGGGCTAAACCTAATAATCTGGCTTGGGAGATTACTTCAGGATGAATGTTCTGGGATGAGACAGCTGTGAAGTTGCATTTCATATCTGAATATGACTTAGAATAAAGAACATTAATTTAGTCTTATTGGGATTTAGGAGTAATTGAGAATGCAAAAGCCAAGTCTAAATGGAGGTGAATGATTCTTTGGTAAGACTTTGTAATGAGGGAAGGAGGATGCAAAGTAGATAAGAGTAGCACAATCACCAGAATTTTAGATGAGGGTAGCATGGAATGAGACAGAAACAAGTTTATTTAAGAACACATTAAACAGTAGAGGCCCAAGGATAGATCCTTACAGGATGTGTCTATATTAACTGATTGAACATTTAGTTTAGTGAATATCGAAAAATGTAAACACTGAATGGCCGATTTAGCATAGGGGATGAATTCCATCGGCCACAAAAAAATATTTAAACCAAAATGAAGTGGGGGGCTTCACCCCCACACACCCAGATGTGAGGGGCTGTGCCCCCATACTCCCCCTAAATAAATATACCAACTCCGAGACCTCTCTACAGTGGGGAAAGGGGCAAAATCTGCATAATATCTAATGGAATTCTTTTCCTACGTTAAATCGGCTTTCATTTTTTTTGCTTTTGCTATTACCAGATCGATGTTTAGGTATTCGCTAACCTAAACATTTGATCATGTAAAAGAAACCCAACAGGATAACAGTAGATACAGGCAAATTAATTAGGAAAGCTGAATACCATTTGACTGTCTGAGTACAGATAACAAGGTAGTTAGTACACCAATTCAGTGTTAGTGGTGAAAACCTAAAGAATGTGCATGAAGTAATTTTGGATGAGAGACAGTATCACATGCCTTGGACAGCCCTAGGAAGATGGACAAGATGAATTTGGTTTCACTCTATTCCTGATAAGAGTGTTAAGGAAGGATAACATGGCCATTTTACTATGGTCAGGACAAATTCCATGTTGAGTATGTGAGAGCAGATTATTGGTTAGGAGGAACTGAAGAATAGAACTGTAGATGTAAGATTTTTAGAAAAAAGATGAAATGGAAATAATAGGCTGAAAGTTTGATATTTCTATAGACTTGTCACCTTTATAAAGAGCATGAATAAAATATTGTTTCCATAGTATAGGGGCAGTGGCCTCAGCTATAGAATCATTTATGAGTATGGATATTGGATAAGAAAGAGGTTTAGCCACAAGCTTTAAAAAGTCTACAGGAAGTCTGTATGAGACTAAAGTGGAAGGTTTATGTTTACTAAAGAGTTTTTGGATAGTTTTAGTTGGATGTGGATGTAAGTGTAGGACAGAGGATTTGCCAAAACAAATGGAGGGGGTAGGTGTGGCTGTTGAGGATATTGCTGTGTTAGTGCAACAAGTAGGTTTAAGACGTAAGAGTTCAATCAACATGCAATTGCTTGGTTAGCTACAGTGGGAGGAATATTAGGCTGAAAGGATTTTCCTGTTTTAATAGGTTGTAAAAGACTTAAGATTACAGTCTAGAAATCTTGAAGAGAAGTGTAATCATTTATTTCATCAATTAGAATAACTTTTTTTGAGAGAGAGATTGAGTTATTTGTAAGATTGGAATGAGGATTGATTTATAATTCTTGCCACATTTTCCATGCTTTTTCTTATTGTCACATCATTTGTTCAGTATCTGATTTAAGCCAAGGAGCTGGGTTAGAGTTGGTACTTTTCTTTCTTACTAGAGCAAGATAATTAAAAATATTAAGGAAGATAGAGTTGAGTGTATCTACTGCTTGGTCAAGTAGTAGATTTTTAAGTGGTATCAGATTATATTGTGATAATGAAAACATGAAGGTATTGGCATCAAAGTTTTTTATAATTCTACTGTAAAATCTATGGATTTAGTTTTATTATTCTTTTGTCAAATAGGAAATGGGGATGATAATCACTTAAAGTGCCTGCGAGGGTACCTGCTTCTATTATTTTATCCAGAATGTTGGGCAGACTCCAATCAGGGATGAAATAATTACTGGTTTATTTAGCAAATCTAGTGGAGAGTTGACTAGTTGTATCAAAACCAAGCTGATTAACATTGGAGTGGAGTTATGATTAATGGCTTTCAAGTCACTGTTAAACTTAGTCAGGATGAAGGTTTCTTAGATATCCAGGAAAGGAATGAATATTCTTAGCAGGAGTATATAGAGCAAAAGTCAGAGTGATAATTGTGATTAGGTTTTAAGAGGCTGACTGAGATTTCTGCATTAGAGGAAAATGAGTAAGTTGTATGAGTTGGGTGTTATAGTTATGTGAGCTGAGTATATTACAGCTACTTCCCCTACTCTTTTGTGTACAATCATATCTAATGATATTATAACCAGAGAGAAAATGATTATCTTTAATTTGTGGATTAAACTAGGGTTCACTGATGACAATGACATCCGGAGAGTTAGTAGCTACTTGGGCAAGATCTTTGGATATCATTTTAGAAGTTCTATGGATGTTGATATTAATGAATGTCAGTGTGGAACTTGACGAATCTAGAAATAGAGATGATAGGAGTAAAGACGGACATGACTTTATTAGACAACAGTTATAAGAGAGCCAAGATTCCATCTGACCCGTTTACTGTCACTGAGAGAAAGGCTAGGGCTACTTATTGCCATAAGACGTGTCACTGGTGAAGAGAGTGAAATGCACAGGCAAGGTCCAAAAACACTCATCCAGCAATTTGGCCTTGGCCTAGACAGTTACAAATGTTAGTCTAGAGTACTAAGGATGGCAAGAAGAGTGACATGGTTAGGCCTAAATGATGTTATGAATTTAAGATAAAGTTGCATTTACCTAGAGATTGTAGCAGCTGTGAATAAATGCATTTTTCTAGAACTTTGGTCATGATAGACATGAGTGCTATTGGATAAGCATTGTTTAATGCGATTGTGGTTCTTTATTTATACAGTTGTACAAAAAGTGCTTTTCTTCATAATCACTAGAAACAGTAATGCCATCAGTTAAGGTTGCTGTCCCTCAGTAACTGATTGGTTTGGCTTTGTAAAATCTACATGTGCTGTCTATGTCCACATGTGTTTTTTTACGAGTGCTCATTTTTCCCATATTTAAAAGATGTATTGTAGCCAAATTTGTTTTTATCCAAAATTACCATAGAGGGTGTGCCTGTGTGCACCCTGCAGCAGACTTGCATTCCATTCAGGATTACCTTCTAATTTGTACTCACTGAGAATTCGGAAAGGCAGTAGCTCCTCCATCACCAAGACTTTTAAATGTTTTATCAAAAAAGAATGAATGTATCATGCCTGGACAGGGCAGTGTCTCTTCTTTAATATCAATAACCTCCTAAAAACATACATGTACATACACCACATACACACACACACACACACACACACACACACACACACACACACACACACACACACACACACATACACGTGCAAACATGCTCATGCACACGTACACACACACACATACACGTACACACACAGAAACACATATGTACTCATCACATTCAGCCCAGCATATAAGTCCACATATCAATATAAGTTCATGCACAGTCATACATGAACCAGCATGTATTACCTAAAAATAGCAATTTGAAGTTACCAGGAAACTGGGTGCGCAATGAAATGGCTACCCAGAAACATAAGATTGTGTGAAAATGCAGTATTATTTGTCTTCAGCTCGGTGAGTTAATGATAAAGGATATCTACTATGCATCTGACATTTATTAAATATATGGAGAAGACTGTAATGTATATTTTTATATGGCTGAAGGAAAGGACTACAAATATAAAAATATAACAGATATCATTTTAAATTTCCAAAATCTCTCAGTGGAAAGTACTCTGCCCTCAGCTGTGGCATAAAAGAGCAAAATACACAAAGCAAGGTGTAAAATGTCTTTCCTTCAATAACATTTTATTAAGCTGTTTCACAGAGCTGCATGTTATCAAAGTGCTGTGTGGTTTACATGCACATAGGTTTAGCATAACACTATGAGGCCATTAACAGTGGTAAAACTGATGGCATATTACAATGCACAAAATGTTTGATTATCAGTTTTTCTAACATACAATGAAATGCTTTCATATTGGCAATATTATACATTTTTTCATATTGCTGTTTTCAACTTTTCATAGTTATTCATACAAGGGTTATTAAAATTCCAACATTACATCAACCTCTCATAACGAGCATACCTAATTTTACACTTGGGGAAGAACACACAGAATTACATATACTAATCAAAAAGTCTGCCCAGAAAAAGTTTTTGAATATTATGGAATGATAACTCTTAGCAATTCCCTTTAGTCCAGGGTATGGAAATACTTCAGATATAAATTTTGACCCCTTAAATGTATTATAACAAGTGGTCTTCCAAACATTTCAGTCATAATTCTTTATAATTTGAACATGTTTATCGCCCTGTATCATACTGCATTCCTCTTTATGGAAGGCATTATTTTATGAATCAGTGTCATTATATCCCTTGGCATTAATAAAAATATACCAACAAGTAGAAATAAATGCATGATGTTGTTACAAAAAAATGGTATTTTTGCATTTTTAAGCCATGGAATATATAAAAAATAGACTGTCTTCCCTATTTTAAAATTACTAAACCAAAAGCAAAATATAAATTTTGAATGTGTGTACATGCGTATGTATATGCGTGTGTGTGTGTGTGTGTGTGTGTGTGTGTGTGTGTGTGTGTGTGTGTGTGTGTGTGTGTGTGTGTAAAGTGAACTGCTTCTTACCTTGCCAAATAAAATTAATATTGTATAAATTTTGAGACAAATAATTTATTTTTACTCTTCTCAGTACATTCATATGCCTAATTCCTGTTTCAAACTGTTCTTTGGGCTGTTAGGGAGTTAGAACATAGTTAAAATAAAAGAGAGGCAGAAACCATTCCTCCAGCAAAACCTTTTTTTTCAGTAGTAGGTGATGCTATGATTGAACAACTACAAGTTTATGTCATGATCAGTAGAAGTTAGTGTCTATAATGAAGCCGCTGCACGTGTTTTTTTTCTTGAGTGAGAGAATGGCCTGTCTATTAACAATGAGTATTTTATCAGTCACTTCTGCATGGTAAGATCAGAAAGAAATTTAAAGAAAATATCCTCTTTGGGTATTTTATTTTTTTGTTTCCTATATTTTTTTCATCTTTTTTTGAAATTTATACTTAAAATAGTTTTGTGTGACTTTTTCTCATGGTTTTCTTAGACAACCTTACAAGCAATTGCTAATCTTCTTCCAGCTTTTCCTGGTTAGGGGTCCCCACAGTGGATCACCTGTCCACTTATGAATGGCAGTGGAGTTTTACAGTGTCAATTTGCCAGCCCAATGCCCAACCTTCCACAGAAGACACATAGATGCATGCACTAGGGCCAATTTAGAGTATCCAATCCATCTACAACATGTCTTTGTGATGTGGGAGCAAACTGGAGCACCCGGAGGAAACCCATGTAACCATAGGGAGGACATGCAGACTCTGCACAAAAGGCACCCCAGCTGAGGATCAAACTGGAGAACGTCTTGCTGTGAGGCAGCAACACTAACCACTGTACCACTGTGGCCACCCTCTTGCAGGCAATTGCTAATGCTGGTACAGAATTAATCTGAAAGATTTTAGAATTCATTTCTTTTTTTATTATTAAAATTACGGAGATCCTCCACATTGAAAACTAGAAATTTACAGGTATTTATTGAAAACAAATAGCTACTGTGTTCAATTCCAGCTTTTTCTTTAACTTCTGTCCCTTCTGTTCATTCTATATTCTCTGAGTGAAAAGAGATATTCATAAAAAACAAATGCAAAGAATAGCAAATAAAAATAAAAAAAAAAAACGTCTTTTTTGTTGAAAAAAAATGTCAATTTCTACATGAAATACACAGGATCAGGTGTATCCATCCTAGCAGCCTATGCTTGATATAATGAATGAAGCTGTCCATCCTCTGACAATCATTATGCAAATTAGTTCCTACACGGCTGAGGTGGGTATCATCAGTGTCTGTTTTCCTACCCTTATCCCTATTCTTGGATGAAGAGTTTCTATAGGATCTGTGATTGTTGATTAGAGATGAGATCATCAAAGTCAGACTGGTGTCAATGGACTCACTAAAGGTTTCTAGCTGGATTGTACTATCAGACCACTGAACAGACAAATATTTGAGTGTAGCTTGAAAAATGGACCAATAGCACAGTAAGCTAGATTGTCCATCGTATACACCAGACTTGCCAACTGGGAGCGGGTTTAGGTATCATAATTCATTTAAGAAGTTATGGCTGTTATTTGGTTGCCTAAAAGAATATGTTTGTTAAAGATGCGCATGAGTAACTTTAACAAGGAGCTTGAATGAAGCTATATAGCTCTGTGATATATGGTGTTACACCCAAGCATGTCAGGCTTTTTTTTTCCTTTTATTTATTTTTTTTTGGCTTTCAATTTAATGTTGATGAGGTTAAGAGGTATGGCTGGCTCTATGGTATCGAATAATAAATCACTGGCTATATGAATATTACCCAGATTACCTGCTTTCAGTGTCCAGCTTGGGCACTGGACATACTCGCCATACCGTAAAATGTAAAGGACCATTTCTTTTGTCAAGATGATTATTATGTGAGGAGTGGTGGAGTTTCTGTGAATAACCTTACTTGCCTAGGGTGATGAGGGCAGTGACATAATTGCATGGCAGACTACAAATAAAAATTCAGCATAGCATTTAGGCAGAAGTGAACTGATGCTATATACAGCAAGGTACACAACATCAGTAACTGCAACCAGTTAGGTAACATGAAACATATGCATGGCATGCAAGGCAGTATATCTGATGTCTGTTCTGGCTTGATTTGCCTCACCTTTCCATTCAGTTTTATTTATTGCAGTTGGTTTACCAGGATAGTCTATTGGGCCATAAAGAACCCGTTTTCAATGGAGTCCTGGGGAGAAAAGCTCCAAAACAGGCAAAAATATACACGAAACAGTAGCAATATAGGTACAGCAGGTAGTAATGATAGTTATACAAATGAGAAAGGCAAATATTTAAAATAAAATAGTCCAAATACAACAATTAATACAGATTGATAAGGATATACAACAATACTACAGCAAATAAAGCAATTACACAATTCGAGAGGAGTCATTCACACTGTGGAAAGGCACAACGTCATACTAAAGGATGTTGCATAGTTGGGGAAGTAAACTAAAAGCTTGACAGTTAATAGAATGTTCCAGAATAGTGCTAGGGTTACTAGGGTAAAAAGGAGAGCAATAGAGGTAGTGACTGTAAGGTAAGTAGGAGGAATGGGACAAGATGTAGAACAATGGATGGTCAGCTAGAGGGCACACAAATGGGACAAAAAAGAAAAAGGTTAACATTGCTCAAATCAATGCTATCTCGTTTGATTTCTGGACTATCTTACAATGGTACACCCTGCAGATCAGGGTTGTTGATACAAAAAAGGCCATCTAAGGTAGATAACTGTAGAAAGAGCATATACTGCAGTTATTAACACTACAAACAAGGGAACCAGTTCATTTCAGGAGCCATAATATCTTACTTGGCTTCTTAAAAGATAGCTAGCATTGCACTTGCTCCTTATCAGTAAGTTGTCTCAGCTGCCAGTCTTGCCAACTAATGGCCTGCACACAAAGCAACAACTACATTCAACCTATCCTAGTTATGCTGCTGGTTCAAATACTTCAGTACTTTTCAGTCCATGAACTATCTAAATATTTGCTGCCTTTCTAAGCAATTTTCCCAGTCAAAGATACCTAATAGATTCTGTGTTCTTAATTTCTTATGGTGATTTAGTAGGAATTACATTTGGTGACATGTCTACTGAGTGCCCCACTGGACAGATTGAATCTTGATAAAATCAAATTTGCTTCTAAGCCCACTGCCAAGGTCCTTGTTTCACATTAGTTTATACATCTATATTGGCACAGTCACTATGAAATGTTTAACTTGGACAAATGTTGCAGATTTCTCATTATCAGCTTCCCACCTATATCACAAATAACACATAACTTCAGATGCTAATTTTGTTTTAAAACAGCACCATCCAGTTGGTTCACTTGACATTCTGCTGTATTCTCACTCTGCCCACTTATTTAATGAAGAATAAGTGCCTTCTATACATACCATAATAACACATTTTTGCCAGGACTGGTTTTGTTTCAGTGTTTCTTGCACCTGACTTAAACACACTGGCAACAGAACCCTATCTAGCTGCTCCAGTGCCCTGTGCAGTTTCCCATGCTGGTGACCTCCTCAATTTAAACTTGAGGAGGAAAAAAACTTGTGAGTTGAAGATGAAAAAAAAAGACCTTCATTATTGTGACTGTAGTAAGGAGCTTGCTACAGCTGTAACAAGCACAATGCTACAGTTACTTCCACTCGCATACATAAAACTTCAAAGCAGTAGCAGCATTCATTTATAACACTGTGATATCGTCACAGCACTATCGATTAATACTCGCACTATGCTCATGCAACTTTACCATCTGCCACACCTGTCAATTGTGTCTCATCTCCTCTAACAGCTTGTGCCAGGGGAACTGTCCCTTTCAACGTGCCCTGATGGCAAATATACAAATGCAGGACATTCACACCTACGTACTCATCAGTTAATTATATGTGATAGGTCTACACATTGCTTTGGAGTATTTCTATGTTCCATTAATGCTAAGCGTGTGTCTACAAAACACCATAAATACAGCTCTGCAACTTGAGCATGAGGTCCTGACAGTTTGTAGAGCTCTCTTGACTATTAGACTGTGTGTAACTAGTTTAGAAGTTCCATGCTAAAATCCCATTGTTCCAAATTGTATTGAATTCCATGCTTGTGTATTCTGAGCCATTATGAGATATTATGACATCTAGAATTCAGTACCTCAAAAACAGCTTTCAGTACATTAACCAGACCTTTGCTGTGTATTATTCACTGATTTTTATCACTTAAGAAACTAAATAAGAATCAACTTTACTATTCAGTTAGTAACACTACCTCTAGGTTTGTTTTGGAACTACTTATTGCTTTATAAAATAGAGGGAGGGAAAAGGGACAGAAAGGAATAGTGGGTTGGGGGACACAGAGAATCAAAGAGTCAGAGATATAGAACATACAGTGAAGATGGGGTCATTGGATGAGCTGTCAAGGTAGAAGAGAAAGAAAAATCCCCATATGTGATTATAGTAAAGTAATATCTTTCACATTTGGTATTCATAAATATACTGGGCATTGAAAACAATCTGTTTGGACCATAAACCAGTGGTTTTCCCAGACATAAATAAGAAGTCAGCTACAGATTATTATTGTCATAAACATTACATACAACATGCTTCTGAACGTATTGCTCTATCTGCAAACATTTTCATGCCATTCACAAATTCCAAGTAAGACGTATATTCTTAGCAATATTTCTTTCCTTGATTTTTTCGAATACTATTAATTACCAGCCTTTAAAATCAAGCATTATATGCAACTAAGCTACTCAATGGATAAAACGTGTGGATTTGTTTCCCTATACATTGCAGCTTCTGATCTGGGCAACTCTTAATAGCTAATGGAAGTCCTTCTTTCTGCCACAAAAGGCCCTGTCATGCTGGTCAACCATATGCCGATACAACATGCATTTAATCTTAGTTTTTTGTGTTCTGCTTTCATCTCCCTTAAATTGTTATCATCTTCTAGCCATCTTGAAAGTAGATAAATAAGATATGCATGTTGTATTATCAATCTGATAGTCACTCCCTGTGAACTGTTAAGGTTGTGATGTTGATGAAATTGTTTGACCAGGTGTCCAATTTCTTTCCTTTGTTGCTATTAGAGGTGGTATCACAAGCGTTTCCTTAGAGCTGTTGTACACATAACTATTGAGTGAAATATGCTTTTGTGACTGCTCTGCCACACTGTCCCCTGAGTGCTTGTGGGATATGTGATTTAATGGTTCTTTTCTCCATTCTAACAAATGTCTGTCATTCTTTTGTAAACTCCAGTCTAATGACTTGTAGTTGAGCTTTACATTTTCTTTCTCAAATGTTACTTACATGCATATATACATACATAAAATATTTCAAGTACAGGCAATAATGTCCTACTAGCCTGCCAATATGCCAAAACAGTTGTTCCATAATAAGTACTCAGGCTGTTCTTAAAAATATCTTAATCACTGCTTGCTTTAATGTAATTTGGTAGTCTAGTCCATGTATCAGTTACTCTCTCAGAGATAGTAAACTTCCCATTACTGTAAAATATTCCACGTAGGTCATCTGATGATTCTCTACTACTGTTTGATAACCCCAAGCATTCTCAGAGGTAGCTGTCTCTAAACGACCTATATACTGGGATAAGGCGTCCTCTTACATAGCTGTATGAGACACTGCACAAGTTCCGATATTTCAGTCTTTCATAATAACTTACATTTTTAAGTCTGTGGATGCCCTTGGTATATTTCTGCTGTACTCTTCCCAGTTTACTCATGCTTATTTTCTTTTAAGGTTTCCATACTGTTATTCTGTACTCAGGTTTGAGTCTAATATAACTATCAAGCAATGAGCTCATCATTCCTGATTTCCTAGACTTTATAAATCTTTTTATACAAACTATGGTTCTGTAACTATGATTAACTAATTGGATGACATGATTAGAAAAACTCAAAGTTGGATATACTCATATACCCTGCTCCTCAAATGAACCTACAGTTCATATCTCTCAACCATACTGAATTCCTCTGTATTTAGTAGTTTTTGAGGGCAAAATAATGGGGTGCCACAAATTTCTGAGTGACCCCTTGAATCCCTGATTTTTTAAACATTTTTATTTAGAGTTTTATGTTATGGCTGATGGCATCCCGGATCGCCAGCATATCCTGCAACATCATCAATGTGCAGAGGCATGTGTGATCAATGTGCAGGGGCATGCGTGATGACATCAGCATCCTGAGGCACTGCCTCACTGCCTGTCAGATTCAAAGACTGGGACAGGAAACACCTTTTTGGACAAATGTCACGTCACCATCACTAATGTTTAGTCGCTGTAAAAATTAAGCCTGAGTTACCAGTCTGTCAGATTTTTTTTTCTCTTGTTTACACAAGTGTTTGAGTATTATACACCAATTATTTTAAAAGGAATTTGCACTTCACATCTGCACCCTGCGGTTGCCAGACTGTAGAGTTTTTGGTCTTGAATATGTGTGATTCAGCTTTCATATTATACAAGTCCGCCATGCTCCTCACTTCTATTAAGATGTTTGTATTATTTACACACCATAGTCTGTTTTCAGACAGGTAATTCTTATGTCTGACTGCATGCAAGGTATGTAAAAGGTAACAAGTCCTTTTAGTATCACTATCACTTTTCTTACATCTCTGACAACCCCGTTAAAATACTGAGAGA
This sequence comes from Protopterus annectens, assembly GCF_019279795.1. Taxonomy (NCBI): domain Eukaryota; kingdom Metazoa; phylum Chordata; order Ceratodontiformes; family Protopteridae; genus Protopterus; species Protopterus annectens. The sequence continues at coordinate 1,547,856,045 of NC_056735.1, forward strand.
ATTTTTTCATTCACAACGACTTTGGACAAAAGTATTGTACCTACCGAGCCCATGGATTCTTCTGGTCCCTCAATATGGGCAATTTTGAGGGCCATCAAATGTGTGAGGGAAATCTCCCTTTTTCGTACTGATACCGTCGTGCTTTAACAGCTACCAGAGCCACCGGTTGCTCCATTCTCTTCACAACCACTTTCTTATATTATATTTGTAAATTGTTCCTTTCTCATAGACTCTTTTTTAACTGGATCCATTCCATCTCACAATTCTTAAGCTCTGCCTATCGGATGACCTTGTGCCATAACGATCACAACTTAGTTCCCTTATAGTTCCTGATTCCTGAATGCCTGCTGGTCCTGCATGCCGTCTGCTCCCAGTACCTTTCTCCCCTGCTTTCTCTGCTGTGGGGTTTCCTTTTAAAGAGCCTGCATCCACCTAGTCTCACTTCAGGATATGATGATGGTCATGGTGATGTCACCAACTAGTGTAAATGCACAGGCTCATTACAGTACAAACTGAATTTACTGATGCTTTGTTAACAAGAAGGAAAAACTGCAAGTTTTATGTGAATAAAGGCCCTGAATTGCAGGTTTTCTTTTGAACTCATTTACACTAAAATAAGAAGTACTAGTTATTTCCTTTGTCTTTTGGAAATAATAATAGCCATTTGCAGCTTATGGAAATGCAAAGGAGTTTTGTTATTTAATTAATAAACTAGTCAATAAACTCAAGTTCTGTGTTTGGAGTCTGTCTCGGATTCACAGTTCAAATAGTGGAAAACGTAAGCCATTTTGTTAGGTTCTGATGTATCCTCATATATGTTTCTCTTTAGGAACGGGGATTTTGTCTATCCCACCAGAAAATTTTAAAAAAAGCACTGTTTTTATTTGTCTTTAAAGTTGCTGTGAGGTACAGCTATTAGGACATCTGATCTCAAGCTCTGCCCATCGGATGATCTTGTGCCATAACGATCACATCTTAGTTCCCTTATCATTCCTGATTCCTGAATGCCTGCTGGTCCTGCCGTCTGCTCCCAGTACCTTTCTCCCCTGCTTTCTCTGCTGTGGCGTCTCATTTTAAAGAGCCTGCATCCATCTAGTCTCACCTCAGGATATGATGATGGTCATGGTGATGTCACCAACTAGTGTAAATGCACAGGTTCATTACAGTACAAACTGAATTTACTGATGCTTTGTTAACAAGAAGGAAAAAGTGCAAGTTTTATGTAAATAAAAGCTCTGAATTGCAGGTTTTCTTTTGAACTCTTTTACATTAAAATAAGAAGTACTAGTTATTTCCTTGTCTTTTGGAAATAGGAGTGGCCATTTCCACCTTATGGAAATGCAAAGGAGTTTTGTTGTTTAATTAATAAACTAGTCATTAAACTCAAGTTCTGTGTTTGGAGTATGTCTCGGATTCACAGTTCAAACAGTGGAAAACTTAAGCCATTTTGTTAGGATTTGACGTACCCTCATATATGTTTCTCTTTATAGGTTCATAGGGTGATAGGTAGGTACTAGGCTATTGGCTCTAGGGCCTATATAAGCCTAGCCAAAAAGGTACACTGGCTTTCGCCACCCAAGAAAATTATTTTCCTGTGCCCCTGTCGAGCAGAGCCACAGAAGTGATCCCCAGGGTGAATTTCCTATCTCCCATCTAATCATCAAGATTTTTCTTGAAGAGTTCTAATGAGGAGCTTTGTTTGATATAGATATGTAGTTTTTTCCAGAGTATGGGAAATCTCTGGGACAGGAATCTATCCCTCCAGCATGTTCTGTCTATTGTGGTGACAAGGTTTAGGTCCCTAGAGTGTGTAGCTCGACGGAATTGGGATTTCTTTAAGTGGAGCATGTCCAACAGCACTGAGTTTGACATAGCTTTGAGTGTTAGGCAGAGATCGCCACTGAGTAGGAGATATGAGACGAAGTAAAGCTGGAGTTTTTTGAGACAGTCTGCGTAGGGCATCTGTTTGAGGCCAGAATGGGGATTTTGTCTATCCCACCAGAAAATGAAAAAAAAGCATTGTTTTTATTTGTCTTTAAAGTCGCTGTGAAGTACAGCTATTAGGACATCTGATCTGTTGAGGTTACCAAATGGATTTTTATACCAGGTTGTGTTTTAATGTCTTTAGAGACTGTATGCATTTGATTTGTACTCAAGAGTCGCCTCCCTGCCGAACCTACAATTGGTTAATATACGTATATGTACATAATCAAACTTGGTCGAATGAAGTAAAGTAAAGGTGCAATTGGTGGGGATTATAGACTGCAAACAAAATGTGTAGCATGCAGTCTCTCAGAGCATAAAAACGGGACAAAGCCAAAAATAATGGTGGGACAAAGGCACAAAAATAGGGACAAATTTTAAATATAGCTCCTCCTCCTATAAACTCACATAGTTGTAAGAATAACAGGTTTTTCATTATTAAGAGTTTTTTGAGGGATATGAAGTGTGAAATTCAAATTTCTGCCATTATTTAATATTGTTTACTGACTTCAATCTTCATGTTGGTATCCGGCAATTCTATTGGAGTGGGTGAGGTTACATGATTATGTATGCAAATCTTATGTTAATAAGTGTCCCAATTTTTGGCCAGTTGCACCTACTTTTCATGGGCCTTTGTCCAGATTTTTGATGTTTCCAGGTTGAAAGGTGAGTGCTGTATTAAGTATTCACCTTTTAATGTATGTTACCCAAATCTAATATGCTTTGTTTTTGATGTATTTATCCACATATTATAGACAGAGTTCTGTGGGACACTCTGACTTTAAACTTTAATTTTGCGTGTCCAATTGCTGTATGATACATGCCATGTCCTATTTGTAAGCTTTCAGCTATCCATCTTATCAAAAGTACATCAATACCTAGTTGCCCTAATTCATTGATTAGTGTTTTGTGTATATTCCTATCAAATGCTGAAGTTAAATCTATATAAATTACATCACACCACATTTTTTCATCCATAGCTGTTATTATATTGTTATCGAACATCATATTACAGGTGGCAATAGATCTATTTTCACCATATGAATGCTGATATATGGTTACAAGTCCCAACCTTTCCAGTTCTGGCAATAAATTATCCAATCATTTTCCATTATTTTTCCACAACCTGAAAGTAAACTTATGGGTTTACATATGACATTGTGTTTGTCCTACTTCTCTTTCCCTTAAAGCCAAGCTTAAGAAGTGCATGTCTCCAATCATGAGAAATCTCTTCATATTAATTTGACCTAGTAAATAACCTTCTACTGTAAGTTCTTGCCAAAGTCAGATAATTATTATTAATTCCATCGCCTCCCTGTACTGTGATTGGATCCAGTTTGATTAGTTCTTTTTCAGTATAATCTGTTTTGAATTCAATATCTCATGCTACCTGGATATCACTAGGTAAGTTATCTCCCTCTTTGTACAGCCAAACTGCTTTGCATAAGATTTTGTAAATACATCTATAATCTGCTGTGTTTGAGAATACATTTTAGAATTTACACACAGTTTGTCAATTTGCATGTTCATAGGTTTGTAGGTGTTTTCTAGGCTAATGACCACAAGGGCCTTTTTAAGCCTAGCCATGCATCCCAAGTCTTTACTCCTTCCAATTCTTATGTATCTATAAAATGGCTTCTTATTATGCTCAAAATCTTTACAAACATTTTCTTCCAGTTTTCCTGATCTTGTCTAGTAATATACTTAATTTATCTGTCTAGTTTGTTTATTTCAATTTTCAAAGTCAGAGTTTAACCTCTTCTCTTTTTCTTATATTTTGTATCTTACCTTAATCAAGTATATTGTTCTCATGGAAATATATCCTTCTGATGTTGTATGCACAGTCCCTGATGTTAAACATTTGCTTTGCCTTAATTATATATTTGCATTATACATGATTCTCCCCACCAAGAGTGGCCACTCAGTTTTTCAATAAATAAGGGAGTCAGCCTAGACATTACATGTATCAGCATGATTGCAAGCATTTTATCTGAGCCCATAATTGTATTATTTTTGATTTTGTGTAGGGTTGTTGTAATAGAACTCAATGATATTACTGTATAGCAGTACTTGTGGGATACAGGAAGACACTCTGGTGTGCCTAATATTTTCATACAAGACATAATGCTGGAGTAGCATTTATTAAACTTAGCAGAAATAACCATAGGATTAGGTGATAATTGATTCTATACATTCAAAGTCACAGTGGGATTTTGAATTTTCTGGTAAGAGTTTATGTAACAACAGAATTCCTATTTATTATCAACCATAGCGAATCCAGTTTAGAACCTTTCCCTTTTCTGACGTATTTTAAATTGAAAGTCATTGATTATTTTATTGAGTTTTATGTTATTTCCTCTTGAAGTTTTAGGAAGGATTAAGAGGGACAAAACTAAAATTTGAGTCAAATTTGGGGTTGCCCATGAAAATCAGGGAAAGTTGACAGTTATGGTCAGTGAATATAGGCTGTAGGGTAAAGGCAGATAGGCTTTGGCAAATTTAGAAGATCAAATGGAAGCTTTGGGAGGATAATGAAGGTGAAAGGGATAAATCAGTTTAATGAGACAGAGAAAAAGGAATGGACGTCAGACTATGATCATTTTTGAAAGAGAAGGCATGACTGAGAGTACCAGAATGGACTAGAATTGAGAAGACTGCAAGTATATAGAAGTGAACTGAGAGACTGGAATGAAGAACAGTTGGGCTATGTAGAAGAGTTGGAAGAAGGGAGCAAAGAGGGAATGTCTATCCTTCAGGCATGGGAAAGGGACGTTTAGGCTGACCATAGGAAATTCGTTACTGTAAAGGGAAATGATCAGGAGGCTAGATGCTGAAAGAAAAGTGGAGACACAAAGTGGGAATAGGTAAGGTACTAGGGAGAAAGGAATCAACTGGGGAATGTAAAAGGAAGAAAATGAAAATACATTCACATTGATGAAAGGAGTATGTAATTGGCTTTATTAAGCTCAGGAACATAGGCACATAGTAACATACTAGGAAAGTGATCACAGGGGCCATAAGATGATTAGTTATAGACTCTTTTAAAGCACTTAACAGTGCTCACTTCCCAAATGAAGTAGGGCTGTAGATGCTAATCCTGGTATAAAGTTGTATAAACCCATCTAGTTATTAAGACTAATCTTAAAGGTTGCCAAAGTAGTACTTTGTTGTTATACCTGTAGTGGTAAGTTTTCCATAGGCGAGGAATACATTGAGTTATGAATCTTTCTGTCCAGTAAATCTTATTTATTTGTTGGTATAGATTTAGGTCCTTAGTGTGGGTATTTGTAGAGCTAGTGGCTTTGCAAACAATAAGAGGTCAAATGCAATTTGTTCTTTCATGGCTTGAAAAGCAAAGCAGAGTCATGCTCATCTATCAGGATAATTGAAAGATATAAGATGTTTAATTTTCTTGGTTAGAAATCTTTGGGGGCTTTCCAATTAAGCAATATGCTTGTATTTGTTCATACCAAAGAAGGCATTGGAATCACTGATGGGTCTGATAAAGGAATGTATAGTGGTAGGATAACTTCTCTGAATCTTGAAGATATTCCCTGGTAAATAAACTGAGACAGGTAGAAGGATTTCTTGACTATACTGGAAACATGATTGAATGGAAGAGAGAATTATCCACATAAATACTTAGAGCTCATATGAGTGTATCTGTTTGAAGAAGAGTAGCATTCATAATATATGAGGTGGGAGCAACTTTTCTACTATGTACTAAATGCTACTATGCTGTACTTTTTTTCATTTAGTTTAAGACCATTTTGGTACATCATGTGTATGCATTTTTCAGCTGTTTCTGAACCTGTTTTTTATCAGTGGATGAGCAGATAGCAGAGCCCAGTTTGTAGTCATCAGCAGATATCGGCACCCACACATCTGGGACATTGGCTTGGATGCCTGCAAAATATTGACCACCTGTGGCATCCTTCAAGTTGCAATTTTACATTCAGAAAAGGAACCAATGACTTTTACAGCTTAGGATATATTGGGTGTCCAATTTGCAATCCGACAGTGTACAAATGTATGTTAAGCTTATATAATTTTTAAATGAAGCCAGCATGTGGAATACTGTCAAAAGGCTTGGTTACATCAAGATAAGTACTATGCACAGAACAACCAGTATCCTCAGCCCCTAGAGCATCTTCAAAGAACTGACAAGGACTTGCCCTTTACAAAACCAAACTGATTGGGATCCAGATCACTTAGGTTACCTCTGCCTGGATAAATGAGTTCTGCTATGATACATTCCATGGCTTCCAGTAATAGATGAATAATGGAAATAGGTTATGGGAGAGTGACAAGAAATAGCTGGAAGCACAGAATCATAGAAGGTGGTGAAATGTTTAAAAGTATCAGAGACAGTTCACTGTATTTTATTGCTTATAATAGGCTATGGTTTCAGACATGCAGTTCGCCAGTAGGTTGAAGGTAATGCTTGACTGCTACATTCTATTGTCCTCGCACAGTCTGAGCATTATTGTTTCTATAATTATTTCCTAACTGCTGGTTGCTGTTTTATGCATGTTAATGACATGATGGCGATAATGACACAGACCTTTACAACTAGCACATGCAGTAGAGGAACACAATTCTTATGGGCTGTTTGCTGTCTCCTATAAGCATCTTTTTCACTGGTATTAAAGCTTACATACTTCAGTCCTGGTATGCTTAAATGTTTGCTGCCAGCTTTAAAAAACATATGACATTTGTGTGTTTTCCTAACTTCCATTGGTGGGAGATCAGTTACATCCTTCTGTACACAGAGCTATAGACTGTGGTTGAACTGCAATGCTGAAGTGACTTCTATGGCATCCCACAGTGACACAGCTGCAGCACTTTATATTTTTTTATGTTTAATGTTTTAAAACAAGGTGTGCTTATGTTGGTTCTTCTCAGCAATATCTTCTACGGTAGTATATGTGGTCTGTTTGGGCCACTGAGAATGCCAAGGAGGGTCATTGTCTGTATACTCTGTGGTTTTGCCCACAACATTCTCCATCACACAGATACCATACTCTGAGGTACATGTATTTCTGAGTCATATATGATTTGTCCATGTATGTTGTCTTCCTAATACATTTCAGGTATGCAGTTGTGTGTATAACTAATATCAGGGTGTTTTTCTACTTTTGTGAATTGTGTAAAGCTCCAGTACATGTTATTTCCATGCATTAGCCTACATCAGCGTGGTAAACCTTCATGATTCCCTTCCTGAATCACCTGCATTAGCAAACAGTGCAATACCAATTAAAAAAATATCTCCATGTTTCGGATATCAAACACTCTCAACTTTGACAATAGTTTGTCATTTAACAATGCAGATTTCAGAAAGATCTGTGACAACATGAGAGTCCATCACTAGAAAATTACTTTATATAGTCATAGCCCAATAAGGTGGTGGCAATATTCATGGCAGATACTGGAAAAGTGCAAAAAATATGCTGAGAATAAATTCAGAACTGTACAATAAAAAGAAAGTACTAAAAAACAAAAAAGTACCGAAACTAACACAGCTGAAGGTAAAACAAAGAACTTTAACGCACACAAAAGAGAATAAGCGCTCTCATGGTGTGCTCTCACCGCTTCATCAGACAGTTCTCAACTAGTAACAAAAGCACTTAAATAGCATGTTAATCAGACAATTAAGACATTAATCAAAGCAACAATTATCTAAAAGGAAAAGAGTCACAACTAGAAAACAGGCAAATACAACATATAGAAAGGATAAAAAATAGATAAAAAACAGTCCTATACTTAGTGTTTGAAAGGTCTAGCTTTTAAAAAAGGCTTAAGAGAGACAGCTTCATTAAGACCTGGTGTCTTATCAGCATTAAGAGACAGAATCCATGTTTGCTCTGCAGATTCTGTGCAATTTCTAAGGTCTCCCCCTCTTAGACTCTCAGGAATAATCTCGAGCACAAGAAATTTAAAATGATGTTCCTATCCCTGGCACATAATATGCTTAGCAAGATCATAAGTGTATTTCCTGGTACAATGGGAGAAAGATGTTCTACTTCAAGCTGAGGTCTTCTCTGAACACAACTTATGGTATGTAAGATTTGTGGACGATATTTATTTGTTGTGGAAGGGGACAGTGTAGAGTCTCGTGCACTTTATAGAGTTTTTACATCAGTCTACAGATTTTCTAAGATTTACTTTTAAATATTCTTTTGATGAAATTGAATTTCTTGATATTAAGGTGAACAAAACTTATTTGACTATCCTAGTAACAAGTATTTATAGGAAACCCACAAGAAAGAATAATCTGCTACATAGATATAGCATGCATCCTAGGCATGTTACGCAGAATGTTGTTAAGGGGCAGGTGTACAGGGTCATGAAACTCCACAATAATGACAAACATCTTGCCGAGGCCTTGGAGACCTTGAAAATGGATTTTATAGATGGAGCTATAAGGAAAAGGATACTGACAGTTGTATTACTGATGCATATAAGAGGTACAGGCAAGCACAGGAGGACTATGGCTGACCAAGTTCGCAGACAACTGCAAACTACGGGCTATAACTGACTCTCTGGCTGACACAGACATCCTCCAAAAGGGTCTCACTGAGACGGATACCTGGTGTCAAAATCATGGCCTCAAGCTAAATGCCAAAAAGTGCATAGTCATCACCTTTGGAAAAAACAAAGTACCCACAAACTACCACATATGTGGTAGTCTCCTAAATACGGAAGATATAATAAGGGATCTGGGGACCCCAAGTAGATATTAATCTCACCTTTGATAATCACATTGCCAAAGTGGTTAGAAAATCCTTCTATGTGGCCCACCTAATCACAAAAGGTCATTGTGCCCCTCTACTCATCACTCATCAGACCCATCTTAGAGTACAATGCCCCATTTGGGATGTACCTTACAAGACACCTGCAACAGCTGGAAAGACCACAGAAGTACTTCACCAAGAGGATCAATGGCCTCAAACAGATGCCCTATGCAGCTTGACTGAAGAAACTCCAGTTGTACTCAATTGTATACCACCTAGTCAGAGGTGATGTCTGCCTGACATACAAGGCCATGTCCAACCCAGAATTGATGGACATGCTCCACCTAAAGAAAACCTTATCCCCTCGAGCCACACAATCTAGGGATTTAAACCTCACCACAACAATAAATAGGCCGTGATGGAGGGATAGATTCCTGTCCCAGAGACTTCCCATGTTTTGGAACAAGATCCCAATCTACATTAGGCAGAGCACCTCGCTAACACTCTTCAAAAGAATCCATAACGAGTGGATGGGAAACAGAAAGTTTACCTCGGGGATCACTTCAGTGGCTCTGCTGGACAGAGGCACGGGGAACTAATCTAAGTGGGGTGGGAAAAGCCAACACATTCGGGCTAGGCTTATAAATGCCTTCGGGCAGATAGCCTAGTACCCACCTATGAACCTATGATCCTATATTATGATGCTGCATTTAACACTGAAGCCAAAGCTACAGAACAAAGGACAGGATTGATTAGGTTTCCCCTCATGTACTCTTCTGATGTTAGTAGTATATGTGACATTATTAAAAGGAACTGGGGCATTTTGAAAACTGCAGATGAATTAAGAAATGCCACAGACACTGTTCCATATTTTTCTTTTAAAAATAAGTCTTTGAAAAGGCATTTGTGCTATAATACTACTTTTAACATGGTTTTACAGTCAGAGAGGCATGGCACTTTTAAATGCAGGAATTGCACAGCCTGCCAGTTTATACACTCTAATCCTACTTACATACACCCTAACATGCACTTTAAAATAGATACAAACTTTTATGCTGTTGCAGGGCTATGAACATTGTTTATTTCAGTTACTGCACTGTTTGTCATGCTTTTTATGTAGGCATGAGTAATAGACAACTCAAAGGCAGGGTGTTAGAACATCAGAGAGACATTAGAAACAGGAAATACACTTATGCTCTTGCTAAGCATATTATGTGCCAGGGACAGGAGCATCATTTTAAATTTCTTGTGCTCGAGATTATTCCTGAGAGTCTAAGAGGGGGAGACCTTAGGAATCGCACAGAATCTGCAGAGCAAAAATGGATTCTGTCTCTTAATGCTGATAAGACATCAGGTCTTAATGAAGTTGTCTCTCTTAAGCCTTTTTTAAAAGCTAGACCTCTCAAACACTAAGTATAAGACTGTTTTTTATATATTTTTTATGCTTTCTATATGTTTTATTTGCCTGTTTTCTAGTTGTGACTTTTTTCCTTTTAGATAATTGTTGCTTTGATTAATGTCTTAATTGATTGATAAACTTATGCTATTTAAGTGCTTTTGTTACTAGTTGAGAACGGTCTGATGAAGCGGTGAGAGCACACCATGAGAGTGCTTATTCTCTTTTGTGTGTGTTAAAGTTCTTTGTTTTACCTTCAGCTGTGTTAGTTTCGGTACTTTTTTGTTTTTTAGTAGTTTCTTGTTATTGTGCCGTTCTATTTTTATTCTCAGCATATTTTTTGCACTTTTGAATTTCTTGGTTGAGAATAAAGCATGGCAGATGGCAATGATGTTGAACTGACCTTTAATCCTACCAGGAATGCTTCTTCTATCAAAAGAGTGGCTAGTGATCGCCTTAACAACATTATGGAAATTGCATCTAACCGCCTCCTTGTCACTGACCTTACCTTGATTTCTGCAGATGATTTGGATACAAACAAAACTTATCCACTGTTCATGAACAAATTTAAAGAACTGGAAAACATGCTTTACAAATTTAAGCAGCTGCAATGACAGCGCTTTCATCTGGAAGCATCATTAAAGCATAAGGTTGTACCCAGAGGCCTAAGGATTCTCAATATGCCTAGTTATGGTAATATATACCCAGACCTGCTAATGAAATGGCAGTCATTTATTCTGCAAGCAAGCTCTGGTTACTTGGAACTTCTTTAGAATTCTTTCTTCCTGAAGAGAAAAAACTGCAATATCAGATCTCAGTTCCACAGGTGAAATTTATAGTTCCTCTCCTACTGATATTATGGGAGACAAACTTGATAACCTCTGTGATAACATCTTGGCTTATGGGAAGAGGTTACAGTCTACGAAAATAAAGAAATTACAACTCGACATCAAAGATTTTACTACTGGAGTGGTTTTTGCATGGGGTAGAAGTAACCACCCACCAGACGTGAACTCGGAAGATGCATCACCATCGGATTCTTTGCATGAAGCTACCAGTGAATCTTTGAATCAACCTGTATCTTCAATGGGAGGAGCCGCAAATGCCAACTCCACAAAACTGGTTCAGTCGACTGGAAGCGAAGCTGAGTCATTACACCACCTTAGTACCACTAAGGTAATACCTCTGATGCATTTTCATAAAAAAAGGAAATCCCATTCTGATGATAATAGTGACTCCAACACTAACATCAGCACTAGAGCCAGGCCTACGGTCACCACTTCTTTTCAACTGCAGAGCCCTTTTCCTATCATTGACAGGTCACAGAATTGAGGGAGGAAGGGCAGACATTACCGCCTCCTGAGTACAGGTACGAACGTGAACCTAATAGGCTAATGGAAACAGAGGTTAACAACTTGGTTTTTAATATTTCTTCTGTACAGCTTACTGTCGCACTGTTAGCATTCCTGAACAAAGGTCTATCATTCATCCCTGCCAGAGAAGCTGAGCTAACTAGTGTCTTAACTGATCTTAAATTGTTTGGTAGGACTCTTACATTGAAAGCTATGCTACCTGACACTGTTGATATTGACACTGCTTCCTTTAGAAAACCCAGCACTTTTATCCCAATACCCAAAGCCAAGATAGAGACCTTTATTCAGACTTGTAAGAAACAAATAAGAAGAGAGTTCGAATCCAATAGAAAGAGGAGATACTTTAATCTTAATAATGATGACTATGCAGCCCTCAATGAACTCAAGAATTTGAGATCCTTGGAGATTAGACCAGTAGATAAGGGTGGTGAAATTCTCGGCTAGACAAGGACTTATACCAAACACAAATGCATAAATTGTTGTGTGATGACACTACTTATGTTTGTATTTCTAAAACCGCTGTTTATTATTATTAGTAGAGTTTTTACATCAGTCTACAGATTTTTTAAGATTTACTTTTAAATATTCTTTTGATGAAATTCAATTTCTTGATGTTAAGGTGAACAAAACTGATTTGACTAGCCTAGTAACTAGTATTTATAGGAAACCCACAAGAAAGAATAATCTGCTCCATAGAGATATCATGCATCCTAGGCATGTTACCCGGAATGTTGTTAAGGGGCAGGTGTACAGGGTCATGAGACTCCACAATAATGATAAACATCTTGCTGAGGCCTTGGAAACCTTGAAAATGGATTTTATAGATAGAGGCTATAAGGAAAGGATATTGACAGTTGTATTACTGATGCATATAAGAAGAGAAGGGGCAAATGTAGGCCATATTACAATGCTGCATCTAACACTGAAGCCATAGCTACAGAACAAAGGAAAGGATTTATTAGGTTTCCCCTAACATACTCTTCTGATGCTAGTAGTATATGTGACATTATTAAAAGGAACTGGGACATTTTAGATCCTGTAGATGAATTAAGAAATGCTATAGACACGGTTCCATATTTTTCTTTTAAAATTAACAAATCTTTGAAAAGGTATTTGTGCTATAATACTTCTACATTTAACAATGTTTTACAGTCAGAGAGGTATGCCACTGTTAAATGCAGGAGTTGCACAGCCTGCAAGTTTATACAATCTAATCCTACTTACATACACCCTAATATGCACTTTAAAATAGATACAAATTTTTATGCTGATTGAAGGACTAAGAACATTGTTTGTTTCAGTTACTACACTGTTTGTCATGATTTTTATGTAGGCATGAGTAACAGACAACTCAAAGATGAGAGACATTAGAAACAGGAAAGACACTAATGCTCTTGCTAAGCATATTATGTGCCAGTGACAGAAACACAATTTTAAATTTCTTGTGCTAGAGATTATTCCTGAGAGTCCAAGATGGGGAGACCTAAGGAATCGCACAGAATCTGCAGAACAAAAATGGATTCTGTCTCTTAATGCTGATAAGTCACCAGGTCTTAATGAAATTGTCTCTCTTAAGCCTTTTTTAAAAGCTAGACCTCTCAATTACTAAGTATGGGACTGTTTTTTATATATTTTTTTATGCTTTCTATATGTTTTATTTGCCTGTTTTCTAGTTGTGACTTTTTTCCTTTTAGATAATTGTTGCTTTGATTAGTGCCTTAATTGACTGATTAACATGCTATTTAAGTGCTTTTGTTACTAGTTGTGAACACTGTGATGAAGCGGTGAGAGCACACCTTGAAAACGCTTACTCTCTTTTGTGTGCATTAAAGTTCTTTGTTTTACTTTCAGCTGTGTTTGTTTCGGTACTTTTTTAGTTTTTTATCAGATACTGGAAAAGCCTTAAGGACCACCAAAATAAAGAGATGCATGAAGTTAAATGTGTATCATGTGGACTGTGAAGGTATACAATGTAACCCCAATAGGTGCCAAATCAGCTCAAAAGACATTCTACAATGAGTTGAGGAAGACTTTCCTTGCATTTATAAAGCTGTTGATGTTACTAGCCTACACACATGTTCAGAATTATGGTATATGCAGATAATATGAGACACTCTAGTCTGCATAGTCTACAAAAGGAAAACTTACCATAGCAAATTTAATGAGCCATCATGAGTGCAGTTCACTACTGCTCAACCATATAATGCTGTTGCTGTGAATGGCTCCTTGATAATTGCCATAAACTGGAGTAGCACACTGACAAGATGCTGTCCTTTGCTGAAATGAATGATGACTTTGAGAAAACTGATTTTGCATA
>NC_056735.1:1547872347-1547882347 GCF_019279795.1 Protopterus annectens
ATTCAGATGAGAGTGGTTTTGTCAAGAAAAGCAGGAGTTTTGTTTTTTCTGAAATTAGAAGTAGCTGGGCTTCTCTCAGCCATGTCTTTATTGAGGTGAATGTGGCTTGAGTGCATTGCTGGAGATGTATGTTACTAGAGGAAGAAATTATGATAGTGTCATCTGGGTATTGGATAATGGAGCTAAGGGGTGACGAGGCATGAAGGTTGTTGAAAACACTGAAGAGTAGGGGTCCAAGTGCTAACCCAATTGTGTTGGTTGGATATTGGGATAATTTATTTTGCCATTTGATGCATTGCTGGTGGTTGGATAGGTAGCTTGCAAACCATTGGAGGGATGATGGGGTCCAGCCTACAATGTATAGCTGAGGAAAAAAGTCTGCTGTGGCACACTGTGTCAAATATCTTTGATAAGTCTTGTACTGAGACAGAGGTGATATTACCAGAGTCAATGTATTTGGACACAGTGCCCATGAAGAAGATTAGGGCAGTGATGGTGCTGTGTAATGGGTGGAAACCATGTTGGGTAGGGGAAATTAGTTTGTTTTGGATGAGGTGGTGCAGCAGGTGCTTATACATGCATTTGTTTCCAGGAGTTTGGAAAGAGGAGAGAGACTGGAGATTGGTTGATAATTAGATAGATCAATGGAATTGCCCCCTTTATGTAACAGGGTGATGACAGATTTTTTTCCAGAAGTTAGGGACAATGGACTCTGCTATGGAGAGATTTATAAGGATACTGACAGGATATGCTATGGCTTCTGCAGCAAGTTTTAAATATTCAGGAGGGAGGTTGTCAGAAGAGAGGGAGAGGGAGCATGGTTTTAGTTTTTGAAGTAGTTTTGAATGAGAGAGGTAGGGACACGTTTAAGAGAAAAGGGGATAGAAGATGTAGTACTGGGTTGTTGGGAAGGTGAAGGGTGTTTTTTGCTTATGTAGGAGTCTTGAGACAAGGGTGGAGGGGGATCAGAAATGGTGCTTGAGGTAGTTGTGGAGGTGGGATTTGTTAACAGTTTGATTATGCTGTCAAAAAAGTGAGAATTAAACAGGTTGGCTACCTCTGAGGGGGTTTTGTCAGGGTATGGTGAAGGAGTATGCTTAAAACCTGGGGTAAGCAAGTTTAGGATATGTTTCCAAAATTCATTTGCTTTATTTTTGTTTTTTTTTTGTTTTTTTGTGGTTTACCAATTGATTGGAAAAGTATTATTATTTTTTTTGCTTTATTTCATAGCTGTTTATATTGTATTAGGTTGACATCAGACTTGTTATTGTGCCATTCCTTCCATGCTTTATCTCTACCTTGTAGATGTTTGGTATTTTTTTGTTAGCCAGGGAGCATGGGTATTTTTTATTCTTTTGGTACGTTGGGGGACTAGGCTTTTGAGGATGTTTAGAAATATATTGTTGAAGTATCCAAGGGCATCTTCTAGTGGTAGTGTTTTAAGTGGGTTTCAGTTAGTGTTTTAGGATTTCATTAAACTTTTGTTGGTCAAAGTTTCTAATATTTCTGGTAGTTTTGTACGTGTGGGTTCTTGTAATTTGTGGTATGGATCTATATATCAATATAGGTTGGTGGGCACCAAGAGTATTGGGTAGAGTGTGGGGAGTAGAGTATTTGTCTGAATTAGAAACAAGTATCTAGTCACGAGTTGCACCTTGGGTATTGCTGTTATGTATACGGGTGGCATTGGTAATGAGCTGGGTTTATGCCAATCTCTTTCTTCATATAACTATTCCTGGTTTAGAGGGGAGCATTCCAGATAAAATAAAAAGTAAAATGATTCCAATAAATCAGAAAGTTAGCTGTTCTATGGTATCATTAGTTTGACACTGCATGAGTTTCAATACATTTTTATTTACAAAAATCAAATAATCAGGTTAGGAGCTTGCATTTTATTCTTCAAATGTACTTCCTTACCATTAATAAGGTTATTTTGCATGAGTTTGTACTGAAATGCACAATATGCATTTCTTCACAAAAAGGATTTCCTTATTCCTTGTCAAGTGCATTCTGAATGAGGTCCTATCTGGCCAAGTGCAACTCACTGATGCTGATCTCTCTAGTCACTGTTTTTGATAGGAAATCACTGCCAGTGCACTGCACCTACAACTTTCAGAGATTTAGGAAATAACTGTCAGGGCATTGTACTTACAACTTTTCTCAGATTTAAGAAATCACAGCCAGTTTACTGTGCCTACAACTTTCACAGATTTAGGAAATCACTGCCAGAGCACTGCACCTACAACTTTTAGATATTTAGGAAATCTCTGTCAGAGCACTTTACCTACAACTTTCACAGATTTAGGAAATCACTGCCAGTGCACTGTGCCTACAACTTTCACTGATTTAAGAAATCACTGCCATTGCACTGCACCTACAGCTTTCACAGATTTAGGAAATCACTGCCATTGCACTGCACCTACCACTTTCACAGACTTTTCTTTTCTTTATTTTGGTGCAACTGTGGAGATTATATAGATAGATGTTTGGAGAGTGTGTAGTCAAGGGGTATAGGAAGGAATGACTGCCTGCAAAAAATGTATTTCTGGACAATCTATTGTTCTGAGAAATGGTTTCTTGATGAGTTACACCTTGATGATTTGTGATGGATGCAGGAAAATGTTGCAAATGTGCTGACAGTCTCTTATTCAAATTAATACTTCAGTTTTCCGTGAAAGAAACCTTTACTATGCAACTCATCTTTCAGAGTAGATATGAAAATGTTCACTCCTTTTTAAAGGTTAATATAGACATTCATGGATGTTGGACATGTGAGTTGTGAAACATCTTTTACTTTTAAATAAATGTTTAAATTTTTAGATAAGTGAAGAAACCATAAATTACAAATTCACTTCCTGATTTTACAGTACAGTATATTTCATATATCACATGAACAAACCACTCAAATATTCTACTTTTCACAGAAACCTGCCAATTGTTTCCCAGCATGTTAGCAACACTCATCTTTGAGGTAGCAGTCATCAGAAGGCCAGTGAATTATGTTGATTTTCACAGACAAATTACCACATTTGAGTAAGAGAAAATGGATCATATGAATTTAATGTGCTTGTTAACCTATGGAAAAACATTTTTTGTGTATTTTATGACCATGAGAATGTTGCTGTTTTGACCTTGTAGCTTCCAAAGATTTTAAACTATTTAGTCTGGTTAATGACATATAAGTTAAAAGACACATGCTTATTCATAGTAAGTCATATTTTTGTCAGTTTTTAAGGTTCTAGCAGTGTTTTCCATTGACTTTAATGGGCTTGGTTAATTGCCTAATTTGTACTGAATAAGGGCTATGTAGTTTGTATAGGCCTGTACACTTGTTTGGTTTGGAATGGATTGTCAAGTGGGTGGCTTTCTGTTTTACCTTGAACATACTGTTGTATATATCTTGATTATTTCCTTATTTTGAAGAGACCTTTTTAATGTATTTCAGTAGTAGACTGAAGGATGTGTTAGGATTTGTTAATTTTATACTATTGTCATATTTTTTATATAGTTTAAACAAAATTAGGTCCATTTGATGATACATTTTTCAGTCAGTTTTATTTTTTAATTCATTTATTGATTTATATATTTGCTTACTTTTCATTTTACTGTCAGTAAATTTCATTTCTAGCGTTCAAACTTATGGTAGCTGGGTTGTTTTATGGCTACTCAGGTATATTTTATATGTGCACAGCCCAAAGTTTTTAGTTTATTTTTTACTTTCAAATGAAGGAGAGATGCAGTCTCTATTTTACTTCAAGTATGTAATTAATTTTGTTCTTTAATAATAACAATAGACATGGATTTGGAGGTTGCTTTCTATAGGCCAGGGTGTTTTGCAGTTGTTCATGTATCTGAACTTTGCATGAGTAGTGTGCAGAATTTTATTTTAAACGTTTTGTGAGTAGTGTAACTGTAGTGATTTAGGGGAGTTTGAATAAGTTTTATGCTGTGTCAAGGCTGTAGTTGAACTTTTGCTGAAGCATTAAGAATGTGAATAGCCAAAGATTAGTACACTGGTTTCACTACACACTTGTATGGTTTATAAGTCAAATAAATAAATAATTATAGAGCATATATTAAAAAAAAAAAAAATGATATATATATATATATATATATATATATATATATATATATACACACACACACACACACACACACACACACACACACACACACACACACACACACATATATATATATATATGTGTGTGTGTGTGTGTGTGTATATGTCGTGCATATTCAGCAAACTTCCATGCAAGAATAGCTTATTCTTGCACAGAAGGGACCGTTCCCATGCAGCACGGCAGCGCGCCATGCATATTCATGAAGGCGTGCTGGTGTGCTGTAATACGGACACAGTTCTGTGTACAAATGCAGGGGGTGTGTCTGAGAGCAGTGCTCTCACAATTCACATGCCTGATGCACACTAGAATTGCTGTACAACAATACAAATAGAACAAGATCGCTCGTTACACCTCTCAACCTATTAAAGTAAGAATTCTGGACAAAGCCATAAGTGACAATTGCCACTACAAATTTAGAAAGTTGATAGAATAACAGGTTTAGCATTAGCATGAATTTTTTGAAGGGTATGAAGTATGTAACGCACACCTCACAACCCGTTAGAGTAAGAAATCTGGACAAAGCCATAAGGGACAATTACCATTACAAACTTATAGCGAAAGTTGATAGAATAACAGGTTTAGCATTAGCATGAATTTTCTGAAGGGTATGAAGTATATAATGCACACCTCACAACCTGTTAGAATAAGAAATCTGGACAAAGCCATAAGGGAGAATTGCCATTACAAACGTATAGAAAGTTGATAGAATAACAGGTTTAGCATTAGCGTGGATATTCTGAAGGGTACAAAGTAAAAAATGCAACAAATAACATTTTTTTTCACATCTGCAATAAAGTTTAAGTGTAGCTACATGGGTGTGGCCATTGCTTAGTTATGCTGAGCCCAGCTAAAACAGCAAGATAAGTTAAAAAGCAACATACATCCAACATCAGCAGTAGTGCAATAGTGTAGTGGTTAGAGCATACGTTTTGCATGTAGTCATCCACAATTTGTGTCTTACCAAAGCCATTTCCATTTTGTATGTGAAATCATTACAATTTTAATTTATTTGTATATTTATGTAGGAAGTAACTTATATTTCCCAACCAGAATGCCCCATACAGTATAGTCATACAAGAATAAATGTAATGAAAGCACATTGGGGGATGTCAGGGAAGGTAGATAAATTTATAATATGTAATGAATGATAAATTAATCCCATACAGGTGGTAGTTCAATATAATATAATATAAGCAATGCTAAGCATTACACAGCTATGCTGACCGGGTGTAAGCATTGTGTAAATATAAATGCTAAGCAATGAGTAGCCCAGCTAAGTGGATTTGCCCATTGGTAAGCAGTGCTGAACCTGCCCATTTAAGCACTGCCAACCTTAGCTAACTAGGTTTGCCCTTAGCTTAGCTAAGCTCAGCATATTCAAAACTGTCCAATCACGGGAAAGGGTTGGTAATTCACCATATTTAAACCTTGCAGGTGGGAATACAGCTCATAACTGGTTGTAGCTCCCCACTGTAGGCAGTATGGCAGGTGTTGTAGAGGGCATGCACTTTTGGGTGCAGTGCTGGGGTATACAGGAGTCCAAGGTCATGCTAGGACTCCTTGTAAAAAAACATGATGTGAGACTGCTGCAGGACCAGTACCAGGGCTCCCAATACAAAGTGAAAGCTTTGGAAAGTCTCTCCCGTGATCTCACCAGTGCCACTGGTATCCCTCCGACTGGTGAGCAGGTCTGACACCACTATGCTGATTTGAAGCAGAGAAAAAGAGAGCTCTTAGAACAGTTGGTCCAAGAAACAAGACAGAGGGGTGATGTCCCAACAGTGTGTAAGTATTCATAGCAATAACTGTTTATCAAAGTCCAGCCAGTGTATGTGATGGATAGGTATGCATAAATGTTTCTCTATTTTCATTACAGCTCCAGCTGAGCAGGTTGAGAACCAGGAAGCCCATGCCAGTAGGTTGCAAAGGCTGTGTTGCGAGGCTGGTGAGTAACAATCTAGCTTGTACTATACATACCAAATAAATATAAAGAAGTAGAATGTCACCTGGCATTATTAAAAACTGTGTATGGTTTAAACTTAATAAAGCAGACAATATTACAGTAATAGTCTCATATAGGTCATATATTAATAAAATGTAATTGCCTGTGAATAAAAATCTAAACCCTGGACTGATTGTGTTTACTCTGCTATGGTATGATTTGAAATGTGTACAGGTAATGCATAGCAACTATAGCTCTGAAAGCATTAAACAATCAAGTCTCATCTGACAAAGTCAGTGCTTCTATAACACATGGGATTAACTGATACTACAAATGTCATGCACCAAGATCTGATATCTGAATTGTAATGTTGTGTTAGCCACTGTTTTCCACACTGTGCTATGTGAACAGGTATGTACTGTTGTAAATACAAAGCCAGATTGTACAACAAAGAAAGAATGAGAAAGCAATCATTCAAGAAAGAGACATCATTGTCTTAATAGTGCCCTGTGATGAAACATACACTTGTCATATTTTTAGCAGAAACAGTGATGGTTCAAATCCTGGGAATGGTAGTAAGCTGTGTGCTTAATTTCAAGTAGGATTTTGTGAAAATGTGTAGACACAGTCAGGTAGTATTAAAAAACATTCCCTCCACAGGTCTCCCAGGTAAGATAAGGTATAAAGTAGCTATAAGAAGGCTGTAGTTATACTGTGTCCAACACCCATGATCCAACCCCAAGGTTGCAAATGACAGCAAGATAAGTACATACCCCAAGTGGTCTCCCCCAAGAAATATTTAAAAGTGCCATGCTGTCACAGCTACAGGTCCCTGCTAACAACAACCAGGGTGACTGATAGAAATCAAGGCAGAGTGCATCAGCAGCACACACACACGCACACACACACACACACACACACACACACACACACACACACACACACACACACACACACACACACACACACACACACACACACACACTGTGAGTGCACATATGTTACCCTGACTGTGGGAATATGGGTAAAACAGTCATGTAGTATTAGCAAACATTCACTCCACAGGTCTACCAGGTAAGAGAAAGTTCAAAGTAGGTATAAGAAGGCTGTAATTATACTGTGTACAAATATACCACTGCCCAACCCAAGGCTATAGTTGTAACAATACCTGTAGAGTAATGAGTAGAGCAATGATCATTAAAGCTATGACCACTGCAAGAATCTACATTTGTTAACTGACATCTACCCTACCATATCTTCACCAATAATGTAAACACATAAATGAATAGGTATGTTTTCTGCCAAACCTGCTGTTGGGACATGTGTCCTGTTGTTCTAAAAACATTGAAATGTATTCCAATTAATGTTCCTTGTTCAAATACCATCATTGGTGGTCTGTTGCTATCAGTGTAACCTGCATGCTGGTGTAATGCCCACTGTGGTTCCATATATGCATGGGTTCTGTTTGATATGCAAATGTTCTAAATGTGTTATATTAGGTTAATGGGAATACTCATGCATGCTGTTGTAACTAATCCTGGAATGTGTTAACCATTACTAACCAACAAATGTTCTAAAACTGCAAAACCATAGCACGTAGGCAAGGCTGATTCCAGCAGATCAGCCTCTCCCACCTCATCTGGCCATGGCACCAGGCCCCAGCACATCTGGGACCCACCCCAGGACTTCTTTGTCTGCTGATCCTGCACCATCTTCAGGTGGAACTGCGTCAGGGGATGGGTGTGGGCATGGACAGGATCCTGTCATCCGAAGCCAGGTCTGGGGTTGGTGTGTAGCGAGCTCCACAAGGAATTTGGAGAACTGCTATGCCAGCTTGAGGTCCATGTGGTGCATTTAGAGGGTCAGCCTGCCCCTCCTGCTCAGCCCCCAGCACAGCCACCTTCGCGACCGTGAAGGTGCAGTGCTGACTGCCCATGGGTGGGGACCTCAGTCCCACTGTATCCATTTGGGGGCTCATGGGCTTCCAATTACCAAACACCCCTCCCTGTAAAAAGTGTTTACCCCCACATGTGTCATATACCACTCAAGTATGCTGTCTTGTCTGTCTTCCTACCCAACCTACCTCCCCAAATATACCTACTATCCTTCCCCACCATCCGACTCTCACCTTAAAAAAAGGTCAATTTGTTCCCAAAAAAAAATTCACCCCATACAATTGCTGTCCATTTCGCACATTTGTCCACTGGACATGTAATCTGGTCTAATTTGCTTCACAACACATTATTGTTGTCTTCACCCCTCTCTTAGGGGTTTGAGTGTCCAAATATACCTCCAATTCAGTGTATATGCACAGCTGTTGCTGTATAAGTAATGGACAGCTATGGACCTTCCCTACACCCATCCTGCACATCCCTAGCTACTTTCCCTACTGTCTTTTCCTCTGTGCACCCCCTTTTTCACCACTTTCTTATTACCCTTTTTTGTTCCTTTTCTTTTAAAAAAATAAGCACAGGGGTAAGTGGGAGTAAGCTGTTTTAAGCAGTAATAAGCGAGATTAATCTTGTTTGCATGGCACTAAACAATGCTTGCACAGGTGAAGCACTTTTAAGGCTGTCTGTAAGCATATTTAACTGGAAATTAGCATTGCTTATCACCGAGCAAACCCACTTACAACTGCTTAAAAGTGCCTTAATCACTCTGTCTCCAACAGCCCTTGTTCTGCCCAGCATTAAAGTAATCATCCCTTGCAAGACTTAAACACAAGACCCTGCACAGCATAGCCACAGACATTTACCATTAAGCCATCTGAGCTGTAGACATGTGTGATGTTTTTTCAAACATATCATGTAGCACAGTCATTCAACAGTAGGGAAAATGTATTTATATATGTATATGTTTATATATCTGGAAATATATATATATATATATATATATATATATATATATATATATATATATATATATATATATATATATGTGTGTGTGTGTGTGTGTGTGTGTGTAAATATATATATATATGTGTGTGTGTGTGTGTGTGTGTGTGTGTTTGTCTGTGTGTGTGTGTGTGTGTGTGTGTGTGTGTGTGTGTGTGTGTGTAGTGCAGTTGGACATCAGATCCACACTCTTACTGCAACAAATATGACCAAAGGCTGTGTAAATGGGGGTGAAGGGGCCCAAATTAGGGATCTCTTGTAATTATTGCCCTTACCCCTCCCTCCACAGCAGAACAGTCCTGGACCCAGGACCTTGTAAACTATGATCACAGCAATGTATCGTTACACCATCTGAGCCCAAGTAATGACATTCCAAACATATCAGTTAGTACAGCCATCCAACAGCAGGGAAAGGAGTCTGTAGAATCAGTCAGGTAGACTATATGTACATGTATATATGTATGGAAATGCATATATGTTGACAAATCTATACATAATACATACATATATATATATATATATATATATATATATATATATATATATATGTATAGAGAGAGAGAGAGATAGATACATCCACATTTATAGCCACATATATGTATACATACATATATAAAGAAAGGTGAATAAATATATATATATATATATATATATATATATATATATATATATATATATATATATATATATATGTATACAGAAATATACAGAAATATATGGCAGCTAGAAAGACATGCAATCAGAGGGTCATGCTGCTGCACACTTGAATTTTAAATCTGAAAATCCACTCACTGGAAGTATTCCCTAAAATGAGGAACAATAACATCTGTGCTGTAACAGAGATCTGTTTAAAGGCAGCAGGAAGCACCCCTGCAGTACCAGCGTATAATTAATTCCACATCATTTGGCTGCAGAATGTGGACTGAAGCTCCAAAGGTGGTGGTATTTTCATATTCATAAAGGATGCACACACCTCCAGAGTGGTAGACTAACATCATGCATTTCAGATCCTGCAGATGTAGTTGAAATTGGATAAGACA
>NC_056735.1:1547887347-1547904847 GCF_019279795.1 Protopterus annectens
CAGTATTTCAAACATATAACAGCAATACACACATTCTGCTCCTAAGTCTTGAACCTTCCCCACCTTTTAGTTGGCTTGCCTCCACAAGTCTTGTTGTAAGAGATAGTAGCTCACATAACTCCAGGATGTCTTCCTCACAAGTAAGGGAAAGGGCCAATGCCCACATGGAATATTCATTTATAGGAGTGTGTTGCCATGACATTGGCCATTCGAAGAACTACACATTTGCTCTGCATGTAATCAGCAAGTGGGGAACCCCAATAGGTGCACAGGCCATCACCTGGTCATGAGCATCACCTACAAAAGGCATGCTGCCACCTATTCATACCAGCTCTATCCCTGTAGTGCATAAAGAGAGAGAGAGAGAGAGAGAGAGAGAGAGAAATAAATGAAACATCAAGTGGAAAAGAGAAAAAAGAAAAAAAGGTAAGTGGAATATGTAAGCAAGTATCTGAAAGTAGTACTTGGTCTGTAATACTGGGAAATATGATTTGGTGGAATATATGTCCCAACAAGACATGTACTAATGTCTGCTAAACAGCTGCTATGACCATAGCATCTGGCACTCTCTGCAGTGGGATATCACAGGCATACCTCTCAACTATACAGATCTTCATAGATTGTCCACATTTTACCATCATGTATTTTTGCCTGTTCCTCCTAAGATGTGTACTTTTCTGGCAAATATCTGAGAATTGAAGTCATCAGGTAATGACAAACACTTGAGTTTAAGACTCCACATCCTTAAGAATATTCACTGTAATGTTAAATGTATCATTCTATGAACTTCCTATATTTGTAACAGGAATATTTAAAGTCTGTCCCTATTTATCCCCCCATCATTTTAGGCATTGCCCAGATGTGATGCTCTGAGAGGTTGTGAGGTGGGATCACAGTTCAGGAGCCTGACTCACCCTGGGAAAGGACAACTCATATATGACAACCGCAGGGGTGTCTGTCAAACAGTTGTGACTGCCACTGCTAGGCCAGTTGATGGGATGTTTTCCATATCCATGTTACCTATGATTATGAGTATGACACATGTTTGCCTTGTAAAGCTAAGACACCTATAGAGGGGGTGTGCATAGTAAAGTACTGTTGCTGACATGTGTGTTGAACTGCATGTGACATACTGAATTAATAACAGTCAACTGTACAGTGTTCTGCTGGACAATAAGCACATTTGTGACTGATATCTGTAGTCACATACACATATACCTGTGTTATGTCAGCCAAACCATTGTCAGGTCTGTGACCAATGATATTGTAACATAATAGCCTATGTATGACTGTTGGACATCTTCCAGGTTATCACAGTGATGCCAAACCCTATTGTATCATATACGGACAGATTTAACAAATCATCTACATTGTCAGCAATATCATCTTCCCCATTGTTTGAATTATTGTCAGCATCATATATTTTGTTTTGTTGTACAAACCCCCTATGCTTGTTATCAAAAAATATTTTCAAATGCAACTTATGGCAAAACCTGCTAATTTCCAGTATTACATCTGCAAGGCCACGACAAAATGTGGGGATAAATTTGGCCCCCTTGTTCAATACTGCTAATGCATCTTGGCTCATCTGTAAATCAGATAGGTTTACAATTTTCAAATTGTTCACATTACAGTCATTTATATTGCCATTAGGGTCTGGAAAATAGGTCATTTAAAACAAAATGTACTCTCCGTTGATTACTAATTCCTTTTCGTACTGCTCCTGTTGTTAGCAATACACAAACCACATAATAGGTTGTTACATTGGCTGTACAGGGACACACACTTTGAAGCTAGTCCACCTATATCTGAGCAAGCATGTAAGTTCACAGGTGACTTCCTGTAAGGCTGACTATGACTATGAGTCGGACATATCCACACCACCAAGGACAATTGCAAATGTGTCTCCACATATGTTGTAAGTCTCAGATGAAACAATACAATTCACCCTTTATTGTGGGTAAAGAACACCTCATCCACACATGCCATGGATATAGGCAACCAACATCACACAGATTTTGGGGGGACATCACCACCCTCTCCACCACAGTTGTACAGGGAGATATGCACATCAACCACACTCCTCGTCTCATCAATGGTGAGCATGTACATATTGCCTACTGATTGCAACAACAGCATATCTCCATGGGGCATAATAACATCAGTGTCTGTCTCGTACATGAACTCAGGAATGTGTTCAGAGCTTCATCCCACACCACAGTCAAACACAGACCTGCCACCATCCACACACCATCCACATGGAAGATGCCCACTGTCAACCCTCTAGACAGAAATGAATGGAGGATAGAGGATTATGCAATCAAGTGTCCAACATTGGGGGGGAATAAGATAGCTCAGGGACAGGTGTGTAATGCATGCTGCTATAGCCATGATAGCTTGGAGGGTTTTGGTGTAGTGTGAATTATTTGCAAGTGATATCCACTGGTGATGTGCATTTTGACAACCGTATGAGGTCCTGTGACATTTTTCCTGTTTATGTCTTCTAGGTAACATGCAGGGTGCTCGCTTACCAGCATTCTCTGTCGGGGATACAGACATCATCACCAATATGTGATTGGACATTATGTCCTGTCATTTGGATGGAGAGCAGAAGATGTGTGGTAGAGGACTGTCCTGTCAAACAGTGTGGTACACAGGGTAAATGATGCCGGCCTGCACAGCAGAACTTATGAACATGTGCAGCATCAGGCCATTGACCTCAAATGCCATGCCTGTCAATGGGCTGCTGCTGTAATGAGGGACAAGCTAGCCACAGGTGGGGGCGCAGCCATCCAACCCCCACTGGAACCCACCAGAGTTCCTCTCCACACTTGGGCCACACGCCGACTCTACAAGCCATGACACTGAGGGAAGCATTGTGGAGGTGGGTTGCACACACACACACACACACACACACACACACACACACACACACACACACACACTGGATGAGAAGCATGCAGGTAAGGGCCCAGTGGGGATTAGTACACTAATATATCAGACATACATATATCTGTATTGTATCTACATTCACATGTCAGGTCCAATTGCAGTTGTGGATGGAGTTTTCTAATGCACAGAGGAGCACATCTATGGTGAGAACAGGACATTGTGTATTAAAGCGGTTAGTACTGTAGATGTGCAGACATGCTGTATCCATCCTGTACCAAGGCCACATGTGCATCTGCTGACAATAACTCCCTCTCACAACTACCTAGCACCCTCTGGTCTGCATATGGGACAGCAGCCTGAAGCTGGTGAGTATGACATTGTTCTGTTGTTGCCTGGCAATACCCCAGGTGTGTGAAGTGCATGCAATTTACCATGTACACAACCATCAGTAATAGCTATATTGCTTTATGTAATAGCTATATTGCTTGTTGTGCATGTTCAATTGTGCTGGGGTTAATGGTATTCCATCACAGTGGTCACCACTGGGGCCTATTTGACATGAATTCAACATTCCTGTAGCATACCTCATAACTTGCCAGTGCAAAGATGTCTGGATCAGAGGCCAGCAAATTGTGCCGGACAAACGGCCTAAAGTAGGGTTATGCGTTGCACATTACTGGTATACAGTGGATATAAATTATGTACATACCCCCTTAAGATGAAAGGTGTTCCTGTTACATACTAATTAGGACCACAATATGACAGTCCACACCTCTTCCAGCCTTTAATGTGATCCATAACAGGTACAGTGCACTTGTAAAACCAAGCATCTGGACTCATGTATTGCACCTACAAGGCTGGCCACCTGTGAGAGTGGCAGATGTCCTATCAGCATGATGTTTCAGTCAGGTATGATACCTCATGCTGCCATATGTGTCAGTACACTCACTGTGGTCTATTTGGCTATAATATCACATACATTGGGCATTGTTAAGGCACTCAGACCACTTCCAACCACGTATAGGTTTCAAACATATGGATATTCCAGACACATCTGTGCAGAGGACTGTACAATGGTTTATCCTGCTGCATTTGAGGCAGATGTTGTTGCCACACTATAGAAAGTAATGGCAGTGGGAGGTGGTCACCAGCTGTGTATGGTATACACATCAAAATGCTATAAGCCACACAAGATATGATCCTCACACACAAACAGTTGGCAGCATTAGAACTCCTGCCTATCTAGGTATTCCTATTATAGTGCTACACAGTTATGAGACACGCCACAGAGCTTACACAATTCCGCTTCTTCCAAAGGTACTTCTAAGGTGATTGACATCAACAGGTCTACTAAACTGGAGTGAAGGGAAGTGTAAAGGGTAGTACACAGGTCAAAAATGGTATGAGTTAGAAAGTCCATGATTCACACACACACTTGCCAGTATTGGGATTAGAACTCCTGTCTTTCTTGGTATTCCTACTATAGTGCTACGCAGTCATTAGATGCACCACAGAGCTTATACATTTCCACCTCTTCCAAAGGTACTTCTAAGATGGATGACATCAACAGGTCTACTAAATTGGAGTGAAGGGGAGTGTAAAGGGTAGCACACAGGTCAAAAATGGTATGAGTCAGAAAGAACATGATTCACACACACCTACACACATACACACACACACACACACACACACACACACACACACACACACACACACACACACACACACACACACACACACACACACACACATATACACACACATGTGCCAGTATTAGGATGAAAACTGCTGCTTATCTAGGTGTTCCTAATATAGTGCTATGCAGTTATGAAACGTGCCACAGAGCTTATACATTTGCACCTCTTCCAAAGGTACTTGTAAGGTGGATGCCATCAACTGGTCTACTAAATTGGAGTGAAGGGGAGTGTATAGGGCAGTACACAGGTCATAAATGGTATGAGCCAGAACGTACATGATTCACATACACTTGCAAGCATCGGGATGAGAACTTCTGCCTATATAGGTATTCCTATGACAGTAATATGCAGTTATGAAACATGCCACAGAGTTTATACATTTCCACCTCTTCCAAAGGTACTTCTAAGATGGGTGACATCAACAGGTCTACTAAACCGGAGTGAAGGGAAGTGTAAAGGGTAGTACACAGGTCAAAAATGGTAGGATCCAGAAAGTACATGATTCATACACACACTTGCCAGTATTGGGATTAGAACTCTTGCCTATCTTAGGTATTCCTACTATAGTGCTATGCAGTTATCAATTGTGCCAAAGAGCTTTTAAATTTCCACCTCTTCCAAAGGTACTTCTAAGGTGGTGACATCAACAGGTCTACTAAATTTGAATGAAGGGAAGTGTAAAGGGTAGTAAACAGGTCAAAAATGGATTGAGCCAGACAGTACATGATTCACACACACATTCATACTTGCCAGTACTGGTATTAGAACTCCTGCCTATCTAGGTATGTCTACTATAGTGTTACACAGTTACCACACATGCTACAAAGCTTACTAAATTTTCACATGGCCAAAGCTGCTGATAACTGCATAGCTGTGGTAAAGTATTACATGTGGCAGACATTCTGCCTTCTGTTCCACCAATACATCATGCTAGTTCTTTCTGTCTTGCACTGCAACTAACATTATGGCTTGGCACTTCACCAGGTTATTGTATCAAGAAGTGCGGCACATCTGGGAGCTGTCAGCAGTACTAGTTCATCACAGATGTAGCCCCAGTACTTACTAGTTATGTCCACCCCTCCTGGCATGTTTGAAGGGCAGTTATCTGTGCTTTCACCCATTAACTTGGTGCACTTGTCTATTCTGGGGCACTGTTGCAACTGCCTCATGTACACAGACAACCCTCCGCTCTAAACTCCAAACACTCAGACCTGTGAGGGTTACCCATATATTACTCAGTGTGGACATATGCACTCTCCAGCAAAGACTGGACTAGCAGGACAAGAGGATGACATCAACACCTGCACCACACTATGTGGAACATGTAGCTCACCACGGCACCCACTTTGACAGCCATGACATACAGTGAAAAGCCACACATCCACCTTCCCAGATGCACTCAATGGACATTTACCCAAATAGCACAGACCAGCAAAGTAGACACCCACTTAGTCACCACGACATGACACATGCCAAGGGACCCATATTTAACCAACACAGTGTGCTCCCCACCTAAGCTCCAAAGGCTAACCACCTTGTGCAATACAGTGATCATGGGTAACTCAATACTGAGGCACACACATTCCCACTCTCTAAGTTGAATATGGAGCAGGTAACAGCCAAATATCTATCACATGCCAGCATCTAACACATGACACAGCCAGTCATGTCACTCCACAACAACTACGAGTACCACTCCGTATCCATGTGGGTGTGAATGACTTGGGGCACACTTCCCTGGACTACATGACAGAAGACATGGTTGAACTCTCTGATTATGCAGTCCAGGCAGGTGTGACAGTTGGCCTGGGCAGTGTACCACTGTCACCAAGAAGTATGCTGTGGTACTATCAACAGATGATTGACTGCAACATTGGCTTACATGTTATGTGTCATTCTCAGGGGATGCAGAACCTCTCTGCTTGGGATGACATGATTGACAGAACCCAATGACTTGCCATGGATGTCCTACATCTGTCACTGCTGAGTTGCCAGGTACTGGCTAAGTGTCTTGCCACCCCTATGGCGCCTTATTAGGCAGTGTTCCTAATGTTATTACCACCATAACAGCTACACATGTATGCAGTCTGAGGGTCATGCTGCTCAACAGTAGGCATCTAACTGTCAGGATGCAGTCACTCATAGCAGTCCTTGGAGTGGGGGACACATGTCTGCTGTAATGGAGAGGTGGTTCACAGCAGCAGACAGCAGATCTGCAGTATCAGACTATGACACATTCCACAGCTGTCAGCCCCCAAACATGGACCACACCACGCCACCACAGGTGGTGTTCTTTCCATATTCACTATGGATAGGAACACCTCCAGACTAGTATCCCATCATAATGCACTGAAGATACTTCCAGTACAACTGCATTGGTGTAATACTGCAATCCAGACCATAACCTGCTATGGATCCATATCTATGTCCCTAGACTATCAATGCACATTCCTCAACACCCTGCCTTCTATGATGGTCCAACAAAACACTGACATAGTACAAGTCTTCAACTACCCCTCCATCACCTGGGGAATGTAGCCAAGTACCAGTACAGTGGCCCAACACTTCTGGATTCATCATTTCCATTGCTCTAGACCAGCTCATACTAACCCCTGGTAGAGGATGCAGCAACCTTGACCTGTGTTAACCACTTAAATATGGGACTGTTGCTCGTCCACAGATGTCAATCCCTGCATAGTGAGATTCACACAGGCTGTAATCAGCATGGAACTCAACATGTCAGCCACACCCCCCACACAGATAACCACCTGGAAAAACCTCTCCATAGCTGACTTTGCAGTCAGGAAAACAGGAGTGGATGCCTTCACTGCACCCATGACAATGGGAAATAGCTGCATGACTGTGGAATCATACACATAGGCACTGTACAAACAGGTACATGAATGCATGGCACTAGCCAGAGCCAACAGAACCCAGACACTGTCCTCCAAACACTGGGGACAATGTGATGGTCCCCTGCCATGACTAAATTCTGGTAATCACAGCCACACAGGTAGAAACCGCACTCTCCAAAGCTAAGAATACAGCATCCATGGGACCAGATGATATCCCGGGCTGTGTACTACATGAACTACAAAATGAATTGGCACCGCACCTAAGTGTCATGTTTAATCATAGCCTCACCTCATGCTTCATGCCCACTGAGTGGCGCATAGCTACAGTTATCTCACTCCACAAGAGGGGATCCATCTTGGCTCCCAGGAACTACGGTCCCACCAGTCTGACGAGCCTGATCTGCAAGGGCATGGAATGGAATTATCATGGAAGTAATAAATAAAGACATTGGCAACCTTCAAACACTGGACTCCACCCAGTTTGGGTTCGTGAAGGGCCAATCTTGTCTCCTGAACCTGATTGACTTCTTCAAATCCGACTCCAGAGCTGTGGATGAGGGTAAGCTGGTCCACACAGCCTATCTGGACCTCGTCAAGGCCTTCGACACCATCCCCCACTCTGGAATCATAGATAAACTTACTAAGCTGGGCATAAATCCCTACGTCACTCAATGGGTTGCCAACTGGCTTACTGACAGAACCCAGACTGTAAATGTAGCTGATTCCAAATCCAGCTCCAGACAAGTGACAAGTGGAGTACTTCAGGGTTCAGTCCTGGGACCGCTCTTGTTTGGCATCTACTTCTCTGAAGTACAGGCCAACACTAATGGACTCTGGCTAACAAAGTTCACAGATGACTGCAAACTGGGAGCCATTATTGAATCCCCAAATGATGTGGATATTCTACAAAAGAGCCTTACAGAAACAGAAGCTTGGTGACAGAGCCATGTGCTCAAGCTTAATGCCAAGAAATATATAGTTATTCCCTTTGGAAAAAAAAACATGTACCCATGAATTGCCACATAGGTGGCAGTACACTAAACACTGAAAGTGTGATAAGAGACTTGGAGACACAGGTGGACAGTGGTATCACCTTCGATAACCACATCACCACAACAGTCAGGAAATCCTTCTATGTTGCACACCTCATCACAAAGGGCTTTTCATCCAGAAAAAAAGAAGTCATTGTCCCACTGTACTCATCCCTCATTAGACCCATTATAGAGTACAATGCCCCATTTGGTATGTACCTCACAAGACATCTGCAACAGCTGTCATGGCTGCAGAAATACCTCACCAAAAGAATCACAGGCCTAAAGCAGATGCCCTATGCTGACAGTCTAAAAAAACTCCAGCTATACTCTGTGGCATATTGTCTACTGAGAGGCAATCTTTGCTTAACATACAAGGCCATGTCAAACCCTGAGCTGTTGGACATGCTCCACTTAAAGAAATCCCAATCCCTCAGAGCCACACACTCCAGAGATCTAAACCTTATCATCACAATGAACAAAACATGCTGGAGGGATAGGTTCCTGACCCATAGACTCCCCATACTCTGGAATAGACTGCCCATACATGCCAATCAGAGCTCCTCCTTGGCCCTCTTCAAAAGGAACCTTGATGATTGAATAGGAGATAGGAAATTCACCCTGGGGATCATGTCAGTTGCCCTGCTAGACAGGGGTCCAGGGAAGTAAATATTGTGGGAAGAAATATCCAGGGAATTGTTATGACTAGGCTTGTATAGGCCCTAGGGCTGATAGCCTAGTGCCAACCTATGAATCTATGAATCAGAAAGAGGACACTGTTGTAGGGAAAGGTGGTGTCCCATGACTGTTGACCTCCCTTGTAAGCCTCAAACACTGACAACAGTCACAACGGCCTTTGATAGTTACATCAGCAACTTCCACAGCAATAAACCCCAGTGCTGTGAGTTACTGCACAATGCTACTACCTATCCTGAGACAACAGATATTGGCCACAGTTTTGGCAACTCATTCAGTGTCAGCTTTACCCCTCTCTCTCCAGACAAGTGAAGTGCTGAGTGAATGTGTTCTCACATGCTGTAACCCATTTCCATTCTAGGAGTCTGTGTGTCACCAGAACGTGGCCCTGCAGCAAGGCCACAGGGTATAGAAGTGTGGTAACACATCCACCATGTCATAGACAGGGTACAGTATGTGCACAGTAATCCCCGGTCTGTAACACAGTGACTGCATATGCCTCACAGATTATTGGGCTGAGGGTTGTACATAGGTATATGTTGATTTACATCATCTGTTGTAGAATGGAGAAAGGTACATGTTCTGGTTTGGACACACTTCTGATTGCTAATAACCACAGCCACAGGGGATATTCATCAACCAAACACACTGCGATTACTATTCACACACACACACACACACACACACACACACACACACACACACACACACACACACACACACATTTGCCAGTACTGAGATCCATAGGTTCATTACTTCATAGGTCTGTAGTAGGTGAATTGGCCTGAAGGCTCTACAAGGCTAGCCCAAGGGAATACCCTGTCATCAGGCCACATGAAAATAGTCCCCTGTGTGGCTCAGAAGTATAGTCACTGGAGTAGTCCCCAGGGGTGGGTATTGTATTCCCCATCCATTCATCCAGATTTATATTATGGCTGGCCAGTGATGTGCACTGCTTCCCATGTATGTGATTTATATTCCATAACATGGACAGTGTCTGGGTTGTGCACATGTCCCACATACATGTTCTTTGAAGTGTGGAAGTGTGCTTGAGGTCTCTGGGGCATGTTGTGTGGACAGATTAGTATCTTCTGATGTAGCATTCCTGACCTTGTTTGGTGAGACTTGGCTATGTAACTGAGGTAGTGATTGCATCTACATTGACAGTATGATATTGGTATTCATTGGAGTTATTGGCATCTGTTCATACAGGGCATGTGCATAAGGCATGGCATTCCCTTTGTGGGGTACATTTGCAGACTTTGCAGTTGTTGCAGGTGTCCAGTGGGGAACATGGCAAAAGGGCCACTGTACACATTGATTGGGCTACTGAGGGGTCGGAGCAGGGTACCATGTCCTTTTACTTGCTGGATAACACATAGTCAGGATATGTAACACATCATAGTACTTTCTGATGTCAGTGGCACTGTTGTGGTCAATAGGCATGTAGTCCACTGCAGTCACACTGTGGGTACTATCTGTGAGGCAATTTGCAGAGGCACTACCGATATAGTTGTTGTTGCATAGTCAAGCGTGTTTGTGTATGATTCATGGGTGGAGAGTGCTCTCTGAGTATTAGAAGGGTTGCCTATATTGTTCACTAATCCATACTGTCATGTAGTCATTGTGCATGGCACTAGACATTTAGGGCTGTGGATTGTCTACACCAACCTTTACATTGTTTGACAACCGTTGGCCTTGTAATGTGGACATTGGGGCATATACTAGGTCCTCAACATAATGATTTATCAAACCCACCCCAATAGATCCTGTTATTACACAATCACACCACCCCCCACACAGGATACTGATGACAGACCCCCACACACACACACAAACATACACAAACACACCAACTTACCAGTACTGAATTTCAAACCCCTACCTAGCTATGTATTGTTATTACAGTATTATGCATTTATCGCATGCACCATGGAGCTTATAGGATGGCTGTTGTCCCAAGGTACTTCTAAGATGAGGAACATCACCAGCCCTTGAAAATACTGGCATTGGGTGATGTAGTGGGTGAGAGATTCCACAAAATATTTTAATCTACACACACATTTACATTTGCCAGCAGTAAGGTTCAAAACTCTACCTATTTTTTTCGAACCATTATGTTGCACATTTACCACATGCACCACTGACCTTACTTGGTTTAGGGTTGCCAACAGGTACTTCTAAGTTGAATGATATCTGCAGGACTGCTAAAGTCAGGCACTGAGATGTGCACTGGGTGTAAATGGGGCCAAAATCTTTGAAGAACAGACATATATACACCCACAAACACTTTCCAGGAATGAGATTTAAACCCCTACCTATATATAGATAGATATTATTACTACTTTGTTCTGCATTTATTGCATGCGCCACAGAGCTTACATGTTGAAGAGCTCTGCAAAGGTATCTTTGAAGGTGAGTGACATCAGCAGCAGTGCTAAAGGAGGTGGAAGGGAAGTATTGTAAGTGTGAATGACCACAAAATCAGGTCTCTACAAGGCTACACACACTCTCTCACACAAACATTCACATTTACATAGTTGACAGAATCAGGATTGGAACTCCTACATAACTAGTTTGTTACACTATGGTATTACGCAGTTATTGCAAGCACCGCAGAGCTTATACGTTGAAGAGCTGTGCAAAGGTATCTTTGAAGGTGAGTGACATCAGCAGCAGTGCTAAGTGAGGGGTAAGGGAAGTGTTGTAAGTGTGAATGACCACAAAATCAGGTCTTTGCAAGGAAACACACATTCTCTCACACAAACACTCACCTTTATACAGTTGTCAGGATCAGACCTCCTACCTATCTAGTTTGCTACACTATAGTATTACACAGTTATCGCAAGCATCACTGAACTTATATGTTGGAGAGCTGTGCAAAGGTATCTTGGAAGATGAGTGACATCAGCAGCAGTGCTAAAGGAAGGGTAAGGGAAATATTGTAAGTGTGAATGACCTCAAAATCAGGTCTCTACAATGATACACACATTCTCTCATACAAACACTCACATTTACCGGGATTAGGACTGGAACTCCTGTCTAACTAGGTTACTACACTATAGTATTACGCAGTTATCGCAAGCGCCACATACCTTATATGTGGAGAGTTTTCCAAAGATATCTTTGAAGGTGAGTGACATCAGCAGCAGTGCTGAAGGACAGGTAAGGAAAGTTTAGTGAGTATGAATGGCCTCAACCACATTCATTTAGAAACACACACACACTCACACACAACTTTACATTTGACAGGAGTGAGATTACAACTGCTACATGGATACCTATTTGTACTTTAGTGTTACACAGTTATCACAAGCACCACTGAGAGTATAGGGCTGAGGGCTAACCAAAGGTATTTCTACAGTGAATGACATCAGCACATCATGTGATATAGGCCAATGGGATGTGTAGTGGGTGGGACAGGCCTCATAATGGGATTCTCTCTGTCACTGTCTTTCTCTTCCCCACGTCTCTGTGTGTGTATGTTTGACATTTTATATTATGTTGGCCTTAGATATGTGTGAGTATTCCTATTCAATATGTGTATATGCATGTTTGTGTGTGTGTGTGTATGTGTGTGTGTGTGTGTGTGTGTGTGTGTGTGTGTGTGTGTGTGTGTGTGTGTGTGTGTGTGTGAAGTATCAATGGTGTACAGTTTGATGTTTGTGCACAGACAGCTGCGAATAACCGATATCTACAGTCCACTGTGTTGTGACACATGGGCTTCATTTCTCTAAGTGTAGGAGCATACCAAGTATGACCTTCTATACTGAGTGTGTGCATCCATTCCAGGGAGGGTTGGACTCCAGTTCAGGGTTTTGTGTGCTACAGCTAAACCTAGCAAACTGTTTCTGCAGGATATCTGTAGATAGGTTGCCAATATGTAGACACAATGAGCTTAACATACGGGGGATACTGTAACTATTGCTGTCTGTGCTGCTTGTGTGACATGTTTGGTTGTGGCATAGATTTTCTAACATATGTACTGTTTTACACTGTGATGTGTCATGTCATCAACTACTGACAGTTATCATTCTTTTCTCACTGTTATTTACTGGGAAATACAAGATGAATGAAGCTGAGACCAATATTCTGAGGCATATAGACTACACATTCTGGCACACACCTGTCATTATGGAGGGGGAGCTACAGACAATAGACTGCTGTTTCTGTGTAAATGGTCCAGCACCTTGTTAGTATGCTAGCTAGGGATCCCCTCCTTGTGCTTTTCTCAACTGCATGGAATAGCCATATCCTGCTGGGGCCATACCTCTCAGCTGTACAGATACACCCAGGTTATCCAGAGGCAGGACTCATATATCTGGTCAGTTTACCTTCACATTGTGATTTACAAGCAGTTTTGTGGCTATGCATTCACAGATTTGCAGTTGGGGGTAGTATGGGCAGACATTAGAGTTTCAGACTTCACACACTCCATGACATCCATACTTTTACACCCCCCCCCCCCCTTCAGTTATTCTCTCCTCCACCTATCATTATGTAAGCAATATCTCAGAGGTATCCCTATAGTTGAGCCTTTATCCCAGTAATATTTATGGCCTGATCCACAGTCCTTGCAGTAGGATATGGGAAGGTATGCTACTGGCATTTGTCAACATGGCCTTGCATTTGTTTTCTGTTTACTGTGTTAGGTTGTTAGTTGGGAGCCCTTGCCTTTCCATACATTGGCACTATAGGTGAGGCATGAGCCTTTGCCAAAGGACTGTAGACCATTTGAGAGTGCGGCAGACCATCTGTTACTGCATTTCTGCATGGAATTGTGTGGGGGGGGTGCACACCTGCAGACTTTAACATTTGAAATGACTGTACTGGTATTTCGCTCAGCCACCTAACCATCCCTAAACACTAAAGGGTGGAGGTGTGTCCATATTCATTAAGGATATCCACACCTCTAGGCTAGATGCTCAGCATAATGCATCCAAGATTATCCAAGTGCAACTAACTCTGGGCAAGACTGCACTCCAAATTTGTAACTTGCTACAGATTCCCCACCATGCCCCAGGATTCCAACTCCTCATTTCTTGATACACTCACTGGAAAATACTAGGGTACAACCCAACACCCTAATAATGGGTGATTTCCCCTACCCCACCATTAACTGGGAAAACTTCTCATGTACCAACTCTTTTGCTCAATGTTTTCTGGAATTCATAAATTCCATTGCATTGGATCAGCTTATCCACATCCCCACCAAGGGCAGAAATATCCTAAACCTGGTCATTACCAACATGGGCAACCGGTGTTCCACACCAGAGGTCAATTCCTTGTTGGTCAGATCCGACCACAAGATAATCAGCCTAGACAGCCACATCCCGGCCCCACCCCCCACCCCCCGAATTAAGGAAACCACTGTAAAAAATTTCTCCAAAGCCAACTTCACACTTCTTAAGACAGAAGTGTCAAACTTCATGGCACCCATGCAGTCGGACAATAGAGGTACGTCTGCTGAATCCTACACAAATGCACTTTATAAGCACTTACACGAGTTCATGGATCGTGCTATCCCTAACAGAACCAAGATGCTATCCTCCAAAAAAAGGAAGCCAATCTGGTGGTCCCCAGCCATAAACAAACTCTACAAAAGAAAAAAGAACTTGTTGCGAAAAAGAGTAAAATCCCATGACTGGAAGAACTCCCTTGTCAGCCTCAGTAAGAAGCTGAGATCCTTCCTAAAATCCTCCAAAGCTAGTTATGAAAACAAAATCGCCACTGATTCTAAAGACAACCACAAAGCATTCTATAGCTATCTCAAGAATCTCAATGGCAACACTCAGATCTGCTCTGAGTTACAGCACAATGGCACTAAATATACAGAAACAACTGATACTGCCAACATCCTGGCAGATAAGTTCAGTGCTAACTTTATCCCCCCACCCTCTAAAGTGCCCATCACTATACTGGAAGAATGCAAAGTTCCTGTAATCATGGCTGCACAGGTAAAATCCACACTCTCCAAAGCCAAGAACACAGCATCCATGGGATCTGACAACATCCCAGGCTGCGTTCTACATGAACTACAGAATGAACTGGCACCCCACCTAAGCACCATGTTCAATCATAGCCTCACCTCAGGCTTTGTGCCTACTGAATGGCACACAGCGATGGTTCTCACACTCCACAAAGAGGGAGTCACCATGGACCCTGGGAACTACCGCCCCATTAGCTTAACGAGCCTGGTCTGCAAGGCCATGGAACGTATCATCATGGAACTTATAAATAAAGACATTGGTCATCTCCAAACACTGGACCTCACCCAGTTTGGGTTTTTAAAAGGCAGATCATGTATCCTAAACTGTTTGACTTCTTTGAAGCAGTCACCAAAGCCATAGACGAGCGTAAGGTTGTTCACACAGCCTATCTAGATCTCGCCAAGGCTTTTGACACCATCCTCTACTCTGGAATTATAGATAAACTCACTAAACTAGGTGTAAATCCCTATGTCACAAGATGGGTTGCCAACTGGCTCACTGACAGAACCCACAATGTGAAAGTAGTAGACTCCAAATCCGTCTTCAGAACAGTGAGAAGTGGAGTACCACAGAGTTCAGTCCTGGGTCCTCTCCTGTTTGGTATCTACTTTTCCGAAGTACAGGCAAACACAGAAGGTCTTTGTCTAATGAAGTTCACAGGTGACTAGAAACTAGGAGTCATAATTGAAACTCCTAATGATGTGGGCATCCTACAAAAGGGCCTCACTAAGACAGATGCCTGGTGTCAAAACCATGGCCTCAAGTTCAATGCCAAAAAGTTCATTCTCATCCCCTTTGGTAAAAACTCTGTACCCATGAGCTACCACATAGATGGTAGTCTACTTAACACCAAAAGTGTGATAAGAGACCTTGGAACACAGGTGGACAGTAGTCTCTCCTTTGATAATCACATTGTCACAGTAGTCAGGAAATCCTTCTACGTGGCACACCTCATCACAAAAGGTTTTTCATCCAGGAAAAAAGAGGTCATTGTTCCCCTCTACTAGTCACTCATTAGACCCATTATAGATTACAATGCCCCTTTTGGTATGTACCTGACAAGACATCTACAGCAACTGGAAAGGCCACAGAAATACCTCACAATGAGGATTACTGACCTCAAACAGATGCCCTACACAGACTGTCTCAAAAAACTCCAGCTTTACTCCGTCACATATCGCCTACTCAGAAGCAATCTCTGCCTAACCTACAAAGCTATGTCAAACCCAGAGCTGTTGGACATGCTCCACTTAAAGAAATCCCAATCCCTCCGAGCTACATGCTCTATGGACCTAAACCTTGTCACCACAATAAATGGAACATGCTGGAGGGATGGATTCCTGCCCCAAAGACTTTCCATTCTCTGGAACAAACTACCTATCTATAGCAAACAAAGCTCTTCATTAGCTCTCTTCAAGAAAAATCTTGATGATTGTATGGGAAATAGGAAATTCACCCCGGGGATCACCTCTGTGGCTCTCCTCATCAGGGGCACAGGAAAATAATTTTCTTGGGTGGCGAAAGCCAGGGTACCTTTTTGGCTATGCTTGTATAAGCCCTAGGGCCAATAGCCTAGTACCTGCCTATGAACCTATGAGCCTATGAACCCTGTTGGCTTCCATTTCATATTGTATTGTGACCTATCATGCAGACAGGAGGCATATCAGTAGAGTACACATGTTAGATCTTACTGGCATATACTTCAGTTTCAGACTTCTTATCCTTCAGAACTAGAATGCAACTGCCACACCTCTTGTAGTATGTCTGTGTAGGTCTGCTGGGGGGGCTGTTCACTATTGCCATCATTTGGGGGCCTTGGGCCGGCCTTTCTTCATGGTCAATTACACCTGTCCTGCTGGGTGAGGCTGGTGGTGGGTATGTGACCCACATAGACATTCATGTGTGTGACCTATTGACACCCACAGTTCTTTGGGCCATCACATGTACTGCGATGGGAGTTGTCACCTTGTGTAGTGCTGCCTAGTATGTTAACACTGGCATTTGTTATGAATTTCTTGCTGTCCCATATAGCTGTCTGCTGCTATCCCATTCAGCCACCCAATTCCCTTGCATGCTTGCATCCATATCATACATACAAGTATGAGAACATACTACTCAATTCAGTAATTGATAGGAAGGGTGACTTACCTTGCAACTGGGCCAGTATTGAGGATAGTGCTGGAGGGGTGACTATGTTGGATGCAAATAGTATACTCCCTATACATGGTAAAGCTCTGGTAGTGTCATGTTTGGCAACCCTTTTACTGTCTGTGCGAGTTGGAGAGAGGTATCAGTCCCTGGGTCCCTACAGTGTCAGTGTGTGTGCTATGCACTGCCTC
>NC_056735.1:1547909847-1548023212 GCF_019279795.1 Protopterus annectens
AAGGGCAGTCATTTCATTCACACATACCAGCAAAGCCCCCAGCCAAATTGCCTACCCACAATTTCTGCTTTGAGCCTACAAGGTTTAAAATAATGATATGAGAAGACAACAGTTACATTACTGTATTTGTTTAGCATCACAAAGCTAAGGGCTTGCAGGTGATCTTATTTCAGTTCACTCCTACAACTTTAGTCATACAAGGCTAGAGTTTGAACAACAAAGCATCCACACACCATCCTATTCTATCTTGCTTGACCCTGCAAAAAAGTTAGGTTAAAAAACTATTTCATCCAAAGGTAGACACTCTAATCAATTTAAAATTGTTTACTTGTAATTTAAATTTGAAACTCATATATAAGTATAATGTACATACAGGTAACATTCTTAAAAGATCCAGTACATTTGTTCCTGTAAGTGCCTCCGTTATTACAGCATTCCACAACATTTGTGAAAAGCAGTTGCATGATTTTTTATATGCTGAAAAACATGTTAGTAAAAGTATAACTTGACTAAGGAAGACTATGACTCATTTGATAAATTACAGAATAACCCTGACATTGTTATCAAACAAGCGAACAAAGGTGGGACAATTGTAATTTTAGATAAAGCTACCTATATGTCCTGTATGAATTGAGTTTTTGAGTGATGAGGGCACTGTCGTCTTTAATTGTGATATGAAATGAGTTTTACATTCTCTCTGATGTCATTAGTCCAGCTTTTTTGGTTTAGGAAAAAAATAAATACAGAAATTATCTGGCCGACCTTGCCAGGTAAAAAAATAAATACAGAAAGTATCTGGCTGACCCTGCCAGGAAAAAAAATGCAGAATATATCTGGTTGGCCCTACCAGGAAAACAAAAATAAAATAAGAACTTAATTACTTAATCTTTTTTGGGGGGGATTAATTTACAAATAGCCTATCTTGGCTTCATTCACCTTAAAGTTTGGTTCTGAGTCTCTGATTGATGATTAAACCATTTGTACTTTTTTTTCCTAAGAGTCCTGGATCTTTTGTTCTCTCCCTCGTAACTTAACGATATCCAGGTAAAGTGTGGGAAGACAATGCAAGAGTAAAAAAAAATAATCAGCAGCCCCATCCCATACTCATATTTCATGACAGGATGCTGACTTAACAGTTCTGGAGGCTTCTTATTTCCTGTGGTTAAAATCACAATGACTTCTGGGCATCTTCATTAATGTCTGCAGTCTTCCCAATCTGGAGTGTTTTAAAAATAGTCCAGCAGCAACATTTTTTTAATCGGAACTCAAGCCCGCATGTGTGCTGATCTGATTTCTGGGTCACATTGCATGTTCAGCTTTACACTATTTTGCAGTTCAAACTGCTACTACTGTGCGAAACATGCTTATTAAATTTGTATTATTTATTTATTTTTTGTATGAAAAAGTTGGGGAGGGGTCAGCAGCCCAGCAGTCCTGTACCACGAGCCACCCCTAACATATGCTGTGATTCTATTTCCAGTACTGACAACTGACTGATGGCTGGTATAGAACAATTCTGCTATCTGCACAT
Organism: Protopterus annectens; assembly: GCF_019279795.1. Lineage (NCBI taxonomy): Eukaryota > Metazoa > Chordata > Ceratodontiformes > Protopteridae > Protopterus > Protopterus annectens. Next base: position 1,547,911,379 of record NC_056735.1, read on the forward strand.
AATTATAATCTTCATGGTGATAGTTTGCAGACCCAATAAATGCTAGTAGTCTTTCATATATATGACATTTGATCCCATTCACTTTTAATTAACTTGACACATAATATTATAATAGAAGATGTCACAGCCATTCCATTATAGGTTCATAGGTTAGTACTAGGCTAATTGCCCCTTGTGGGCCATTTTAAGCCTAGCCAATTACCCCCTGCACCTTGTGTTTGCCAGGTAAACACCTTAACCGTTATGCCATCCTCCTACCCTAATGCTATATGTTGCAAATTCTACAATGTTATCTGACAAGACAGAGTTCCAAGAGATGTAATCTCATCTCATATGATGTTTCACATTCCTTTCCTTTTTATTTATCCATGCTCTTCACATTTCTGCAATTTGAAGACACTCTAAAATGTCCTCAAATTGTTTGCCATGGATTCCCACTGTCTTGTAAACTCATAAATCCCTACTTTACCTCAGTTACAAGAATCTTTTAGCTGTTCCATAAGTATAAGAATTAACTCATTCTTTCATTTTCCCCTTTCCTTGTTTTTGTCAGTTTGGAACAGACAAAAAATGAAGCATTTTCTTCAGTTTTGATAAAGGTATTTCTCCACTTTGCCAGGGGATTTTTTTAGATTTTTCTTGCACATCAACAAGCCAAAAAACATTAGAATAACTTGTCAAACACCACCTGTGTTGAATCCACAGTTGTTCATCCTGTCTTCCATCAACACAAACATTTCTTCTTATTCCCATTCTTGTCACTGTGCCATTCTTCCTTCCCCTCGAGTTCTCCTACTGCATTTTGTTCGGACCATATAGTTTTAGTTATGTTAACTTTCACATTTTCTTAGTACTTCATTTCGACTGTTCCCTAATTATGCCTGTCAGTAACATCAGTCTCCTCTGCTCTTTATCTTCCAGTGGTGTCTCATGTCATAATTCCTTAGTTTCATTGCACTTATGGTTCACCTCACTGTCTAAATCAATTACTTCTTCAGGCCACTTGAAAAATGTTGCTTCTCTTTCTGATGAATTCATTGTTTGCTTTCCTGTCCAATTCTTCTGATTAACCCATAACTTTTCTCTGTACGTGCATCTAATACTAATCTACCATTTTTCTGTTACCTCTACTTGAGTCCTCCTTTATGCATTAAACCAAACCTTTTCCTTGCTGCCCTGCCCACTTCCTTTTTTAGTGTTGATGTTTCCTTCCATCTTCAACCATTTTCTTCTTCCTTTTCTATTACAGCATAGCCTTCATGATCTCCTTCCTCATTCGTCTCCTGTCTAACCCTTATTCTTTGTTTTGCAGTATAATGATCTGGAAGTTTCTAGGTAGTATGCCTCAGAAAGTCCATGGCTATCAAGTCTTTCATTGCGGACGGAGTTAAAGGATTATGACAGGCTTACTATATTTGCAAGGCTTTCATCAACAGCTTGGTTTTCCTAACTCTGTCAATCAGTGAGTCCATGTTCTCTTTCATTTCTGTAACAGTCCATTTTTTTTAGTCAACACAGAACTTTCTCTAATCTCCTACTAATCCACCACCACATTTTAGATCAATCAGCATATTTTTTTCACGTGTTTTATACAAGCAAAACATGGCAATGTATGACTCCTGTAACAGGGTCTATATTATATCATTGAACGCTTAAAAAAGCGAACGCTGATTGATCGACCTAATTTAAGCGAAAGCTTACAATCTCGAACTGTCAGATCAGTGATTTTTCCCCAGGGAAAAAAATCGCTGATCCAAAACACATACACACAACACAAGCACACCAAACAAACAGAAATCCACACACATACACCTAAAATCTGATACCTAACCCTACACTAAACTATGCACACACCACTAACTACCCACTTACCTTAATCCAAACCCTAACCCTAAGGTCCATCACTATCGCACACTCACCTCACTCGCTCCCTAACCCTAACTCACTTAAATCCGCCCTAACCCTCATGTCCACTCAATCGCACACACACCTAACCTGAGCCCTAACCCTAACTCACCTAAATCACCCTAACACTCACATCCACACAATCTCACACTTACCTGAATCCGACCGGTAACTTTCCACCATAACACTGAAAATACCAAAGCAACAGAAATGGACAACCAAATTCTTTCCCTAGGAAAAAAAATTGAGTTTCTACTGCTTCGATATTTTGTAGTTTCGCGAAAATAAGTTTGATCGATCAGCGTTCGCTTTTTTAAGCGTTCGAGGATATAATATAGACCCCAGTAACAGACTTAGTTATACTAAACAAACGTAATGCTTTTTGTTACACATCACCCCAAGATGATTTTTCTGAGTTAAACTAGTTTTCCTTCAACCATTTTCCAGATTCTTCAATATTTTCCAGTAAGGTTGTTTTGCTTCCTGAATTTCTTTAATTTTGATAACATCCACTATTACTATATCTCAGTCTCACAGTATCAATTTTTATTATTTCATTCCAGGTTGAAGGTCTTTTTTTAATTACTTGGTAATTGGTAAGCACCTTGGTGTATGATTCCATGGCCATACATTTTTCCCCTGGTTGCATGGGTGACATGAAGTTTGACACTTCTGTCTTCAAAATAGCAAAATTGGCTTTTGAAAAGTTTTTCACTGTGGTTTCCTTCATGGGGGGTGTGGGTGGGATTTGGATATTGACTGTGATTAATTTATGATCAGATCTGACCAGGGAGGAGTTGATCACTGGTGTAGAGCAGTGGTCTCCCATGTTTGTGATGACTAGATCGAGAATGTTTCTGCCTCTGGTGGGGGTGAGAATCAATTGGTTCAGGGCATTGGAGTTAATTAATTCCAGAAAACATTGGGCAAATATGTTGGAGCAGGTGTAATTTTCCCAGCTAATGGAGGGGTAGTTAAAGTCTCCCAGTATAAGGGTATTGGGTTGAACCTTAATGCTTTCCAGAGTGTTCAGGAATGTGGAGTGGGAGTCTTGGGACATTATGGGGGATCTATTGCAGGCTACAGCCTGGATTGCTTTTTTATCCAGTGTTAGTTGTACCAGTAGTATCTCTGTTGCATTATGTTGGGCCACCAATCCAGAGGTGTGCGTGTCCTTTATGAAGATGGATATGCCACCTCCTTTGGGGCTTCGGTCCACACCTCTTTTGCGGCTTTGGTCCAGGTTTGGGGGTCAGAAGGTGTGATATGCTGTGGAGCCTGGTAGCACTGGGGTGCTCTCTGGAGCCTTGAACCAGGTCTCTGCTACTGCACAGATGTTGATGTTCTCCAGTTTTAGGAGAGACTTGAGCAAGTGCATTTTGAGATTTAGGCTTCTAACGTTGAGCAGCCTTTCCTTTAGGCTGTGTTTGATTGCAGTTGTTATGGTGGTAATTTTGTCTTCAGGGCATTGTCTAAAAAAGGCACTATAGGGGTGGCAAGAGCTTTAGCCAGTATCCAGAATCCCAGGGGTGACAGATGCAGGCCACCTCTGACAAAGCATCGAGGTCTGTCTATCATCTCATCCCAGGCAGACAGATACTGGATCCTCTTTGAATGACACCAGGAACTTAGCCAATTGTTGAAGTCAATTATTTTCTGCTTGTACTGTGATATCATTCTAGGTGATGGTAGTATACTACTCAGGGCTAGGGTCATACCTGCCTGGGCTACAAGATCCAAGAGCTCCTCCATGTCTCTTTTCATGTACTCCAGGGAGGTACGTCTTAGGTCGTTCACACCAACATGGACAATGACCGAGTCATACTTGTACTTGTTGTGTAGAGGCCCAAATGCATGCATTATGTGGTGGGTCCTGGCACCCGACAGGCAGCTGACTGCAACTTTTTCCTTACTTAATCTAGTGAGTGGGACGTCAATGTTCCTTAGTATAGAGTCACTACTTAAACTAGTGAGTAGGACATCAGTGTGCCTTGGTATAGAGTTACTAATGATTAGTATATTGGGTAGAATGTTTTGCCATAGGGGGTTAGGTTGAGTGGCACACTGTTTAAGTGGGTTAAGTGTCATGGGGGTTGTGTTTGGGTGAGATGGTTGCTTGCATTTTTGCCTCGGTGGTCTTTGCTGTTTGGACTGATTTTTATTGAGAACCTCTGCGAAAGTTGGTGTGTATTTTGTGTTACTATGTGAGAGGTGAGGTGGTGTGTGATCTGGTGAGCTATGTGTTCTATGAGGTGTGGAATGTGTGTTTACCTTCTCCTCTTGACTGGCTAGCCCAGTCTTGGTTTGAGAGAGCGTGGCTTCCAGTTTGGTTATATACATGCATCTCTCACAAGTGGATGTGTTAGTAGATAGAAGGAAAGGGTTGTCTGTGTACATGAGATAGTTGCTACATTGCCTCAGGATGCCCAGGTTCACCAGCTAAATAGGAGAAAGTGTAGGGAACTGACCTTTGGACATGCCTGGATAGGTGCCTAGTATTTAAGTACTGAAGTTGTTATGCAAGTACTGTAGTACTGTAGCTGTTATGCAAGTACTGTAGCTGTTATCCTTCTTTATAAGTACTAAAGCTGTTTCTGTTAGTGCTATTAGCAGTTTGTGCTACTGCAATGATAGCTGCAAGAGATTCTGAGCAAATGCTGGGTTTAGAGGTCTGATTTGAGTGCTCAGAGATGAAAGCTAGCAAGATCTAAGGGAAAATTTGAAGAGTGGTGCTGCACGACACACAAACCCTTGCAAACACAGGTTTTTAAGTCAGAAAGTTGAAAGGGATAGAAGTAGCCCAAAACGGCCAATAAAAAACAATTCTTGAGCTGGAAACTACTCCTCTTAGTGATAGATAGTCTGCTCAGAGCTTACAACTCCCACTGATAAGCAGAAAGATTTCCTTCTATCTCTGCAAGGTCTGGACAACTCAAAACACCAAATACAGTCCTGAAATCAGCAAATCTGAGATCTGGACTATTCTAGTTTGAGAAAAGGCGGGAAATGATCCAGTAGATAGGATTTTTTTTGTTTGTTTTTTTTTTTTTTTTTTTATTTTTGTAGTTACAAAAACAAAAATGCAGTAAAAAATACACTTATAAGACTCTAAAAGGCTAACGCACTAAAGTGTAGAGCCTGTGTCAGTAAATGGAGTTGAAAAAAATGATTTTTAAAAGTGCAGTACAAAAAATAAGCAGACAACAGTTAAATTGAATAATGAAGCTTGTAAAACAACTGTAAAGAAGTGTGGCAAGGCAAAATCAAGCTCAGAAAGCAAAAACGGGTACTTATAATCAAGAAAAGTCTCTCTCGCTTCTTTCTGCTGCTGTAGTACTTTGCAAGCTGCCCAAACAGGATTCGCTGAGGTAAAACAAGCCAAAACCCATGCAAACATGGATTTTTAAGTCAGAATGTTGAAAGGGATAGAAGCAGCCCCAAAAGGCAAATAAAACACAATTCCTGAGCTGGAAACCACTCTTCTTAGCAATAGATAGGCTGCTCAGAGCTTATCACTCCCACTGATAAGCAGAAAGACTTCTTTCTATATCTGCAAAGTCTGGACAACTTTCAACACCAAATACAGTCCTGAAATCTCCAAATCTGAGATCCAGACTATTTTAGTTTGAGAAAAGGCAGGAAACAAGCAAGTAGGTAGGATTTTTTTTTATTTTGTTTTTTTAGTTACAGAAACAGAAATGCAGTAAAAAAAATACACTTATAAGACTCTAAAAGGCTAGCGCACTTGAGTGTGAAGCCTGTGTCAGTAAATGCAGTTGAAAAAGAAAACAATTTTTAATTCCATGCATCTTGTCTGTAACTGCCCAGGCATTTATCCCAAGGATAAACCTGCTAGTTCTTATACTGGTTCCTATCTCTCACAATTTTTATACTTTTTTTAGCTGTACTTTAACACATTTCTTATTCACATAATCAAACTGTTTTTTTTTTTGTAAAGCTCTTCCCATTGTGCAAAAATTAAATCAGTCCTAATATCTACATCGAATTTGTCAGCCTCATTTAATATTGCTCCAATCTTTGCATCATTATTCTTGACTGATAATCTCATGTAATCAAAACCACATTCATCAAAAAAAGCTGAAAAGTCAGCAATCACGTCTTCATTAATATCGAATCCCAAGGGCGACTTGAAACAAGGTATACACTCGGGGACAATCTTTAATTCAAGACACCTATTTAAATATGCATTATCTAGTTGTAAGGATTTAATTTTAAATAATTTTTTACTAAATAATGAAATGCATTCTTTTAAAGAATAGCAGACATTTATGGTGTCCTTGATTAACTTCGCTAACAGTCATTGCTGAACAAATACTCAGTAGCTACAAAATGTTCAAAATTGTCTAATCAGTCATCAAGTCTGTTATACCTACCTTTTGTATTATTTACAACAGGTTGTTTGTGTCCAAACTGTGCATTATCAATAGTACCTTTACATGCAGTCCCACCAGCTGCATATGTCCTTGTTGTTTTTGGTCTAGCCCCTGTCTGGTGAAATTCTTCCATATTCAGACTAACTACTCCATTTGAAGAATTTGAATGGTTACCTGCTGAAACTGAGTCCTTATCCCGGCTCTTGACCCCATCCACACTAGCCATAATATCTGAAAAATGGCCCGAATGATATTTGGCTCCTTGTTTGAAATCTCCTTCCTTTCTTCTGTCGATTTAGCCAGAAGTGATGTGTTGGATGACAAAAATAACCCCTTCGGATGTAAAAGATCCTGCAGCTGGCTAAGACGGTCTATGGGTTGTGTAAGTTCACCCTTAACGATGGATATCTCTGACTGCATCATCTGGAACTCCTCCTGATTCATGGGAGAAAAGATGGAAGGAAAATCATCAAGGGAATCCATAAATGGCAGCAAATAGTCTTATAATAAAGGTGTTCCTACTAATACAGCAAAAATCCACCAAACAAATAACTAACAAAAAAGCAGTGGATAAAGCAGTATAACCAGAACAAATGTAGTAAAAAGCACTGCCAACAATAAGAACAGCCTGAAGATAGAAAAAAATACTTTAATAATTAAGTGCTTTCATCGACTGTTAGTGAACTTCATCAGAACAATACTGCAATGGTACTTCTCCGTTTTTATAGTCACAAAAAAAACAGTAAAATAATTAAATAATAAAACAATTAACTTAATAGATATACCTAACCATTAAAGCACAATGTGATTTTAAAGATATATAACTATTTATATTACTTCCTAACAAAATGAACATTACCATTGACAGTAAATGTACACACTTCAAATCCAATCTTACAAGAATCTGTGGGTACATGTGTATTCTACTAAAACACTATAAAATAATATAAAATGTAAAATAAAAATAATAAGAACTTTTTAATGTTTCAAACTTACAATCCTCAATTATTTAAAAGAGCCCTGTATTTTAAAATAGACAATAATGAAATATGGTAATTTATTTTTGATGGCCTAGTGACATTTAATCTTATTTGCCGCTTTGTCTCTTTTTCTTCCAAAATTGTCTCATCACCTCCCCTTTCATTAATGTCCACCTGATCCAAAATAGCAAAACAGAATCCTGTATGTGTAGGGCTAGATGTCAAATGTTTACTTAATGCATTGTTAACACAATTCTTTTTGATACTATATAGAGGTTCATAAATATGGCATCTAAGAGACCTATCTCTCTTGCAGGCATAGAATGCTGAATAATCACAGTACTTGGCCATATAAACCACCCTTTCTGATAGACAATTCCCACCTTTGAAATAACTCTTACTTTTTATTATATTCTCAAGCACTAAGTATTCTTAATTAGTTTGTTAATCAGTACCCTAATGTTCCTTCCATGTCCTTAGAGAGAACTATATAGTTTTCACCTGTCATGCCACTTCATATATCTTCAGTTTTCCCAGAGCTAATATTATCAGTAGTTTCACAACCAGCTGACAAACCCCTGTTGAGACTGTCCACCCCTAGTACCTTTTTCCTGTTAACTTACTTTGGAGACCTCACATTATCCTTTATTTCTAGCCTCTTTTTGGAATGCATACATTCTATATACTTCTAAAATTCACCGTACTGATGAACTCCCTCAGTACTTTGATAAGAAAAGAAAATCTGACTGATTCAGAAGTTTTTCAGACTTTAAACAATTCACCACAAACATATTCCATAGCCTCATCTTTAAAAGCTGGTGTCCTATTTAATGTTTGAAACTTGATAATGCATATCTCAAAACTAGGAAAGTTTAAGTGTCATGAAACACAGACAACAGCAAGCTGCAAAAGTTGCTGGTATACATTCAAAGCATTTTTTGTTGTGGTGACAGCTTTGCATCCATCAAATGTAGGAAACTGCATGCCTTCACCTCACTACTTTTATATATATATATATATATATATATATATATATATATATATATATATATATACTAATTCTGAGATCAGTGCACTAAGATACACCAATACTGCAGCAAGTATTTCCCTTTAATAATGCATAAATTTGCATACTTCTTAAGAGCACTGTTACAGTCTTCAGACCCTGGAAAGCAATAAAAACATATATTAACTTCCAGTTCTCCACAGACTCTCTTCCCTTCATGAAACCCATCTAGCATGAGTCCAACACATTGGCAACTATTGCCATCAACCATCTAGCTAGAAATGCAGCCACAATCTTTACAGCCACATTTATAAGTGACGCTGGCCTACTATTTTCTTTCTCTTCATTAAACCCCTTCTTTCTTTGGGGAAAAAACACACTCACTTCCCTTATAGTTTCACACACTTTTTTAGGTAAACATATTCATTGCATAACTGGCATTATCTCCCTTCCAGATGTCCCTTCTTCTCCTTATAAAATTCAGTGTCATAATACAATATTGAGTCTGGAATATGGAGCCCCATTTTGTCTGTACTCAAAACCTTGTAAACTAAATGGTAAAGATAGAAAATGTCTAGTACCAAACCATCATCTAAATAAACATCACATTTTTAAATACAACATCATCTTTTTAGGGGCTGGCTCTCCCTCCTTGCACATCCAAACAAAGAAGCTTTCTCCGCACCTGTTTCTAAATATGCTACCTCAAAGGATGCATAGACTGAGAAAAGTGGAAACATCTTAGAAACAGAAAATTTCTCCTTATCTCTTTATTCGGAGTAATTTTGGAAACAACATTCATTGCAATAAATGACTATGCCCCAACTAATTTATTGCCACATCAAATTGCAATCCTGCATGTAACATGCATGGCACTTTAAGAGTTATTACAAACAATACAGTACTCATAACATTCCATATGAGGAAACATTCATTCTAGCTGACTTCCTTTATCCAAGACCCCTTTTGCCTGTTCTAGATCTTCCCAAGTCACTACTTCAATTGCACTGCTTTTTATTTCTTACAAACTGCTCTCTATATACATGGCGCTATTTCCTCCTCCTCCGTTATGTGTTCATAACTGTCGGTTAACTTAATTTATGCAATTCCTAATAGAATGCTACCAACCCACCTTTAATTTTGCAAATCAGTAGAACTATAACAATCATCTTTTTTTCTCAAATTCATTTTCCATTCTAGATAATTTTCTCCCCTATTTTCTTGCCCCCTGTAGCAGTCCTTTCATTTCACCATTTCAGTCCACCCATTTTTTGTACAACCTTCTACTTGCAAATTTTCTCCATATCTTCAATCTGTCTTCTCAAGGTTTTATTTCAGAACTATTTCTACTTGCATGTAAATTTTTTATTCCTTCCCATTTGTGCTGTATTTTTTTTGTTCCTGATACTCAGTCCCTTTCTAGCAACATAAGACAATTTCTTATGTCTACTCTTAAGCATCTTGTAGGGCTTTTAAATCTTACCCTATTCTCATTCATCCATGAGTTTCCTCAGTAGATCTGCATGGACTCCATTCCTAATGAACCTACTCTGACATAACAAACTCCACTGTGTTGTGATGTATGACAAACATGAATTTAATATTCACCATCGCTAGCAATCTGCTACCACTGTTCATTCAAAGATCTGTTTATCCTACTCACAAGTTTGGCGCCATCTTTTGTGAGTGTGCATTCACTTCCATACAGTTTTTCTGAATTTCACTCAAGTACTCACCCCTCACCCTAACCCTACTTTGCAACTCATTCCATTTTCTTTAATGAACTCTGTCTCCCTGACATCCTGTTGTGATGTCTTGTCCTCTTCTTGGCAGAAATAATGCCAGTCCATTGAATAAAATCCGAAAGTGTTAACAGTTACATTGTCATTTAATGTTTCATGTCTCTATATCTCCCACAGACAGAATGCCCTTCTGGCACTTTACCAGGAATTCAGCTATCCACTGCATGTCTTTCCCTGCTCATCATTCTTAATTGCAGTGAATGTCTGCATTTACTTCTCATGTATATTTCCTCTGTCCACTACCCTCCTGTTGTTAAGCTGTCTCCCACAGTATCACTTGGCTGCACCACATGCCACTTGTGCCTCTTATTGTGACTCTTGGCTTTTGCCTTTTCACACTTGAGCTTCCTTTGTTGAGGATAGAGCACTGTGTAAGAGAAGACTATTTCTTGCTTTGTATTGTTTATATAATTACCTCAATTGGCTGCAGTGTGAATGTTATTTCAGTTTGCTAGTTAACGTCCCGTTTTCCTCTTTTAATAAAAGTTTAGGTTATGTGAAAAGTGTGAATCTTGGTGAGTCATAGGAAGCAAAAGGATCAATTACCTCTGAACTATGGAACAAACTAGAAATTAATATTTTCATTTCTAAACATTCTATGTTTTTCCTCAGAAAGAGCAATTGAGCTGCCTCTATTTATGAAAGACATTCCTACCCTGTTCCTACTGTGTCCTTAAATCCATTGAATATAGAGTTGTCTGCTGCTTTTGTTAACTTGCCCACAACATTTCATATCACTCCTTTTTCATTAATTTACTTTCAAACTGCATAGGCAGAGAATACTGATAACACATAGACAACTACCGGTATCCTTGGATACAAATTTTAATCAAAACTGGTACGTTTTGCATTTTTGACTAAGTTGGTTTTGCATTGCATATCCCCAGCCTTCACTGTTTTGCACTGATTGTGGATCTTCACTGTGTTTAGATTGTATTAGTTGTGATTCATATGACATACAGAGAAAAAGCCCTATCTCACACCATGGAATCCCAGCATGCTTTAGCCTTGGTTACCTGAGGAAGTGTATAAACTGCTTCATGTTTACTGGCAACCTACTTCTTGTGGCTCATACTGATTCTCCTTGTAACTGATGTATTTATTTATTTATATAAGCAGAAGAGTAGTCTCTATGTCTGTTCAACTGATGGTCAGTAGAGAACACCTTGATGACACAACATTACACATCCCATATCATTCCTACATATACTGTGGTATTAAAAAAGCTCCTTGCCTAAGCCTCCCAGGTGTCCTAGAATTCCTGCTAGCTTGGTTCAACCCCATAGCCAAAATACTAACCTCATGCCAACATGTCTTCTAATGCTGTTAGCTACCTGTACTACAAGACTGTACCCTTACACTCCCACAATCCTGCCTCAGATCACAGATATGCCTTAGTCATTTATGAACTCTTATTGAGACACATGAACCCAGCATTCATCAGGCTGGCAAAAGATAGGATGTCAGCTGCCTCTCTGGTGCTAGGCTTTGGGATGTTATATGGGTTCTTATGTCCCTGACCTGCAATTGCAACATCTCATACTGTAGGCATTCAATCCTGGAGACATGCTGAGAATCTTGGTTGAGCTCTCCTTTCATATCTTTATAAAAAGTCAAGGTCTTACAATGAACAGTATTCTACCATCACCAAACATTATGCCTGTATTCAAGGATAAAATAATTGTCTTTAGCAATTGATTAATAAGTCAGGGTCAATCAAGGTGGGGTAAGTGTGTGTGTGTGTGTGTGTGTGTGTGTGTGTGTGTGTGTGTGTGTGTGTGTGTGTGTGTGTGTGTGTGTGTGTGTGTGTGTGTCTGCATGGAATGAAATAATCAACAGACCACCCCTCCACCTTTTGCCAGGGATGTACTGTATCTCTCACCCCTTGATACTTGCATAGTGGCTTACTGCTAGCTATTGCCATAGTTCCTTTTTTAATCAAAATTCACAAGACAGAGACTCCAAAATAGAAAATGTCAGTCTATATAATATCAACAGTGCACTGCTGAATTCTAGATGCCTAAATAAAAAAATGTGTAAATTTGAGGTCTTTCTTATTGTCAAAGATCTCAGCATCTGTGTAATTAGAAAAACCTTTTTCAGTGTAAAAATAGAACTCTTTCTATTGTGGAGTATAATGTCTATTATGCATTCAGATCCACTGGTCACTGTGTAAGAGTATCTCTATTTATTTGAACATTTCTTATGGATGACTTTAACTAGCCACACATCACCAGGAAAATGTATACCAACACAAACAAATGTCAATTTTCTAGATATTTATCTTGCTAACAAATCCCCCAGTTGCACCTCTCCAATCAACAAATCTGTCAGTCGCATCATCCTATTTGATTTCATTTCCTTAGTCAAATATGGCCATCTTGCCATGACATTCTCCTTGGAAAAACTGGTTTATGTCACCTGATAGCTCCTCTACATGTAGATATGACTTACTACTTACCAGTCTTATTGATAATCACAAATGGCACTGCATCCCAAGCCTATGTATAATCAGAAGTGGCATTGCTCCCAAATCTTATCGATAATCACAATTTGCATTGCTCCCCAGTCTTATTGAAAATCACAAGTGGCATTGCTTACCAAACCTATTGATAATTACAGTCGATTGCACCCCAATCTTATTGATAATCACAAGTGGCATTGTTTCCCAATTTTATTGATAATCACAAGTTGCATTGCTCCCCAATCTTATTGATATTCACAAGTTGCATTGATCCTCAAACGTATTGATAATCACAAGGGTATTGCTCACCAAACCTATTGGCAATCACTAGTGACATTGCTCCCCAACCTTATTGATAATCACAAGTGACACTGCTTCTCAGTCCTATTGATGATTGCAAGGGGCATTACTCCCCCAACCTTATTGATTATCACAAGTGGCATTACTCCCCAATCTTATTGATAATCACAAGTTGTATTGCTCCCAGATCCTATTGATATTAACAAGTTGTATTGCTCCTCAAACGTATTAATAATCACAAGTTGCATTGCTCCATAATTTTATTAATAATCACAAGTGACATTGCTCCTAAAAACTTGATAATCATAAGTGGCATTGCTCACCAAACCTATTGGCAATCACTAGTGGCATTGCTCCCCAACCCTATTGATAATCACAAGTGACACCGCTTCTCAGTCCTATTGATAATCACTAGTGACATTGCTCTCCAACTTTATTGATAATCACAAGTGACACTGCTTCTCAGTCCTATTGATAATCACAAGTGGCATTGCTCCCCACACTTATTGATATTCACAAGTTACATTGCTTCCCAATTCTATTAATAATCACAACTGGGATTGCTCAAAAGCCTTATTTATACTTTATTTATAATCACAAGTGACACTACTTCCCAGTCCTATTGATAATCACAAGTGGCATTGCTACCCAATCTTACTGATAACCACAAGTTGCACTGCTTCCCAGTCTTATTTATAATCACAAGTTGCAATGCTTCCCGATCTTATTGATAATGAAAAGTGGCTTTACTCACCAATCATACTGATAATCATAACTGACATTACTCCACAGTCTTTTTGATAATCACAAGTTGCATTGCACCCCAAAAAGTATTGATAATCACAAGTGGCATTGCTATCCAATCTTGTTGATAATCACAAGTGGCATTGTTCCCCAATCTTATTGATAATCACAAGTGGCTTTACTCACCAATCATATTGATAATCACAACTGACATTACTTCCCAGTCTTATTGATAATTACAAGTGCCGTTGTTCCCCAATTTTGTTGATAATCAGAAGTGGCATTGCTCCCTAGTAAACCTTGTAACTGAGGCTGCCGCCTACTCCTTGGAATTTATCTCCTCCTAAGACAGATTTAATGAGGTATCCTTAATCATACAAGCATAATGGCAAGTTTAAAATTTAACCTATGTGCTTGAACTTCCAAATCAATAAACTCTATAACAAAAAGAAAAAAAATCTCATAGTCATCTATAAAAAGACATCCACCTCATCACTATAAAGTGTAGATTAAACCTCTAAGTAAGTCCTTCAGTTTTACCATTAGCACAGCAGGCTAGAAACCTAAGATAGTGTCCCATTCAAGCTGCAAAGTACATATGCAATGATTCAGGAGCCATGCAGAAAGGTTGTCTGAAACAATCATTGACTCAACACCAAGAAATGCAATAGTTTCTTATGATAAACTAATCATCACCAACAAATGTCATATAGATAACATTTCATTTAATTATGGTCCAGTCATCAGAGACATGAGTACCCATGTTGAAAGCAAACTGTTCTTTAACCACAAATTGTCTGTCAAAATTATGATTTTGCCTAGCTTAATGTATCCCTTCTGGAATCTCTTTTAGGTCCAGAGTTGTAACAATTCCTCTTTATTCTACCTGTATTATATATATTTAAACAATTAATGTAATTCCTCCTTCACTATGTTCCTCAGTGAGAATTTTAAGTGAAATCAGGAAACCTCAACATTTTCTCATCAAACAGATATCAGGTTTTAACACCCTTAGCTACTCTGATAAACTAAAACCCCTTTCCCTCTATGTAGAATTGAGTAGAGATGTAAGCAGCGATCCTTATTTAGCCTTCTGTGCTACAAATGATGCAGCACTCATTGAATTCCTTCACCTAGATAGAACTGGTGACAAAGCCAACACCTAGTCTAGTTACCTAAACCAATACTGTTGCATTAACAATACCAGGTGAAGTGACAGGTTCTTATTCCAATGCATCTTCAGTTTTTCTTATAGTCTCCCCATACGTATCAAGCAAAGTGTATGTAGGAAACCTTTAAAGCCAGTTCAGATGATTGGATAGAGGATCACAAATATTCATTTGGAATATGTGAGAATACTATACTTAAAGGAGGACACTGTTAATTTTTGATTTTTTGTGTGCAATACCACATATATCACATTAAAACCTTTGCAGTTGTGCCAGCATTAAGCACTGTGTTCTCTAAATTTTGGTAGGGGTTTTAATCTCACAGCAGTCATGTGTGTGTGTGTGTGTGTGTGTGTGTGTGTGTGTGTGTGTGTGTGTGTGTGTGTGTGTGTGTGTGTGTGTCTTCATTCACCTGTCACTTTGGAGAAAAATTTGTCTTCCAATTGGATTACAGGATTAAGTAGCTGTTAACGAGCTGTTTTCTGTGGTCCAAGGTTTGATTCCCCTCAGCTTCCATTGATTAATTGTGCGACTCTGAGCAAGTCACTTAAGCTTACATACTACTGGGCTGAATCTGAAAAAAGATCCATGGAGATCAGTGCCCTACCCTGGACAAAAATATAAACAAATGAATAAATAAATATTCTAGGTAGTGCCTACTGGGGGAAGTTCTGCATAGCTCAACCACTTTAGGCATCAACTGTGGTGCACAGAATGCACAGGATCCTCCAGAAAGGAAAATGCGGATAACATACTTTAAACTCTATCAGGGATAGTCGCTCAGCAGTGCAAAAATATTGTATCTAGGTGATTTGTTCACATTGACTAATGTTGCAAAACATAAGCATGGATATTTTTTTCCACTACTAACTGGGTTGAGGAGTCAGCCAACTCTTACCTATATGAGGGATCCATGCTAATGGTAGGAGAGATCTATGGGTCTGACTGGCCAGTTTGTACATGTTATAAAGCACAGAAGCCCAAGATCAATAAGCTACTGACACCTGGTGTCCAGTTACCCAGCCTCGGTTACCTGGAATAGCATTGTTCAGTGAAACCAGGATGCAAAACCAATCAACCTGCCAAAAAAGAACTAAGGATTGCTGCAATGAATGTAGGTTGACTGACAAGATGCAGCTTGGAAGTGAACAACAAGATGATATGTGTAAGTCTGGATATCCTCTCTATCTAATAGACAAGGTATAAGGACATACAACAGTTGCTTGGCTCGGTATAAAGAGTCAGCTGCTCAGGATGATGACAGACTATAGTCAGTGAGTCTTCTGAAGACATTGAATGATATTGTTGGGAGGGTGGCCTAATGGTTAAGGTGTTTACCTTGCAAACACAAGGTGCAAGGTTTGAGTCTCACAATGGATAATTGGCTAAGCTTAAAAATGTTTGCAAGGGCAGTTAGCTTAGTACTAACCTATGAACTTCCTAGTTGAAGTTGTCAGTAAGCCAAGCCATTAGATATTATCAGAATTAAAGTCAGCCTCAGGACAATCACATTCCAGTCTATAGGTACTGCAATATTCATAATCTCAGCTTATGCCACACAGCAGGGTTATAATATTGAATAAAATAGTTCATTCAGGAAGCAGTTGCAGTACCTACTAGATAAAGAAGAACAAAAAGGAATTGGTATAATAATTAGGGACCTAAAGTTTCATATCCCAACAGGCAGATCAAGATATGAAGATTTCCTAAGTCCACATGGATGGGTTAACAAGTATAAAGAAGGAGAGGCCATTTTAGACTTCCGTCAGATAAATGTCTTTATGGTGGCAAGCATGTAGTTCATCAACAGAAACAGGAAAAGATCACACACTAGAGTGGTCAACATGCAACTCAGGCAGTCTTCCTTCTAGTAAGGAAAGGGCATGGGGGGGCATAGTCAACCCCAGTAAAATTATCAGCCGCAAACACAAACCAGTTGTGGCCACAATCAGCTGCAGTCAGTAGTCAGAAAAGGCTCTAAGGTCAAGCAAAACTAGGATTAAGAGCTTGAAGTTGACTGGAGTGAAAGCACTGGAGTTCAAGAAAATAACACTTCCAACAACTACAAAAAGGAAGATTAGAATTAGAAGAAGAATATTATGTGTAAAAACTATACAACTGATATGCAACAAAGTCATGTATGAAAATAAGTACATAGGGAAAGCGTGTCAGAGAATGCAGGAGCCAAGTTATTAAAGGAAAGGATGAGTGTAGAAAGAAGAGGGAGATAAAAAGGTGGGCCTGGCTAAGATGGAATACTGGATGGCTAACAAAGAGGCTTAGACAGTAGACATAATGAAAAAGAAAATAGCATTATGGAAAGTCTACCAGCTTCTGCAAGGTGACTCAGCAGAAGGCACAATTAACTCTATCATGTTACAAGGCAAAGACAACAAGATAAAGGTAAAAAGGTAGTCAAAAGATGCCATCCATTAAGGAATCCAGCAACAACCTGCTCATCAGTCCAGAGAACATTAATGGCAGGAGTATGGAGTACTTCCAGCAGCTTCTAAATGAAGAAAGCCGAAGAGATGCTGCATTGGCCCCGTGCACAGCCTGCAATGAAAGAGGAAGAAGAACCTACCCTAGATGATGTAAGTACAGCAGTAAGGAAAATATAGGGAGGGAAAGCTGCAAGCTCTGATAAAGTCACAAGAACTATGATCAAGATGGTGGGTGAGTTAGGGAAGGAGTGGGTCTTGAGGGCATTCATCACAATATTGGCAGGAATGCATATCCCAGATGATTGCAGAATAGGCATTCTAGTGCTAATGTAGAAGAACAAAGGGGATATTTACAACTATGAGTAGTTCAGAGGTATAAAACTGCTGTCACGCTATGTGAGAGAGCTTGATATGGAGACTGATAAATGAATATGCAGATTAGTAGAAAATAAAAATGAGTTGAGCATTTCAGTTTCAGATCTGCCTACAGCACAACTGTCACTAAGTTTGCAGTGAGACAGATATTGGAAAAGAAATGAGACGAGGAAAGTTTCAAACTTGTTATTTCAAGTCTTAGAGAAAGTATATGAGAAGATCCCTATAAACCCAATTTGGCCAGTCATCCAATTGTTCAAAGTCTCATAAACATTAGTAGAAATAGAGCAGTCATGTACAGGGACCCAATGACACAAAAATAGTGACCAGTCTCATTGTGTATCAGGCTCTGAGTCTACTGCTGCTCATACTAATGATGGACTACTTTAGCAAACAAGTTTGAGGGGACAGATCAAAAAAGAAGCTGCATGCAGGCACATCAGGCTCTGAACAGGAACTTCAGCAAATGATAGGAGACTGGAATGCAAGACTGAATGAACATGAGATGAAACTGAGTACAGACAAGACAGCTGTCATAGCAGTAAGTGAGGGAAATCAGAAGAAGCTGAAAATCAAGATAGAACAGAAAACAGTTGAACAGGTTAACAGCTTCAAGTATCTGGTAGGGTGGTTGAGGAGAAGGGGAGTTTGAATAAGGAGATCAAAAGTAGAATTAAAGGATCTGCAGCCAAATGATACAGAGATTTGTGAGAGGGAGGTAACATAAGGATGCCAAAGAAACTGAAATTAGGTGTACAAAATAGTGGTGTGACCAGTGTTTCTGCAGGGGACAAAAATACAGGGCAGTGAAGGAAGAGCAGTTGAGGATGTTTTAAGTGATTGAGATGAAGTGTTTGAGATGGGAGGCAGAATGTACAATGCGTGAGAGATGAAGAATTAGGACATAAGAGCAAAAGCCAAAGTAGTGCTAAGTCACAGAAGGCCTAGGAGAATAGATTATTGGTGGCTCCCGCAAACATGCAAGAAAGAGAAAGAAATTTTGATCAAGAACAGTTGGGAGAAGCAGGGAAAGGGAAAAAGATTTAAGAATGTCCAGCCAAGGGATAGACGGATTGCATTAGACAAGAGTGGCTACACTCAGACATTGTAGAAGAAGGTTGGAGATTGGCACTGAATCTGGGGATATGGTGATATATGACACAACACCCATTCTGTATGTAGAAAAATGGGATAAAGGACCTGCTGATGATGATGATGATAGTGACTGTTATCTCACAACAATTTTGGATGATGTGGCTGAGCTTCTCAGTGGTCTTGTTGGTCATAAGCTTAGTATGAAACTATAAACCTATCAACCTATAATTGCTCTCCTCCTCAAAGATGAGTAGCATGCACAGGATTAGAACTGAATATACACACAGCCTTCTCTTATGAACACATTCACATTTGATATTTCTGTATATATCTTCCCAAATTCTGCAACCTGGGCTCCTTAGATCTTAAGACTTTTGTCTGCTGACTGACCAGTACTTTGCAGAGTTCTCATCAATCACTTATTTCTGTCAACCTCTTCTTCTTACACATCAGTCAGCTCATCAGCTCACTGGCATTCCCTTAACTTATCTCATTCACTGTCTTTATTGGGATGGATTTTGTCTCTTCTCCTTTCACTGCTGCTGAACTCCCTGGTTGTGTCCTTGGGTTTTTGCCCTTGCCTACTTGCATTGCCACTTCTAATATCTTTCTGGGCCATCTAGTCACTTCACAGTCCATTGCATTTCATTTTCTTTCAGCTTCCCTAAATGCAATGTCATCCTTTCATTTGCTGACACCTCACCTTCAGGTTGAAAAATTCTCCTTTCAACAAAGGGAAGCTTTCTGGCTGAGAAGGTGTGGCCATAAAAGTGCTTGCTCTGCTCCTACCACATTATCCTTTCCACTTCCAGCTACCCTATTTCTATTTGCTGTTATGGGGGTCTACTGTCCAACATTATTCACCCAATGAAGTGATTATTTTCTTCTTCTTCAGGATTTCAAACATTATATATCTTTTCTGACTCATGTGCTTATAGCCATCCACAAATATCAGAAGAGGGCTGAGAGACAGCTGGAATGAGCAATCCGATAGGAACTGTACAACCCATCCGCTCTACACAATATACTTGAAAGTCATCACAAGGAAGGTGAGCCTTCTACGTTTATCAACTTGATTCCTCCACAGGTGATCTGTGGCACTCATTTAAATCCATGTGATCCAACAAATTTAGGCAAAATGTGATATTATTCTGATAAAGTTCTTAAATTCTTTTTCTGGGATTCACTATAACATCCATATAATCTTTTACTCATTTAGACCTATTTCACAGGTCACATGGAATCTGCAGATATGCTGTGAAACTGTTCTCTTTATCAAACAACTTATGGATACCCTGCAGAAAACTTATTTCAAATTCTGAAAACCTTGCATCATCTTTTTCACACTCCTTTCACATCCCAAATTTATTGCAAATGTGAGCAAACCAGCTGCCTGTTTTATGGGTTGAACTCTATAGTGTCAAATCCATTTTGACCGTAAGAATTTCATCACAAAAGCTTTTCTTCATTGCACTCCATTGTTTGCCTACTTCCCATCTAATCCAGCATTTTTCTTATGAGAAGACTTTTATACCACTCTTGTTATTTTTCACTCATGGTGAGGCACAGGAAAACTAAACTGCAATCATAGAGCCTTCATACAATAATTCCCATAACATCACACCTCTCATCTGCATATTCATGAGAATCCATGTTTTGTTTTTGGAAAATACTGAGCAGCAAACAGTTTACAGTTTTGCTGTTTCAGAATTCATTCTTGTAACTTAGTCAAAACTCCCTTGTCAATACGTTTTAGTTCTACATCACACTGATGGCTGTTTTCTTGCACATCTTGATACAAACTGATTACTTACCCATCCTGTGTAAGTCTGCACATTTATGAATAGTTAAAACATTGGGATTTACATTTTCAAAAACCCTTATTACTTAGTTTTATTCTACTTTTTCTCACCCACATAAGTCCTCTTCTGAACTAACTTACATTTACTTTATTTCCTCTTTAATTTCCAACTGCAATTTTTGTTTTAGAGTTATCAAAGTATTCATTAATTTATTTCATTTTCATGCTGAGACTTGGATAATATTCCATATATCATATACAATTGCAGCCTATATTTAACAAGTTCCATTCCCTCTTTCAATCTTCTACTAAAGTTTTTCATTTTCAGCGATGTCTTTACTATTAAAGTCAGAAACGTCAAGTTACCTGCAAGCCTATTATTAAACCAGTATCTGATTAAGTTCTACATCATAATACGCTTTCCAATCAGTATTCCAAACAACTTGGTTTGCAGCCTATCAGATGAAATTTCTGGAAAAGATTTCAAGTCCCTAAAAATATATATAATATATTCTCTTTCTTTCTTTTTTTTTTCTTTATCTATCTACCTATCTATCTATCTATCTATCTATCTATCTATCTATCTATCTATCTATCTATATCTATCTATCTATCTATTTATTTATTTGCTTTTATTTACCAGGTAGATCTGACTGGGCTACAATGTTCCCCTTTTCAGTAGAAGTTCATGTAAAAATACTCCAAACAAATACAGAGTAAATCAACAGGACATACATATGAAGAGTACAGGTAGACAAATACAAAAAATATCAAACATACATGCATATGACCTGGTATATCAAATAAATGCATACTGATAGACAAATGTATCACTGCTAAACATAACAGCACAAATGCATTTTGTTTAGGTTAGTGATATGATTCGACAAAAAGCATGGTGTAAATATGATTAGAATAAAAGAAATATGCTAAAAGTAACAGACCTGGTAAAATGGAGAATGGTAAACTGTAGGTATGGGTGAGAAGAAATTCACTAGACAGGCTGGAATATGTGGGATCAGAGAAGGAGAAAGAGATACAGGGCTAAGGACCCAGTACTGATTGGATAGGAATCTTAAGGTAGGGACAGAATGAATAGATTGTAGGTAAGGAATGAAAGGTTAACAGACAGGAAGTAGGTCAATAGAGATATGTTGAGAGTATCAGAGAAGAAAAGAGGATTAGAGAAGGGAGAATGTAACACAGAGTGAGGGTGGAGAGGAGGAACTGATATGAAGCAGAGCTGAGGCATTTTAAAGAACAGAAATGCAATTTCTTTGCTGTCACTGCATAAGTGAGTTCTATAACATTCATTGATTTTACATGCA
The DNA here is from genome assembly GCF_019279795.1 of Protopterus annectens. Taxonomy (NCBI): domain Eukaryota; kingdom Metazoa; phylum Chordata; order Ceratodontiformes; family Protopteridae; genus Protopterus; species Protopterus annectens. The sequence goes on from NC_056735.1 coordinate 1,547,933,186, forward strand.
TTTTATCATAGCTTTTCAGTTAATTCATCAGCTACTTCAGTTTCCTTTAGATAGTAAGAAAATAAATATCATAATAGCGTCTTACGCTTCTGTATCATCATTGCATCCAATCTCTGGGTTCTTCCCTTCTTACATTAGGGATAAAAAGACCATACGAACATCCAGTCTACACTTTTATAACTATGCAATGGCTCTAGTTGCTGCTGCTTCATATACATATATATATATATATATATATATATATATATATATATATATATATATATATATCTAGGATTATATGAACGGGCTAATTGCACCCTTTCTCCTTCCCTTTCATTCCCTATTAAATGAGTCACTTACAAACATAACCCACCTCTAGTAACTCTTTTGCACAAAGCACAACCCTCGTTATAGCATAATTAATTAAAATCTAAAATAAAAGGATTGACATAAATTATGCTAAAATTGTCAGCAACCATTATGTACAGTCTATATTTTTTAAAGCTGCAATAATAATATAGAGGATTATGATCAGGCTTTTTATCATAACCAAATTATTGTATGTTCAAGCATGGATGTCAAGAAATCTGCCTTGACTGTAGTGCTCAAATGGAGAATCTTGCCATCTGTGTTGAGAAGATATAACAGCCAAGTTATGATCAGGAAAGACACAATCAAAATTCTTTGTTTTACATAGAACTTTAGCTGCTCTGATATACTTCTAGTCACAGAAAAGGTGAAGAAGCATCTATTATTTTGCCACTTTGAATGCTGTGAAACACTTAGCATTGCCACATAGACAGCAGCCAGAAGTAAGGTATCCTTCTGATGTAAGAACATCTTTATAAATCGCCAGATAATTTGCACTGTCACACTCTTTTGATAGTGTTTTACAGCTGTTAAAGCTGTTTTAGCTTCTCACCACTTCTATTTGGTGGCCATACTCGCCACTGTCAATGCTCTTGTGCAACAAAAGAGCCTAGCAGCACTTAAGGGTACTTAATAAAACTTTTTTAACACCTTTCTTCTGTCAAAAAGGTGTTCAACAAAGCTGATCTTTTCCCATATTCAGACAAAAATTACAGTTCTCCATGTAGTAGGTAGGTATTATGTATGCTTCAACTCTCTACAATGCTTTCCTAGTTGCACTATCTAGTATAAGTATCCAAACGTTCAACATGTATGTTAGCGTTTCTCTGAATAGTACCTGGACAATGTCTGAAAGCATTCTTTCTATGATTCTTATACTATCCCAGTAAAAAAATAAAGAATGAATAAATAAACAAACAAATAAATAAATACATTTATTTGTGTTCATTTTATAAGAACCAAATTGCATACTTCATTTCATTTATTATGACTAGCTTAATATATTTGCACCTGTTTTGTTGCCTCTTTCACATTATCATTGTTTCCATATTGAAATGACATTTTACCACTCTCCATAAATCTTTAAATTATTTCCCTTTGTTTAAGCTACTTATGTTTATGTTAATGAATACAAAAGCTAATATCTAGCTTATCCCAATCGGTTTAGCTTCACTGTAGCCTTATCTTCGAACATATATGGCTTTGTTATCAAACAGTTATGCTATATTTTGCTTATTATACATATTCTATATCTTTTTTCCCTCCTTCCCTGTGACTGACCATCAGTTGCCATCAGCTCTTCTTCTTATTCTGTGGATGTACTGTACCCACCATAGCCTCCCTGGGGCTTAACCCATGTCTGCAGCCAGTGAGGAGATCAAGCCTTCTGGTGCATTATCATACTGTGCTGCTGCTGAGGAATGTGCCCTAAACCCTACCTAGAAGCAGCCTTGCAAGCTTTGCAGTCACTGCCTTCTCGAGCTGCATATGTGCTTCTGTGCATGCTCTTTCAGCTGGTTCTTAATGTTGCTATTTCAGCTAGTGCAGGCAGCCTCCCTCCATCCAGGATGGTATAGCCATCATCAGCTGCTCACTTCCATCCTCCACTGTCTGGTTGCTCCAACACCGTTCTGTTTATTGAGCATGGATTGTCTAGGATGCAGTAACTGTCCCTCTGCAGCACCAGGCTGGGTGTATGCATACTATGTCTTGAACTACTTATATGTGCATGACTCTATATATCTATATATGGTTTACTATCATAAATTCGAAAATCAGAATAAAACATGTCTGAATTTTCGAATTTATACATCGGAAATGAGCATCTCCGTATGTCCCTAATGTCGAAAACAGCTGTGTATTGTCGAAAATGTCGCTTGCGACATTTTCGACAATACGCAGCACTCCCACCCGTCCCGTAACTCCCTACCTAACTAGCCTAAGCACACAGTTATGCAGGGGGGCAAGCCCCCCTGCACCCCTGGGGGCTCGCCCCACACACCCCCAACTTAATATTCTAACTCCGAGATCGCACTACAGTGAGGAAAGGGATGTATTTCCCTAACCGCACTGTACCGCGATCCCCTCACATGAATGAATGTTATAATTGCGAATGCACAGTCCATTCGCAATGATAATGTTCGCTCACATCACCTGCCGAACTATGAAGTATTCGAACATCTGTTGTTCGAATACTTCATAGCCATGCAATTGCACATCGGCATTGTGATGGTAAACCATATATATATATATATATATATATATATATATATATATATATATATATATATATATATATATATATATATATCCACTGTATATCTGACCTTAGGTTCATAGGTTCATAGGTTCATACTAGGCTATCTGCCCTAGGGCATTTATAAGCCTAGCCAGAGTGTGCTTGGCTTTCGCCACCCATTTTAAATTAATTTTGCTATGCCTTTTTTTGAGGTTAGTATACTGTGCCTCTGTCTAACAGTGACACAGAAGTGATAGCCGGGGTAAACCTATGATCTCCCATCCACTCATCAAGATTCCTCTTGAAGAGAGTCAATGTGGGACTCTGCCTAACCTGGACTGGGATTTTATTCCAGAGTGAAGGGAGCCTCTGGGTTATGAATCTGTCCCTCCAGCATGTCCTATTTATTTCAGTGCTGAGGTTCAAGTCTCTCAAGCGTAGCTCGATGGGATTTGGATTTTCTGAGGTGCAACATGTCCATTAATTCCGGGTTGGACATGGCTTTATACGTCAGGCACAGATCGCCTCTGAGCAGGCGGTATGCCACTGAGTAGAGCTGGAGTTTCTTTAACCGGGCAGCATATGGCATCTGTTTGAGCCCTTTGATCCTCTTGGTGAGGTACTTTTGGGGTCTTTCCAGTTGCTGCAGGTGTCTGGTAAGGTACATCCCAAAGGGCATTGTACTCAATTATGGGTCTGATGAGGGATGAGTAAAGAGGCACGATGACCTCCCTGATCTAGATGTGAATCCCTTCATGATTAGGTGGGCTATATAAAATGTTTTTCTAACCACTTTGGCCATGTGGTTGTCAAATGAGAGATTGCTATCAACTTGGGTCCCCAGGTCCCTAATGACGTCTTCTGTACTTAATGGATTACCACCTATGTGGTAATTTGTGGGCACTTTGTTTTTGCCAAAGGGGATGACTATACACTTTTTGGCGTTTAGCTTGAGGCCATGGCTCTGGCACCAGTTGTCTGTTTCTATGAGGCCCTTTTGGAGGATGCTTGTGTCGGCTGGAGAGTTGATTATGGTGTCCAGTTTGCAGTCATCTGCGAACTTGGTCAGCCACAGTCCTTCCGTGTTGGCCTGTACTGCCGAGAAATATATACCGAACAAGAGAGGTCCCAGGACTGAGCCTTGTGGGACACCACTTGTAACTGGTTTGGAGTCTGACATGGCTCCAGCAATTCTAACCATGTGGGTTCTGTCCTTGAGCCAGTTTGCAACTTAGCACTGTGAACTTGAAACAGCCTTTGCCAGCTAACACTTCTTCCACACATGTCGATAGAAATAATGACTATCCATGTGTTGTGATGTGAGAATGGACTACAGAAAGAATATGGTGGACCACTAGAGTCATCCTCAACATGACAGAGACATTTATTACTGGCTCTTAAACATACCACAACCCAACTTACCAGTGTCTTACATCAGTTCCGAAAGGATTAAAATGCTAATATCATCTCTGCTATTTACCATGTACAGATATTGGAAGACAGTGGACTCAGAATGGCAATTTTATGTTGCAAAAATGATACACGGCTATAGCTATATAGCAGATAATGTGATAAACAGAAAAGCATATTAAAAACTGACCTCTATCTTTATCCATCTGATGTGCAACTGTATCTAATTTTAATATAACTGGCTATAAAAGGCCTATAAAAGTAGAGAATAGTAGGATTATATTCTTTTAAAGAGTACACCACTTGGTTAAATAAGAGTGAAAGTCTATGCAGCTTCTTCGAAGATTTAAAAAGGAACATGTGTGCAGTGGCTGTACTGATATCTCTCACATACTGTAAAAGAGATGTCAGAATGAGTTATACCAATTATAGGGTTATATGGAAAATAAAATAATAAACATGGCTTACGTTATTACTATTGCATTATTTAGATGAGTGGTCTGCTATGAACTGGAGAATGGTAGTTATCACAATAGATAAAATATGTTTCTGTATATGGTTATAAATTCATAAAAAATCATCAATATGTAGCATTTAATGTTTTTGAATATATGTAATAAAGATATGTTTGTAAAAAATGACTATCCATGTTAATCCCTTTAGTTGGATTTTTATTTGGTTGATAAGGTATAGCTTCTTATCTGTCTTTACTCCTAACCCTAATAGGTGGTTGCATTCTCTACTATTAGAGGCTTGCTAAAATAACAGTGTACTCTGACTGTTCACACTGATGCATTAGACTTGATTGATCCTCTGTATAACCACAATGGGTCAGGTCACACCCTCAACATAATTGTATTTTTTTCTTTATATATGTATTTATTTATTTATTTACTTGTTTATTTATATATTTCAATTTGATAAATGGATAGGTAGACCTAGTCCTTTCAAGCTATGCCCCAGGCTCGGCTGGACAAACTCAGCAGAGGAGTAAACATACACTAGTACAATTATGCTATATAAGTATATATATATATATATATATATATATATATATATATATATATATATATATATGTAAACATATAGTTCAGACTTTATACAACTATGTACAGGAGAAATAATGTATATACAATGTATACAATTAGATAAATAAATAGTTTACATACATATTAAAGAAGGAAAAAGAAAACATGCAGCATATCTTTGAAGCAATGCCAAACTTATGATTCAGTAACATGTTATCATGAGACTGAAATGAGGGAAGACAGCAAAATTGCTAGGCATTATTTATGGAGCACGTACATGCTTTGTAACTTTGGAGTTGTTCATACAGAGCTGACTTGAAATGTATAACAGTTTTTATTTGTTACTCCTTAAGGCAAAAGATAGACTGTTGCAGATTGCTTTGAAAGCCTTCGTAAGGACGTTACACCATTCATGTTTCAAAGGGTGGTCTATGCAGAGAAATATGAAACCCATACTCTACACCAGAGGTCTGAGAAGATGATTTTATATATACATTTTTAAATATTCATTTTGATTATTTACATACACTATAAAGTAGATATATTTTATATTGATTATTTTTTAATATGAATGTACTTCAATAAAAATGCATTTATTTATATGTGTATTTTATATGATAGTTTTGCACCTTTAATATAATTGATATGTGAACATGTGACCTATTTTGTATATATAAAGGTGTGTTCTTTAGTTGATTATTATACACCTGAAGAAGCTATGTGAAAGCGCTTGTGTTTGTGAATAAAGGCCTATTTTCATCATTTTATGTTCTGTTTTGGATTTTGGAGCCTTGTCCCAGCATTTTTCTTGCTCTCAAGTTATCCTTATTCAGTGTTGGGACTTATAGTGTTTTTGGGCATTTTTGATCTTGGTTTATGCAGAGAAATATGTTCATGCTCGAAATTTCTAAGGAAGTAGTTTGGTTGTCTGATGGGGAGAAGCTTTTCCAAGGACAGCAGTATTCTTCATTCAAAATTGTATGCATTAATGCACTGAGTAAACAGGTGGATGTTTCTGTTACAGGGAGCCAATGTACCTTCTGTAGAAGAAGGCAATGGTGCATGCAGGTATCAGCAAAAAGAGCAAATCTTCAAATTTTGCTTACAGTAGTCTGTAGTTTTTTAGTCTTATGGAAAGAAGGAGAACATTTTTAGTTATGGCTAATCTTGGTATTAGAGAAAGAAGGTGGAAAATTCTTTAGCAAAGCTTCAGCTGGAAAATACTTTTGTCACAGTATTATCTGAGTGGGTAGAGAGAGACCCATGTATTATTTATATTCCATGAGCATGGACATAATATTGTTTTGGAAATCTGATATAGTAAGTGTGGATAACTTGAGGGTGTGTGTGTGTGTGTGTGTGTGTGTGTGTGTGTGTGTGTGTGTGTGTGTGTGTGTGTGTGTGTGTGTGTGTGTGTGTGACTGTGTGTGTCTGTGTGTGCAAAGAGTCAAGGCATGTATAATGCAAGCCTTGGCAACTTTGCCTCAGGAGTATTCAATTTGACCAGTAAGGCCTCCTTCCTTCAAGATGTACATCTTTGTATGTAGTGCAAAATTCAGAGACACCAGATAGATTTTGATAGAATGCAAGAGGCAAGAGGTTATAATTTGTCATTTCAATCCATTTGGCATAAACTTTGTATAGGATTATGTAGTAGGGAGCCCTCTGGAATAGCTGTTGAAATGAAGTAAAAAATGATACTCAACATCAAGCAGATGGCAGGTGGTATTTAAATATGAGATGAGAAAGAAGCTCCATTAGGCTGCAGTTAATGCTGATAAAGCTTCTATAAATACCTAGATGGTAGGGGATCTCTATTTATGTCAAGAGAAAGAACAACATGTAAAATACAGTGTCATAGATTCTTCGTTCTGGGTGGCAATAAAAAGCAACTGCGTTGTTGAATATAAGAGCATGTTCTAATTAAACAATCTGATAATTAAGAACTAGAAACATCATAAAGTGAGTGAGATGGATAGCAAATGTGAATAATTATGATTAGATATCCAACCATGATAAAACAAGGCAGAAATGAAACTTTTGGGATAAAATAGAATTAGAAATATTTATATCTGAAGGAACAAAATCTGGCTAATAATACCATACACAACCCCACTGGTATCAAAAAAAAAATCAGCTTAAATGTTAAAACCCATACATCACAAGATGGGTTGCACTGGCTGGCTGTGACAGAACCCACAGGTCAGAGTTGCTGGGCCATGTCAGAGACAAAGCCTGTCACAAGTGGTGAACAAAATCCCGGTACATGTGAGGCAGAGCACCTCGCTGGCCTTGTTCTACCCTTTACGCAGTGTCACTGCTGCGACAGAGGCACAGCAAAAAAAATGGGTATAGTTCCCCATACTAAAAGGGGGGTGGCGCACCACAAAAAAATAAGGCTAGCTTGTAAAATGCCCCTCGGCAGATAGCCTAGTAAACAAACCATATATTGGATGAAGGAAATACTTTTACATAGTTGAAGGATAGGAAACAGATTCCAGTGATTGTCAAAGGCAACCAGTATGGGTTCACAGTATAAAGAACTGATATTAATGCAGGGTTTCTGCCTGAGCAGCAAACACAGAGGTTTCAGAGTTATCTGGTATCCAAGTCAACCTTCTCTGTATCAGATTCACACCAGATACCGGAACAAATAGAGAGATGATAGTATTTAAGAAGCTTAAGTTTAGCAATAAACACTGATAAGACGCGAAAGGTTACAGAGTAAAATCTGAATCTAAAATTATCTGTCTCTTTTAATTAATGCATTAATACAGTTCACTAAGTGAAATTAGCTATGCTATTTCACTTACTGCTGCATCCTTCTCAAATAACTCATTTTGTATTGTATTCTGTATGACAGTTAGTATGGACTATTTAGCAAGACAAATACACTTGGGATTCATGCACTTACACAAAGTAGCATATTCTGTCACCTGCAGCAGAACAGTGACACCAATGACAGAAATAAACGTGGGAAAAAGGCAACTCAGCATGCAATCCAAGATCACTAAAAACTGCTGAGGCTGATTTTAAAAAGACTGAACACCAAATGTGCTGACATCTCAGGGTATCAGTAAATCAGCCTTTATCATTCTGCACATTTTTTCTGTTTCATCCGATGTATCTGCAAGTGTTTTTTTTAAATCTTGAAATGTATAAATCAAACTTATGGAATGTTTTAATTGTATATGTGTATTAATAATAATATTTAACTTGTTGCCATATTGTTATTTACTGTGGGCCTGAAATACAATTAATTATTATTGTTCTAAAAATTATAATGTATCATTATGTAATTGTTATGTTAAGAATTACTGGAAGAAACCAAATATAAACTGGTGGGGCGACCATGCTCTTTGCCTGTGTCAGATGGCAACATTTCTCATATAAAGAAGTGTCGGTCACATATGAAAAAAACTATTTGGTTTATCATCAGATGAATATGCTGATCACAAGGTGCAGCTCTTATTACAGTGAAAATACACTAACATTATTGCCATGCAGAGTTTTAAATGCACTGATTAATTCTGATCCCTGGCGTGGATAATAAAACTAAGCGGTATGCTTTGCCTGGGCGCATGATCTTTGAGAGTGTCACCAGCATACAGTACAGACTATTAGGAACTTCAAAATAGGTGGACAGTGAGTGATGCTAGGCCACAAGGCATACAGACAACATGTAACTGGCAGAAAAATATATATTGTGGTTTCTTATTAGGATGAAAATGGAATTTGTAGACATAATTTAAATGTAATTGGTTCGATCATTTAGTTGAGTGATACACTGACAGATAAACTGATGTTAACCAGCAGTTTGTCACACATAGAAACGGAAACAGTGATTTAGAAGTACACTAGGTTTGCCTTTCTGAGTGATCATAAAATGTTTTTTAACTGATGTGGTTTGTATGAAGGAAGCTGAATAAATGTAAAGTGATGTTTGCTTTTGGCTGTTTTTGATGTTTTGAAGCAAGTGTGAGCTGGCACAACCTTGCATATGTCATTCACAGTTATTTAAGGAAAGCAGCACTCAGCACGGCTTTTGAAGTACATTTTAAAAGGTGTTATTTATTGAATTAAGTATGCCCTATTTGGACACCTGGATTGTATTTTTTATAATGTCAGAAAGCAGAAGATAGGAATGCTAGACATGGGAGAGAAAGAAGACAAGGGACAATGCAGAAGTTTGACATAAAGAGGGTTGTGCCTGGCTAAGGTGGGAGAGGAAAGGTACTATATTTTTGTCAGGGGATAGACCCTCTGTTTTTCAAAGTTTTTTTTTTTTTTTTTTAATATAAGAGGAAAGTTGAGGAAGGATGAAGGTAACACAGTGTAGGTCAGATGCTTAGGAAACAGTTAAGGAACAGGCAAAACATAAAAAGACAGACAAGACATAGAAGAATGCTATGGAAGACTGACATTGACAGGAATGCAAAATATACAGATGTCCGACAGACATAAAATGTGGATGGTGAGGAGGTGTGAGCACATTTCCCAATCTGGTGAAGAGGATTTCAATTATCTCACCTCCTTGATGGACCTGAAGAGGGAGACATTGATGAAGTGGGAGTTGAGGACTACAGTGACTCGGTGGTCATAGTCAACGAGGGAGTGAGTTTTTAACTCACTGGATGATGGCTTGAAGACAGCTGAAGGATCATCTCCACTGCTTGACCAACTGCTACCTCTGTCAGGTCCTGATGCTCATGCTTTTTCCAGCTTTCCAGGCTGCCATAAACCAGGGGGCACACAGGGCAAGAGCCACCACCCAGACCCTGTGAAAACATCCCCAAGTAGGCAGTGGAAAGTGGTAAGCATGCCTTGACTTGGGATGCACATGGCTCAGAACTCTGAACCTGCAGAGAAAGGAATGTAAAGGAGGGAGTGTGAGAGAGAAGTCAACATGGAGACAAAAAAATGACTCATAAATTGAATTAAAATATTTTATTGACAATTTAGAATAAACATTTATTAATCAGATATTAACAATTGCAGTATATATTATAGAGATTAACAATTTACTATTATTTGACAACTTCTAATAAGACTGACTTCAGAACTTTCTAATGACTCTTTTACTGCTGCACGTTTGTTCTGATTCCCACTTATATATTTATAATTGCCATGATGATGCAACAGAAAACTTTCCTCTTTCTCCAAAAATGGAAGCCAGAATGCAGTTCTGTCTCTTTTATTTATGCAATACCAATGGCATAATTGAATCCTTATATGGCCGCCTTCTGTCAAGTGAAGCAATCTCCTCTGAGAGTGTGCACCGTTATACTCAAGTTCCTAGTCAGCTATTAAAATAAGAAGAAAAGGGAATGGACAGTTATTCACTTATGGCGTACCTGTGTGCATAGCTGATGAATACATCCCACTTTTCTTTCAGACTTTTTCTAGCACATCCAATATAATGGATACCTAACTTTATTAAACAATACAGTAAGCCTTGCTAGAAGATAAATGTAAAGTGGTAGCAGTAATGACTATTGTGCTTCTTCCATGACAATCCTTAATTTTGTTTCCTGAGTTATATATAGAGAGATAATTATATATATATATATATATATATATATATATATATATATATATATATATTGAGAGAGAGAGAGAGCGAGCGAGAGAGAGAGATATTTTTTTACAAAAAATGTGTTACAACAGGAACTCAGCTTTTCTAAGTTGATGCATTCAGATGCACCAGAGTGTTTGTTGAGGGAGTGGGGGGAGTTAGCTATTGTTGCATTGATCTTGTTTACATTTCTGTAAACTTAACTTACTCACCTTATATCTGAGCAGTTTAATCTACAATATACTCTGTAATGTTTACTTGTGTTTAAATGAATTACATATTCATTTTACTTTTAAGACATTCAATTATTAGTTAATGGTAACATTAAGTAAGCACTGCAGGATGTAATAAGCTCCTCTCAGAAATCCAAAGTACGCAGAACATACACTTATTGCTTTGGCCCCCATCCTTACTGTACCTCAAGTGTGGTGGGTAGCTGTGGTCACCCACTTTATAGGTGCATTGGCTACACTGGAAATAACCATGAACATTTACCAAAAAGATGCCATGTATAAATGATTTTTACCCTAATATGTGACTTTTTAACATTAGGGGTATAAATAAATTTAATCAACAATCAGTGACTGCGCCAATGAAGTGTTGACAGAGACTTGCTACTTCCACGCGGTGGCCTGGACAGTTGCATACATAAACCTCATAAGAACAAGTACAGGTGACCTCGGCCTCTGAGTACTAGAAATGTTGGGAGATGGCAGGACAAAGAGGCTTCCCTATTTAGGCCTCAGTTCCAAGGTGAATAGGTTGGGAGGGTAATGGCTGCTGGCAATGAAGGGATGGTCAGCATACCTTAGCTTCTTTGTCAAATGCATTTGTAATTACTTGTAAAAAAAAAATATATATATATATATATATATATATATATATATATATATATATATATATATACAAAATTATATAATGAATGGATGGCATGTCAAATATTTATTATACATGCAAATGGCACATTGACACTCAGTACATCGAAAAAGGAAACACATTTCCTTTTATGATGCAATACCCATAACCTGACCACATTCAGCTCAGATTTGCCTGAGTAGTAGTAGTAGCTTGTGAAGGATTTTTTTAAATTAAGATGCATTTGAGTTATACATTCAGATGCAGGGGTAGGATTAGGTTTAGCACACAAGAGTAAGGTGGGCAGGAGCAAGGTGACCATTTTGTTACAGGACCTAAACTGGGAGACGTGAGGGCTACCCCAGGAAGCCAGGTCTGCAATCCCATTCTCCCAGCCCCCATGGGAGTGGAGACAAGGCAGCCATGTTATCTCGCATCAGGGCAGGCAGGTTGGCCTTTCATCCGTCAGTAGGCAGTGTGGGGATGTCACTCTGTGAATAGCACCACCCTGGAGGCAAGAGGCCACATACCAAGAGGCTTGAAGCGATGCACATTCTTTGGCACCTGGCACCATGGGGGTGAGAGACTGAGGTGTGTCGCAAAAAGTGTAGAGATGGGGGGGCCAGGGCCATCTCTCCTGTGAGTTTGAAAGCCATAGGTGCAAAGCAAAGTGGAGAACCAGTGTCACGGAAGTCTGGCTGAGGGACTGTCTGAGGCTTTGTGGCCCAGCAGAGTTCCATGAGGCTGGGAAGATCCCCTGAGAGGCTCAAAGAGTATGCATGACACTGACACTGCATGATTTGGCAGCAGTTAGGAGATATGTAACCCTGGAAAACAGCTCTCTTTCCTGGCTATAAGTGTAACCCCAGAGGGGGTCAATCCAGATGGAAGTCTGGAAAGGAGAGAGAGGTGGAAAGTGACTGGTACAGGACAGCTCTAGCCTGGGTGAGGGGGTACGGACAATGCCCTATCTGTGACAGAAGTCTGGAAGGGGAAGAGAGGCAGATAGTGGCAGGGCTGGGCCAGCTGCTGCCTGGATAAGGGGGGTCAGACAGAGCTCCCCACAACAGAGGTCCTTAAGGGAGTGCTAGGGCAGACAGCAGTGGGGTCTGGAGAGCTCCTGCCTGGGTGAGTGGGGTCAGGCACAGCCCCCCATGATGGAAGTCCTTAAGGGAGCAACTGGCGGACAGTGGTGCAACCTGGAGATCTCCTGCCTGGGTGAGTGGGATTAGGCAGAATTCTCCATGATGGAAGTCCTTGAGGAAGCACCAGTTTGGATGGCAGAGGGGCCTGGAGAGCTCCTACTGTTGTAAAGGCATCCAACTTCACCCCATAACTGGGGAAGCAGGGGGACTCTGAAGCGTTCATGAGAGCGGATCTGACCCTCAGTGGCTGAGGGGAGTTCCGGAGGAGTGGATGGGATTGGAGGGAAGCTCCCTTGAGAGGGTCCGAGGGCATGAGTGATCAGGCACAATCTGGCAGCCTGCAGGAGACATGCAGGCGGCAGAGTCTACTGACATGGGGGGCCATGGCCGGGGAAGGTCTTTTGGCCAGGTTGAAGGGGAGGACTGCAGGATTTGGCCCTGACAGAAGTCAGTATGGGAGCACCAGGCAGTTGGGTGTAGGGCCTGGAGAGCTCCTGCCTGGGTGAGTGGGGTCAAGGAGAACCCCCCACGACAGAAGTCCTTGAGGGAGTGACTGACCATGGCAGGGCCTGGATGGCTCCTGCTAGGGTGAATGCATCCAACCTTAACCCATACCCAATGGCATCTCCTAAAAATCACAAAGTCCCCAGAGCTGTTTAGGATGGGAAAGCAGTAGGACTGGCCACCCTGGGAAGCCAAGTCACCATTCAGACTGAGTGGTCTAAACTGGTACAATTCTGTGTCACAAAGACAATGTTTGGGATTCTGGGACAGAGACTTCCAAACTGGGACTGTCCTGGAAAAACTGGGACCATTGGTCACATTGGGCAGGAGTGCCCTTTCCATAACACTGCTACTACACAAGAGAGCTCGGACTCTCACCACACACACACACACACACACACACACACACACACACACACACACACACACACACACACACACACACACACACACACACACATTAAATCTCTCCCCTAATCTAACCCTGACCCTAACTCTTAACACTCACAATTGCACACATACACTTAATCTATCTAAACCTTGCTCTAACCCTAACTCACACAAAATTACACAAACACGTACACACCTAGCAAACATCCCACTTATCTCTTTTAACAATGCAAACATCCAATGAAATGCCAATTTTATAAAATGGGAATTTGCACAAACAATCCTGCCCTTCTGACTGTCATCCAAAGTAAACGTAAACCAAACACAATTTATATACACATGCATCCCTATCAGTTGATTGAGTTTTCAGAAACTCAAAATTCATACGGTCGAGACCATATGATCAAGTTTTTGAAAACCCAAAGGTTTTGAATGGAGATCGCGGTACATTGTGAATCATGACATTTACCCTTGTCCTCACTGTAGTATGATCTCAGAGATGGTATATATAATTTACATGGGGGTGGGGGTGAAAAATGTAAAAATAGATAGATTTTTGTGGGTTTTTTTTTTTTTTTTTTTTGATGATTGAGTTTTCAGAAACTTGATTATATGGGCTCAATCGTATGAATTTCGAGTTTCTGAAAACTCAATCCTCTGACATAGACCCATACACATATATGTATGGGTGTGTCTAAAATTATCTAAAACTGTATAAGACTGACAGTCAAAATATTGACAGCAAAATATCTAAATTGAAAAACTATACACAAAATACTGATAAAACTCTAACCACATTCAAAATTTGTGTTTTTGAGGAGACAAGCACCCATTCACCCCCACACCCCAAGCTAATTATATATGCCAACTCATAGGCCACAAAACAGTGGGTAAAGGGCATAAACCCTTCCCTGGTATAACTTCAATTTTGTCAATATTGTATGCAAAAATGTGTTTAGATATTTTGCTGTTAATATTTTGACTTTGATCTTATGCTGTTTTAGAACATTTTATGTTCTATATTTTCATCTGGGCGGCCACGGTGGTGCAGCAGTTAGTGTTGCCACCTCACAGCAAGAGGCTCTCTGGTTTGATCCTCAGCTGGGGTGCCTTCTGTGTGGAGTCTGCATGTCCTCCCTGTGGTCATGTGGGTTTCCTCTGGGTGCTCTGGTGTCCTCCCACATCCCAAAGACATGCTGTAGATGGATTGGACACTTTTAATTGGCCCTAGGTGTGTGTGTGTGTGTGTGTGTGTGTGTGTGTGTGTGTGTGTGTGTGTGTGTGTGTGTGTGTGTGTGTGTGTGTGTGTGTGTGTCTTCTGTGGAAGGTTGGGTGCTGGGCTGGCAACTTAACACTGTAAAACTCCACTGCCAATCATGAGTGGACATGTGATCTGCTGTGGCGACCCCTAACCAGAAAAAGCTGGAAGAAGATATTCATCTGTCTATCTATATAAATACACACACACACTTATATTTCTGTGTGTGTGTCAATGTGTGCATGTGTCAGTGTGTGCATGTGCATGTGTATAAAGATACACATGACGATAATACAAATAAGAAACAGTACTTACTGTAGCATTCTGGCCTTCTCTCTCTTGGACCTCTGAAATCTACCTATCCACCTCTATAGGTCATCACATGTCTGACTGCACTGCTATCCAGAGTAGATGATCCATGTCAGGGAGGAGAAGTGCTTCCCCATATCTGTGCAGTAACAGAAACCTGGTTCAAGGCTCCAGAGAGCACCCCAGCACTACCAGGCTATACCTCATATCATGCTTTTCGGCCCCAAAACCCGGACCAAACCACAAAAAGAGGGGCAGTTTCCATATTTATCAAGTATATCCACACCTCCAGGTTAGTGGCATTGCACGAAGTATCGGAGACCATCCATGTGCAACTAACAGTGGGCAAGACTGCTTTTCAGTTTATAGCATCCTACAGACCACCCTCTCAAAGTCAGGAATCCCACTCGGCTTTCCTGAAAACATTGGAGAACATGAAGATCTCTCCGAACACCATTATATTGGGCGACTTCAACTACCCAAACATTGAGTGGGAGCACTACTCAAGCCCCAGCACCTTAGCCCAAAGGTTCCTGGAAATTATAAACTCAAATGCTATGGAACAACTAGTCACCACTCCCACAAGAGGGGACAACATACTAGACCTGATCATTACCAACATGGGGACACTATGCTCCACACCAGAAGTATATCCCTCATTGGTAAGATCAGACCATAAATTAATTTCACTGGATGTCTGCATCCCGACCCCACCCCCAGCCCAGAAAACCACAGTGAAAATCTTCTCAAAAGCGAACTTCTCACTTCTCAAAACCAAAGTGGAATCCTTCAAGGCCCCAGGGCCAGTGGAAACTACGGCCCAAACTGCAGAATCCTATATAAACGCATTCTACGGACATCTCCAGGAATGCATGGATCATGCTATCCCAAACAAAACCAAGACCCAATCATCCAAAGGCAGGCGTCCAGTCTGGTGGACTCCTTGCCATAAATAAACTGTACAACAGAAGGAGGAAGCTACGACATTATAGAGCAAAATCCCTAATAGGGAAGGCATCTCTGATCAGTACTAGCAAAAAATTACGATCCCTCATAAAATCCTCCAAGGCCAGCTTTGAGAGAAAAATTGCACAGGACACCAAAGACAATCATAAGGCTTTTTTCAGTTATGTTAGAAACCTGGGATGCAACTCCCAGACTTGTTCTGAGTTGATTCTAAATGACAAAAAATACACTGAACCCACAGACATCACCAATATCCTGGCAGACAGGTTCAGTGCAAACTTCTCCACCCCCTCCTCCCCAAAAGAGCAAGTATCTATCCCAGCAGAGGGCTGCCTCCCAAACATCTCTGATGCTCAGGTGAAGGCTGCCCTCTCCAAAGCAAAAAACACTGCTTCCATGGGACCAGATGGTGTCCCAGGTTGCATCCTACATGAACTCCAATAGGAACTAATCCCTCAAATAAAACAGCTATACAATCTCAGCCTCACTACAGGATAAGTGCCCACAGAATGGCGTACAGCAACAGCGGTCCCACTCCACAAAGGTGGAGCCTCTACGGACCCTGGAAACTATCACCCCATAAGCCTGACTAGCTTAGTCTGCAAGGCTATGGAGAGGATCATCATGGAGCTCATAAACAAAGACATTGGGGACCTACAGACACTATATCCTACCCAGTTCGGCTTTGTCAAGGGCAGATCCTGCCTTTTGAACCTGGTTGACTTCTTCGAAACAGTCACCAAAGCCATAGATGAAGGAAAGGTAGTCCACACAGCCTATCTGGACCTTGCAAAGGCATTTGACACAATACCCCACTCAGGCATCATAGATAAGCTATCCAGCTTAAATATAAACCCCTATGTCACAAGATGGGTCGCAAACTGGCTCAAAGACAGAACCCACAGAGTGAGAGTTGCTGGAGCCATGTCAGACTCAAAACCGGTCACAAGTGGTGTCCCACAGGGTTCTGTCCTGGGACCACTCTTGTTCGGTATATACTTTTCCGAGGTACAGGCAAATGTGGGAGGACTATGGCTCACCAAGTTCGCAGACGACTGCAAACTGGGTGCCATAATCAACTCTCCAGCTGACGCAAACATCCTTCAAAAAGGTCTCACACAGACAGATAACTGGTGCCAGCGCCATGGTTTAAAGCTAAATGCCAAAAAATGTATAGTCATACCCTTTGGCAAAAACAATGTGCCCACAAATTACCACATAGGCAGAAACCCATTAAGTACAGAGAAAGTTATTAGGGACCTGGGGACCCAAGTTGATAGCAATCTCTCCTTTGAAAACCACATTGCCAAAGTGGTTAGAAAGACCTTCTACACAGCCCACCTCATCACGAAGGGTTTCACATCTAGATCAAGAGAGGTAATCGTGCCTTTATTCATCCCTCATCAGGCCCATCATAGAATACAATGCCCCTTTTGGGATGTACCTTACCCGACACCTGCAGCAATTAGAAAGACCCCAAAAGTATCTCACCAAGAGGATCAAGGGTCTCAAACAGATGCCATATGCTGCTCGGTTAAAAAACTCCAGCTTTACTCAGTTGCATACCGCCTACTTGAGGCGATCTATGCCTAACATACAAAGCTATGTCAAATCCAGAATTAATGGACATGCTCCACCTCAGTAAATCTAAATCCCTTAGAGCCACACGCTCGAGGGACTTGAACCTCAGCACAGAAATAAATAGAACTTGCTGGAGGGACAGGTTCATAACCCAGAGGCTCCCTTCGCTCTGGAATAGAATTCCAGTTCATGTGAGGCAGAGCACCTCACTGAATCTCTTCAAGAAGAATCTCGATAGGTGGATGGGGGATCGTAGGTTTGTCCCAGGGATTACTCCCGTGTCACTATTAGACAGAGGCACAGTAAACTAAACGTTAAAAGGGCACAGTATACTCAAATCAAGGTGTGGCGTAAGCCATAAAGAATTGGGCTAGGCTTATAATTGCCCCAGAGCAGATAGCCTAGTATGAACCTATGAACCTATGAACCTATACCATATTCCCAATTTCTTCTTTTCTTCTATTCTAAGCCAGCAGTTGCCAACTCCATTTGCACAATTCCTACAGTAGGAAGAGGTCAGTCTTAGCTATTTATTTGACCAGCTTGGGACTTATCCCTGTGCTTTAACAGAAGACATCCTTTATGAATTCCCTGTGCAAGACTGAAGTATGTAATTCTGATACAAGGAATAAAATGGTGTGAAACACGCGCTCTGAGGTGTAACATCACCGTTCCCAACCAACACACCATATAATGGTACTACCTATGGATGTGATATCAGTGTGAAGGTTTGTTGACCAACAGGAAAGCAGCAGTCACTTGGACTTCCACATTTGCCTTTCATTGCTATTGTTAGATTTGTTATCTACATGGTAACCGTTCTACAGTATAATACCTGGACATGGGGTTGTGGGGTAGAAAAAAATACACACATGCATGTACTCAAAATGCTGTAAAAGTTAAGGCTTATATACACAACCCAATTAGAAGTTTACTTTACAAAACTGAAGGGGATGATTAAGCAGGGGTGAAGTTCAAGAAATAAGGTAAGAGTGGTATTTTGGATGCAGATTCTTAAGGAGTATAATAACAACGATGCAGAATATCATATTCATAAAGCTTCAGAAAATATTATAAGAACTAAGCCAACATGGGAATGGAAAAAGAAGATTTTGTCAACAAGGATGACTTCACATGACAGTACAGAATATAGGCAAGAGGAGACTGTGATTTTCTGGAGAAATCAGGCAAAGGAGTTAAGGTATTAGCAGCAAATAACTAGAGAGAGAAAGGTAACAGAGTAGGATGATGGCAAAAAGACCTTTGGAGTGAAGGCTAGAGACTGCCTTCCTACCAGTGATTGATATCAGAGTATAGGCAAAGAGAAAGGGATAAGGCAGTGCTAGTAAAAAGACTCTGCTAGAGTTATTAAAGTCTAGAACAGAAGCTGCTGTTAAGAAAGGGATAACAAATAGGGCATATAAAATATTGCACAATAACCATAGCAATAAATCAGAGGGTGCTAGAAAACATTGGGAAGAGAGATTGGAAAAGCAATTAACAAGGGAAACTGGGATAACATATGTTTGGCTGCATGCAACAAAGTCAAGAAGGATTAGGAGTTTTGCTTGAAAGTGTTTGCATATGTATCTTTTACCCTAAGCAGACTTCAAATAATTTTTCCTCAGGTAGTCAGCAGATGATGGAGATGGTATGGGGAAGAAAAAAGTAACTGGGAAACTGTTTTATTTTTTTTTTTTGGGGGGGGGCACAATTTAATAAAGGTGTTTAAAAAAGTCTGTAACATTTTCTTTTTTATAGTTATCAAAGTACTACTGGTGTTACCAATACACTTTTTCAATATCTAATATCTAAAGCCAATAACTCTGCTGGTGAAGCACTATTATCTTGCGCCATAGCCAAATTATGGAACTCCCTCCCACTCACAATTACCAATGTACCATCATGCACCCACTTCAAAACTTTACTAAAAGCGCACCTAAAAACATGCTGGCTATGCCCTTGCAACTCCCACTCTAATATCACCCACCCCATCCAACCACTACCTTTCTTTCCACCCTACTAACTACTTTGATTATAGCAAGCTCAGATGCTACTACTTATTATACAGCAGGAACTTCTTATTGTAACAATTGTTAATGTCTGTTATGTACTTTGCAGATAAAGATTTTAGTTTTCTACTGATGTACTATGTTCTTCATCTGTAACTATGTTTGTAATTAATTTCTATGTTAATCAAATTGTTAATCGCTATGTAAATCCAATGTAACTACTGTCTGTATATTTTAACTGTGGAGCTTTTCTCCCCGGGCCTCCATTGAAAATGGACTTACATCCAGTCAGACACTCCCGGTCAACAAATGTAAATAAATAAATTAAATAAATAAATATCTACTACTACACTGTTGTACTGTGGGTGTCATGTGTGTAAGTCAAGTTTTGTTGTGTCCCTCAATTAAGACCTTAAGGCTACAACATGCTGCAGCAGCAGCAGCAGGAATCAAGACGCCAAAGGGATAACTTCGCTCTTGAAGAGAGACGCATCTTACCAAATGCTCTCAGTACATATGGAAAATGTTGGTCTGGGAAAGGGGGAGCAACGCCGACAGATAGAGCTAAGGCATGGAATCAAGCAGTGGCTGACATCAATCCTGTAGTAGAAGGAACTGCAAATTGGCACAGTGCTGGATAAGGGCAAATGATCTAGTGGGTTATACGAGGACAAAAACTAGGTGGAATGCAATCACCCACAGCAGCACTAGTGGGGTTCCTTCCACAATCCAATAATCCAATTGTTAACACCTAATGAGGAGAACCTTCTCTCCATATCAGGTAGTGGTGATGACTATGATGCAGATGATGATACCACAGGACTGATTGGAGGTGGTGTGGGCACCAGTACTTTCAGACACTGCAACAGCCACACTGTGGCAGTTAAGGTTAGTGCATACATGATGGAATATTTTATGCTGCCATACACTGCCCTGAATACATAGAACTCATTTATTTTCCATCAGCATGTGACCATCTATATTAGGGATAAAGGAAAGTTCATGCTGTTTGCATGGCAAGTGTCTTTATTATCTGTTTATACATACGTAAATAATTTTTGATTGCCAGAGGTCTCAGCACATCATTACTTATTCCTTCACAGCCTCAGCATCAAAACCAATTACTTCCTCTGTGCCAACACAGCAGACTGAAGTTGAGATAACAATGGCTGTTAACAGTGATGTCATAATTGTCAGATTCAAGACACAGCCTAAGGACAGTGTCACAGAGTCACAAAGTATACTGGCATGACCCCCCCTCCCCACAGCAGACACATATCTCCTTAAGAAGTGACACAGACTCACACAGTCAGTAGTAGGCCATGACATTGCAACTGGAAGATGGGGGATACACCATGCAGCTCAAAACCAGTCTACTGTGATAAACAAGAGCACATTCAGGAGGATGCAACCATTATAGAATAAACAGTAATCAATGTGACAGCTGTGAAAAAGGGAGCCAGGTGAAATTATATTTCTCAGCCAGCTGCAGAGATATGCAAGGTCTTGGCTCTCCAGCAACAGCAGCAGCAACATATGTGCTGTGACATTATCCAGGCACAAGCCACTGCCACAGAGGGTTAGGTAGAGATGGTTAGAGAACTGAAGGGTAGATGTGATGAAGTTTGTTAGTATATGGGAATGGTGGAGGGCAGGAACAATGCCATGATGATCCCCATGTGTAGTATGGTGACACATACAGTATCCATACCCATCTCCATGCGCACACAAGTAAAGAGTACAAGACTCACATATTAAGCACAGCTGGATGTGGACAAGGGAATGTCCAAACACACTGGTCAGAGTAGGCCACACCCCATGTGCTTCTCAAAGTAATACTACAGCCAGTTTGTATAACATAAAAAGAAGGAAGGCAGAACTCATCAGCCTTCTACAACATGTGGAAAAACCTCAGAGTCAAGGTCTTGGTCTCACAGCATTGTCAAATCAGTGTCTAGAAGTCCTCTTTTATTTGGGAGATCACAGTATTGTAGTAAATTAGCCACAAGCTTTCATGTCAGCACTTGCTTAAGATCACTGGGACCATAACCTGCACTATCATTAGGGAACGTTGTGCATGACACCTAAGGCACAAGTAAGGCCATGAATTTGCTACTATGATAAATCCTGCCAGTGAAACTAGCACTATTACCATTTCACCCACAGCACTGTACACATGCTGACTATTTACTAGTTCTGATGACACACAGGATTGGTTAGATGAAAGAACTAACTATTCAGATGTTCAGTCTAACCTGAGCAAGCATGGTACAGCAATGCCTACATTACACAGGCAAATCATGTTATAGATGAGATTGACATCAATGTTCAATTAAGCAAAGCAGCTGTAGTCGCCCAGTAGCCACTTAACAAATACATGGCTTCGGTGTTACATCTGAAAAACAGTAAAATTGTGTCAGAACACAAAGGAAAGAAAACACACAATGTTTCTGTCAGAAAACAGTGAATTGTTATCTCTCAAATAAAAATGTTCTCCTATATATGCTGCAACATACATTTCTTTATGTTACTACATGCAGTGTTTCCCTGCTGAACAGTACTTCTGAATAACTTTATCTGAATATTATACTCAAATAAGTCCTTAAACTTAAGGAGTCCTTACGCTTCTCCTCATGCCTCTGCTATTAACCCTGCAGATCACAGTTGATATTTAGGCATCATAGTGGACATATGATAAACAAAACACATACAACTATGGATTAATTGTGTATAAAAAGCATTTCTTTAGATAATGGAACTGTCTGATACACAGTGATAATAGGCTGTGCACCACACAGCAAAGCCCATGGCTAACACTGCATGCATCAAGATTAATCTATGAGATATGAGGTAAAGGTATCACTACCTGAATGTCTTGGCCCATAGTGGTGAAGAAGATGTTGTCTCTTTGCCTACTGTGCACAAGCAGGCCACATGTGGTCCCATGATACTGCCATTCACTGACTACCATCATCATCACTGGTTGAAGTATTGAAAGTGGGAGCTGCACTGCCATCATGAGATAGCCGAGTATAAGACTAACACATAATCACATTGCATAGAATACAATCTATTATAAACATCCTGCATGCATTAACAGGGTCATACCCCCTGACTCATCCAAGAAAAGGAAACGGGCTTTTAGCAGATGAAATACTCACTCACTGACAATCTGTGTCTAAGACAGAGTGGTGTTGAAATGTTCCTCAGCTGCTTCTCTAGGGTTATTAACTGTTATCATCTGCCAGGGATTGAGTGGCAGTCTGATGCACCTGCAAATGAAAAATGTGGAGGATACATAATAAAATAAAGGGGGTTAATACTGGTCAACACATTTTCCAAACTCCATCAACAACCCCTTTTTCCCACATGGGGCTGGGGTGTCACTTCAACAGTGGCAATCATCTAGAGTCAAGGCTTATGCCAACAGGTGACTAGCCCTGCTGTGGTAATTCTTCTACACCACACACTTGCACCCACACTCACACCTATGGCCAGTTTAAACAGTGCAATCCACTTATTGTATGTCTTTGGAATGTGGGAAGAAACTGGAGCACCCAGAGGAACCCCACATGAATACAGGGAGAACATGCAGACCCTGACACCCATGTTGAGAATCAAACCAGGGAACCTCTTGGCATGAGGCATTAATGCTACCTGCTGTGCCACTATGTCTCCCACCAGTTATCCTCGTAGAAATTACTATAACTGAAACACTTTAAACTTATGAACAGGGTGATCATGGGGCATCCTACCATACAGGAAAGGGTGGTAGAGTGAGCTAGTGTGCCTGATGTGAGAATCATGTGTACTACCAGAAGGCTGGGCCAACACATCAGAGATGCACTTCCATGCATCACACAGTACCTGGCAGTTGATGTAATTGCAGCCCTTCCTTTTCTGGTACAATTTCCCTTTGTGGTCCAGATGGGTCCTTATGTGACATGGGTACAATGCATTACACCAAGCACCTCAAGAAAATGTACAGTTTCGTAGAAGATACTCTTGGTTCTGACTCACTTCTGTGGTGGCACTGGCAGATGAATATTGTGATACATATGAGCCAAGTGTATTTTGAGGAACTGCTAAAGTATTGTTCCAGCAGAAGCCTGTGAAATACCCAATGTGCCCCTGGATTGTGTACAAAAGATCCCCATGGCCAGCATAGAGAGGGTTATATATACTGTGGTGTCCACAGATATAAGAAGACTGTGCATCCGCCTGTCCTTGTCTGGGGGTTATACAAGCTCATTAAAGTTTTCACTATATTCTGTCCACTCTAAATCTACAAAGGATTTCTGGGGCAGCAAATTAAAATGAGACAATATTTGCCTATATCTGCATCATCTGTCCAGTGAGTGCCACAGGGAACCTGCTGTTTTGGTTGACAGAGATAAGCCACTCAAAACAAGAAATAACCAGACTGGCAGCTACAGGAAGAATCTGCACTAATTGCAAAGTAGATAGAAAATATGCAACTTTGCCTTTTATGAGGCATGTGCTCATGGTGCATCAGGGCATAAAAATGAGGCTATGAATTGCAAACAAGCTGGAAAATATCTCATTTACATATGTTTGTCATACAAATTTAAGGCATTTCACATCTACATTTTATTACTGTCTCAATTGCATATGTTTTTATTTAAGTTTTGTAAGCTGACTAAACTGGCTATGCGTAACAGCAGTGGGCCTCTATCAATCATGCAGATGCTGTGCATAGGTGCAGCCTGTACAAATTCCCCCTACATAATGGTGCAGTGAGTATGAATACCATCCAAAGTCTTTCTGTCTCACTTTTATATAGTACAAGGTCTCACTCAAACAAATTGTCACAGTTACACAGTGAAGCTTGGTGAGGTGAGTCTCTTTCACCAGGTATTTCCCTGGATACCAGTGGGAATTATAAACTGAAACAACTAAACACAAGTTTTTTTTTTTTTTTTTTCACCAGGTCTCACCCTTGTACTGAGTGGTAATAATATGCCGAAAGATTTCTGGACTTTGCAAATGTGAACAAACTTGATTAAATTGCATATCTACTCAACAGAGGTGTTAATCCATTTGATCTTCTCCTCACAAGCATTTCCCTGAACTGCTTCATCAGCTGTTAACATTTCCCTAGTCAAATCTCACCATCCTATTGCCTACTATTTGAAAGTTTGCTTTATGTCTGCTAATAACTCATTACTTCAAAGCAAATGGCTTAATTGTTATTTATTGCATTGACAACCACAAATAGTAGACCCCCCCCCGCAAAAAAAAAATTGTACCTGGGGCTGCGTCTTACTGCTGTGAATTTTATTGCTTTTTGGATAGCATGGAGGGACCCGCAGAAATCCAGAGTAAGTATAATGGGAGCTTTACTAAATCCAATGGTGGAATTGTCATATCAACAAACTCTACAATAAAAAGAAAAACTCCTCACTCTCACCTAAAGCTATTCACTTCATCATTATAAAATGGATTTAAAACTGGTGAGTATGTCTGTCAAACTTAGGAAATATATGCCTAACTATGAATTTAGGGTCATAACTAACTCAAAGGACAAACATAAGACCTTCTTCAGCTATATTAGCAAGCTTTGAAGTAACCAGTAATTCTGTACTGAACTTCTCTCCAGTGGTACCGCCTTATATGACACCAAGGGTATTATTACTCGTCTTATGGACAAATTATTTCCACCAAACCACCCACCTTTCCTGCTTTCATCTTCATTCCCCCAACACCTCTCTTTCTGAGATCAATTTGTAACAAGTCCTTTTGGCACTTTCCAAAATTAAAATACTCCTTTCATGGGTATTGCCAACATTCTTTGATGTCTGCTGAGAAGTGTAAAATCCCACCTAGCAAAACTCCTCCATGAAGTTTTCAACTTGAGTACTTCCACTGATTATATCCCTGAGGGTGGAGTTGTGATGCCAATACATAATGGTTTCACCTTTACTGACCCTGCTTATTAGACTCACTATTTGAAAATCTATAAAAGATATTTTGTCTGAACTGATAAACATTAATATAGGTTGTATGGGTGACTTTATTTTCCCTGGATTCACATCAGTTCAGCATCATAAAAAGCAGATAGTGCTTCCTCATCCTGGCTTAGTTCTTTGAAAGGGTTACTGAGACCATGGATAAGGGACATATGTCCACAGTGTTTACATGGACCTTGCCAAGGCCTTTAACACTATTCTCGATGCTGAGATTATTGACAAGTTCTTCAAACTCAGCATTAACTGATATATACTTTACTGTATCTGTAATGCACTGTTTGACAGAATTCATGCCATTAAAGTTGAGTGGCGTTTGTTCTAGACAGAAAACTGTCACCAGTGATGTCCTACAAGGTTCTGTCCCAGGTACACTCCTCTTTAGTGTATATTTATCTCAAATAAAATTTAATATCTAGGGAGTATGACTAACTGAGTTTGCTGATTGCAAACTGGAGGCAGTTATCAAATTCTATTTTGATACTCAATATTCTCCATCAAGGGTTGGACCAGACAAATGCTTGGTGTACTCATCACATGACTACCCTCAACACCAGGAAATGCAGTGCAGCTTCCTTTCTTAAATGTAGCATCACTATTGCTTACCATTATGATAGATTAGATTCCACATAAACCTGGCACAATCATAATGGACTTGAGTACATATGTTAATACCAAGCTCTCTTTGTGGTGGTTAGAACGTCCTTCTCCCTTACATCACTTATTTTTTTCTGAATTTTCTCAAAGTTCAAAGAATTTATATTACCCCTCTTCATCACATTTAAGCCTATGATGTCTGCTTAGCCTTCCATGCTATGAATGACCCAGTGCTCTTTGAACTCTTTCATGCACATAGAAGCAGGGGTAAAGCAAACTCCAGCTCTAGAGACCTAAACCTATACTACCACATCAACAACACCAGTTGGCATTATGAATAGTCAACCAAATGTATTCCCCATTTCTCACATAAGGTGTCCTTACCAATCAAGCTGAGCCCCTCCCTAGCAATGTATTTATGACTGGATGGATGATCACAAATTCTTATAGGGATATGCAGAGAAAGTCTAATTAATAGAAGGCATTATTTGTCTTCCACTAGTATTATGTGCTGTGACTAAGCTGCTCATTAATCTCCTTATATGTTTAGTAAGAGCTTGTGAACCTATAATAAACTTGGAGCTGTCAATTTTCTCAGTATCTGCCATTTCTAAAGATAGTCAGACACATAGGCATATGGTCCAATAAATTACGATTTACTGCAGAAGTAATTTGAAGTTTCTGGTGCAAGAAAATAAACAGCTTTGACAAATCATTTTTGTCTTTGCCAGATAAATGTGTTATGCATCCAAAAGTAAATGTTAAAATGTCTATGGTAAAGAAAAGTATCTCTGGTAATCCCTCAGTGGATGAACTAAAGAACACCTTTGACTTTCCACTCCTTCACAGAGCACATGCCCCAGCACTGCAACTAGCTGTACTTCTACTGGCAGTCATAAAACACAGGTAAAGAACTACCATCTTGGAATCAATTGCTCAAGCCTTGGCAAATCTTTCTTTTCAAAAAAATCCTTCAGACTTCTCTGGAACCATGAACACTGGACACAACCCTAATTTCTACCACATTGTAACTGAACTTGACTTATATCAGCATATGCCACTAGCTGCCATCAATTGCCTGCTGCCTTAGACAATTCTCTTAAAGTGAACCAGCCTCAAATCCTTGTTTCTCCTTAACAACTACTGCTATAAATACACTTTCCATATAGCATGGAAAATATAGTGTAGCTAACAGTCCATCCTATGCCATTAGCATGAGCTGCAAGGTATTCCCTGTACCACTCCCATAAGATAGATAGATAGATAGATAGATAGATAGATAGATAGATAGATAGATAGATAGATAGATAGATAGATGGATAGATAGGCAGGCAGAAAACCAGTCCAGGTTGGAAGAAAAGATTCAGATCTTAAAAAAAAAAGGTCACAGTTTACTCAGCAGTCTATGTTCCCATCCTCACCTATGATCATATACTTTGGGTAGTGACATAAAGGATGATATTGTGGATAAAAGCATTGAAAATGATGCAGCTTCTCAGAACAGCCAGTCTGACACTCTGTGACAGAGTGCAGAGATTTGCAGTCTGGAATGTTCTAGAAAATGAACTTGTATACCTCCAGCTGAGAAGTATCAGTTGAGGTGGTTTGAATATGTCATGAGGAATTTCTTTTGGTGCAACCTATTGGGGGTATATCATAGTCAACTAGGAGGAGTCTTTGAGGAAAACCTTTGATGTTTTTCATGGATTACATGCTGAGTATGCTTGGGAATACCCTTATATATTATTGGATGAGCTGGAGAGTATTGGTGTGATGTGGAGGTCCACCTTGTACTTTTCAGCTTGTTATTACTGCAGCCCTACACAGGACAGATATTTTAGAAAATGGATGCTAAGCTGAATAAGTAACACTGCAGAAAACAAAAGTTAGAAATCCATCAAATTCAATTACTACACCAAAGATAAAATAAATAAAAAATGAACTTAAATAATAAATACTTAATTTTAAAAGGGTAGAGATAAATGTTTTTGTTCTCGTACACAGAACTTCATCAGACAAGTTGTCTGATGAAGTTCTGTGCATGCGAACAAAAACGCTTATCTAAACACTGCAGAAAAACAAGAAGGACAAAATTCAACTCTGTGGTGCCAATGTGGCAGAAATTGGAGAAGGAAAACTCTTTCAGAAAGTGAGATGTTTATTCTATGAAAAGTCACCTCCTATATGCTTGAAGGCATAATTAGCAGAACACAGATAATCAACTACCCAACTCAGCCACTGGGGATGCACAAACCAGTGCATTTCTTTGTGCCAGTCCTAAGCCCGGATAAATGGGGAGGGTTGCATCAGGAAGGGAATCTGGCATAAAATTTTGCCAAATCATGTATGTGGACAACTGTACAGATATACATACTGGATATGGTCGAGGCCCAGGTTAACAATGACTGCCACCAGTGCTGTTGGCCAACAGGGTGCTGGCAGAAATTAGACTACTGTTGGCCGAAGGAGGAGAAGAGGGGGAAGGCATGCTTGAAGGCAGGTAAAGGCTAGGACTGTGGTAGTGAGGGTCAGAACTTTGAATGTTGGCAGTATGACTGGTATAGGGAGACAGCTAGCTAATATGATGGACAAAAGGAAGGTTGGTATATTGTGTGTGCAAGAGACCAGATGGAAAGGGAGCAAGGCTACGTGTATCGGAGGTGGGTTCAAATTGTTTTATTATGGTGTGGATGGGAGAAGAAATGGCGTAGGGGTTATCCTGAAGGAACAGTATGCTAAGAGTGTTTTGGAGGTGAAAAGAGTATAGGATAGAGTGATGTTTATGAAGCTGGAAATTGATGTTGTAATGATGAATGTTGTTAGTGCATATGCTCCAAAAGTTGGGTGTGCAATGGATGAGAAAAAAAATTTTTGGAGTGAGTTGGATGAAGTGGTGATGACTGTACCCAAGGATGAGAGAGTGGTGACTGGAGCAGATTTCAATGGTCATGTTAGTGAAGGGAACAGAGGGGATGAGGAAGTGATGAGTAGGTATTGTGTTAAGTAAAGGAATGCAGAAGGTCAGATGGTAGTGGGTTTTGCAAAAAGGATGAACATGGCTGTGGTGAATACATATTTTTACAAGAGGGAGGAACATAGGGTGACATACAAGAGTGGAGGAAGATGCACACAGGTAGATTATATCTTATGCAGAAGGACCAGCCCGAAGGAGATTGGAGACTGTAAAGTGGTGGCAGGGGAAAGTGTAGTTAGGCAGCATAAGATGGTGGTTTGTAGGATGATATTGGTGATCAAGAAGAGGAGGAGGAGTGTGAGGGCAGCACCAAGGATCAAATGGTGGAAATTGAAAAAGGGTAATTGTGAGTTGGAGTTCAGGGAAGAGTTAAGACAGGCACTGGGTGGCAGTGCAGAGTTACCGAATAGCTGGGTAACTACAGCAGAGCTAGTAAGTGAGATGGCTAGAAAGGTGCTTGGTATGACATCTGAACAGAGGAAGGACAACAAGGAGACATGGTGGTGGAATGAAGAAGTACAGGAGAGTATACAGAGAAAGAGGCTGCGAAGAAGAAGTGGGACTGTCAGAGAGATGAAGAAAGTAGACAGGAGTATAAGGAGATGAGGTGCATGGCAAAGAGAGAGGTGGTGAAGGCTAAGGATAAGGCATATGAAGAGTTGTATGAAAGGTTGGACACTAAGGAGGGAGAAAAGGACCTGTATCGATTGGCTAGACAGAGGGACCGAGCTAGTAAAGATGTGCAGCAGGTAAGAGTGATAAAGGATAATGAGGGAAGCATACTCACAAGCGAGGAGAGTGTGTTGAACAGATGGAAAGAGTACTTTGAGGGGCTGATGAATGAAGAGAATGAGAGGGAGAGAAGGTTGGATGATGTGCGGATAGTGAATCATGAACTGCAATGGAGTAGCAAGGAGGAAGTAAGGATAGCTATGAAGAGGATGAAGAATGGCAAGGCTGTTGGTCCAGATGACATACCTGTGGAAGCATGGAGGTGTTTAGGTGAAATGGCAGTGGAGTTTTTAACTAGATTGTTTAATGAAATCTTAGAAAGAGAGAGGATGCCTGAGGAATGGAGAAAAAGTGTTTTGGTACCGATTTTTAAGAATAAGGGTGATGTGCAGAGCTGTAGTAACTACAGAGGGATTAAATTGATCAGTCACAGGATGAAGTTATGGGAAAGAGTAGTGGAAACTAGGTTAAGAAGAGAGGTGATGATTAGTGATCAGCAGTATGGTTTCTTGCAAGGAAAAAGCACTACAGATGCAATATTGATGGAGAAGTACAGAGAAGGTCAGAAAGAGATGCACTGTGTCTTTGTGGACTTAGAGGAAAACATATGACAGGGTGCCTAGAAAGGAGTTGTGGTATTGTATGAGGAAGTCAGGAGTGTCAGAGAAGTATGTAAGAGTGGTACAGGATATGTAAGAGGGTAGTGTGACAGTGGTGAGGTCTGCGGTGGGAGTGATGGATGCGTTTAAGATGGAGGTGGAATTACATCAAGGATCAGCTCTCAGCCCTTTTTTATTTGCAATGGTGATGGACAGGTTGACAGACAAGATCAGACAGGAGTCCCCGTGGTCTATGATGTTTGCAGATGACATTGTGATCTGTAGTGAGAGTAGGAAACAGGTGGAGGAGACCCTGGAGAGGTGGGGATATGCTCTAGAGAGAAGAGGAATGAAGGTCAGCAGGACTAAGGCAGAATATATATGTGTGTGAATGAGAAGGAAGATAGAGGAATGGTGAGGATGCAGGGAGTAGAGGTGGCGAAGGTGGATGAGTTTAAATACTTGGGATCAACAGTTCAGGGTAATGGTGAGTGTGGAAGAGAAGTGAAGAAGACAGTACAGGCAGGATGGAGTGGGTGGAGAAGAATGTCAGGAGTGATTTGTGACAGATGAGTACCAGTAAGAGTGAAAGGGAAGGTCTACAAGAGGGTAGTGAGACCAGTTATGTTATATGGGTTGGAGACAGTGGCACTGACAAAAAGGCAGGAGTCAGAGCTGGATGTAGCAGAGTTAAAGATGTTAAGATTTGCACTGGGTGTGATGAGGGTGGACAGGATTAGGATTAAGTATTTTAGAGGGTCAGCCCAGGTTGGAAGGTTTGGAGACAAAGTCAGAGAGGCAAGATTATGTTGGTTTGGACATGTGCTGAGGAGGGATGCAGAGTAAATTGGGAAAAAACATGCTAAGGATGAAGCTGCCATGTAACAGGAAAAGAGGAAGGCCTAAGATATGGTTTATGTATGTGGTGAGAGAGGACATGCAGTTGGTTGGTGTGACAGAGCAAGATGCAGAGGACATGAAGAAATGGAAACAGATGATCCACTGTGGCGACCCCTAACAGGAACAACCAAAAGAAGAAGAAGATAATCAACTACCCAAATGTACTCAAAATCATACACCAAGCATTTATACATGTTTCTAGGGATCTAAGTCCCTGCACTTCACTTACTTACTTAAATATACTAATTTCATGGTTGCACAGCTTTGGAGAAAGAAGAATATCAGTAGAATACAGTAATTGCACAGACTTTGATCTTGCATTATTATTATTTCTCTGCATTTTCTGTCATTTCTTCTACTCCCTATGTGCTTTCTCCACCCTATGCATATTCTCTGCATTTTCTGATTGTTCCTGTCTCCACTCTTATATTTGGCTCTTCTCTAATGCTTTCTCTTTCCCTCTCTCTTTCTTTCCCTCCTATTGATACCCCTTTTCCATATGTGCTACCTTTGTCCTTATGATATTAAACTCTTCTCAGCTACATACATTACCTGCTCCCTTTCTAATTCCTTAGCTCCTATCTAACCTGCAATTGGCTTCTTAAACCTCTGTAGAGCAGGAAGACACATCTGGGCAGAACCTGCAAATACTTTCATCAGAACCCCCCCTCCTGCACTTACATTCACCCAGAGGTATTAAAATTACCTGTCCCACGGGGCACCATCTTTTACACCTTGCTTACAACCTCAGCAGCTGCACGCCCTTGCTCCTAGCTTCCTTACCCCCTTGAAGCTTCTCCTTTAGCTTCCTAAACTTCAGCCCATAACTGAACTCAGTAATCACCCTGCTGGTCGTGAAAGAACACCGGCGGCTAGATACAAGTAAAGGACCAGAGCAATCCTCTCCCTGAATCACCCTATCTTTACAGACTAAAGGACTACTGAAAGTATGTGTAAATTGCTGGTAAACTGCTAGTGCAGAAGCCTTTTACATATCCCTACTAGGTGGTGAGGGTTTGCTCTGTATCTGGTGTTGCAGCATCCAATCCCTCCCAAAGTCTGACTCTAGTTTCTGGCCCATTTCAGCCTTCTCCCTGTGTTCCTAGCCCCTCTTTTATTTCTCTTCTCTGGCCCCGGGATCTACAGTTGCCTAGAGACTTTATACTGCCACTTGCCACTAGATGGCAGCCTTTACCTATTATTAACTCTCTCCTTTGGTACAGAATCTTTCCTACTCTCACTAGTGCTGATTTTTCCCTATATCTCCTGCTTCCTTACTCACTTACAACTGCTCTTTGCATTTTCTGTCGTTTCTTCTACTCCCTATGTGCTTTCTCCACTGTATGCATATTCCCTGCATTTTCTGATTGTTCCTATCCCCACTCTTAGATTTGGCTCTTCCCGCTCCGTTCGCCCTGTGGGCTCACTCTGCTCCCCTACCCTACCCCCAATTACCACCCGCCCCCAGGGGTCGTAAACTTATACTAATACACCACACCCTTCCTCCTACCACAGCCAGTCAATAGTTCTCCCTCCTCCTGCCTATTAAACCACACCCCTCTACTTGTTTCCAATAAACCTTCCCCTCCACTTCAAGTACCTACACCTTTGCACATACTCACTGTGCCTTACTACCTCACCTACACCTTTAAATATCTGCTAAAATATTTACCATGCCTTCATTTACTACCATAGCTCAGTTCAAGCTGTTACTTATCACTACTCTTCTATCTTCTTTAGCCACTGCCTACATTTTAACATCCTTTGAACATTCTCCATACCTTAAACCTCACTACTCTCTCAAACAAACTACACTAATACTTAACATCAACTTCATTCACATAAACATAATCTCTGTTCCTAGCTACCTACCAGCAAAATACCACAGACTGTCCCACATCAAGTACAATAGTCTACAAACTAGGAAAGCTCTATACCTTATCTGCAATTTTTATAATCCTTGGTTTAGACAAAAAGAAATCATTACTAGATGGAGACATCCACCCAAATCCTGGTCCAGCCAATACAGTTATAACTAATCTCCCTGACCCCTGTCCCCCTATCTCACCTGCAAATTCCAAACTCACAAACTCATTGTATATTGCACATCTCAATATATGTAGTATTAACAACAAACTTACTCACCTACATGATCTACTGGATGAGCAATCCTTTGACATATTTTGCCTTTCAGAGACATGGCTAAAACCCTATACTCAAGACATTGAAATTACCCCACCAGGATACAATATAATAAGGTTAGACCACAGAAATAAGAAGGGTGGGGGAGTAGCTATCCTATTTAAAAGCAGCCTATAAGTTACCTCCCTAGAGTATAAACCACCCCCTGAGAGCAATGCTGAAATCCTTGATTCCAAACTTCAGCTAAACTACTAAATCCATTTACATCATATGTATATACTTACCCCATGGCAATAATATCAGTATACTCAAGGATATCCTTAGCTCCCTATCACCACACTTCCCACAAGAAACTGTAATACTAGGAGATTTCAATATTGACTGGAAGTGCATCAGTAATGAAAATTCTACTTCTCTCATCAGCCTGCAAGGTTTCTCTCAACTAATTTCCTCCCCAACTAGAATTAACAAACCAAATAAAAAGGAAATGATCTTAGATTCGATTCTTATAAATAAACAACACCTTACTTATAAGGTAGGAATTCTCCCAGATAATATCAGTGATGACTCATTGACCTACTTAATCAGGCAAAAAAAACATTTTCCCCATAAAGCCATATATAAAACAATAAGGTCCAATAAACACTTCAGCCCTGAACTATTCCAAAATGAACTAGGTGCATGCAATTGGTCCCCCTTAAAAAGCCTCCTACTTGAAGAGGCTGTTGAATACTTTAACAATAAATTCTTAACGATCCTCCAAACAAACTCTACGAATTAGGTCTAAGCCAGCCCCTTGGCTCTCCACAGGCACCAGACAGAAAATGTTACTCAGAAACAAAGCCTAGAACACATTGAGAACCACCAAAAATGACTCAGATCATCTGACATTTAGACAGCTCAGAAATGTCACAAAAAAAGCTTTAATCTCCGATAAAAAACATTTTTATACAGAAATGCAACAAAAACACGAGAATAATCCACAAAAGTTCTGGGCAAGCATCAATAGATTGCTTCACCCAGGTCAAACCACAACATCAACCCCACTAGGTAGTACACAGAAAAACCCCAAGCAAGCTGTAAATGCCTTTAACACCTTCTTTACAGAAGCCATTCAATCCCTAGCAAACCAACTATCTCCTGATAGCTCTACCCTTCCTACCTCCTATTCTAGCTCTCCCCCTACATTTCAAATGCAACCCATCCCAACACACTATATTTGCAAACTCTTACTTAAACTAAAACCTTGCACTCCATCAGCTGACCAACTACCTGCAGAATACCTGCAGAAAGCAGCTAAAGCAATAGCCTATCCTAAAGCCATCCTTATCAACATAACCATTAGTGATGGAACAATACCAGTAATCTGGAAAATCTCACATATTATCCCCCTACACAAAGGTGGGAGCTTTAATGAACACTCTGACTATCGACCAATAGCCCTACTTTCCC
Organism: Protopterus annectens; assembly: GCF_019279795.1. Classification (NCBI taxonomy): domain Eukaryota; kingdom Metazoa; phylum Chordata; order Ceratodontiformes; family Protopteridae; genus Protopterus; species Protopterus annectens. The sequence continues at coordinate 1,547,968,192 of NC_056735.1, forward strand.
CCTTAGCAAAAATAATGGAAAAATGCATGCATAATCAACTTCTCTACCATCGAACTAAAAATAACCTGCTTGCTGAGTGCCAACATGACTTTAGGCCATTCCATAGTACTACAACCGCCCTCCTATCCTTCTCTAACACCATCAACAAAAATAAAAATAGCAATATTCTTACCTATGCTCTATTTATTGATCTTTCAAAAGCTTTTGATATGGTTAATCACCAGTTGCTCTTAAATATCCTCAAATCTCTTTCTCTTGACACTCAGGCTATAAAATGGTTCAGTTCCTACCTCAACAATAGGCAGCAAGCAGTGCTCTGGGAGAATCACCTATCTTCTCATCTGCCTGTCACACTAGGTGAACCTCAGGGCTCTATTTTAGGCCCTCTCCTTTTCTCAATTTTCATCAATGATTTACAATTAGCAATCCCTCAGGCTACTTGTATACAATATGCAGACGACTCGACAATAATATGCTCAGCCAATTCCTCATCTGAACTGCAATTAAAAACACAAACATTATTTAGCAAAGTAGAAACATGGCTTCTGCAACAATGTCTCCTCTTGAATCCAAAAAAAAACAAAGCTCCTACTTTTCATACCTACCCACAAGTCCACACAAATAGATTTCACATTTACATCTAATAATGGCACACTCATAACACCTGATTTAACTACCAAACTCTTAGGTGTTACTATTGACAACCACCTCACCTTTGATACATCAATAAACACTAAAGTAAAAACAGTCAACAAAAAATGGGTTCCCTCTACAGGATTAGACCTTTCCTTACTTCACCTGCCAGATCCACTATTGCCCACTCCCACGTAATATCTATACCTCTCTATGCTTCTCCTATCTATACTAACCTGTCAAAGAATAATCTTCTAAAACTTGCCAAATCCTACCAGATTTGCCACTGGAAAACCCTTCCTAACCCATCACTGCTAAAATCTACAACAACTAGGTTGGCTGGAACTCCAGAATCAGCTTATGTTTAACCAACTTACAATTATCCATAAGACCCTGTACCAGCCTCATAATACTCCAACACTATCTTCCTTTGTCACTCCCTACAAAAACCTGAACACCTTACGCTCCTCTAATAAACTACTAGTTAGTATAAGCAAATCCAAACACCTGGCTGGTGACTGACTCTTTTCAAATACAGCTGGGAGACACTGGAACCTTCTTCCTAGTGATCTAACATCACTTTCCTCCCGTACTATCTTCAAACAAAAGCTCAAAATCTATCTTAAATTATACTGGCTCTGTCCTTTTTGTAAACCTGACTAAGTTTTACTGTAACTGCTATGCTTTCTCTCCTTTCTTCTTCTTCCATTCTACCTCTCACTCCTTGTTACTTATTTCTGAAGAAATTAGAATGTAAGCTAAGTAATCAAGATATAATGATTGTTTTTTTGAAGAGTTTTAACCATATACTATCTTAAAACACTTTAACTTGCTCTGTAAATAGAAATGAACTGAAAAATGTGCTAACAGTGAAGTGACAATATTATCTGAAATCCTCTGTTATCCTCCTATATATATAGGAACACTACTGAATCTCGAACGTTTGAAATCTCAAATTTCAAAAGCTTGAGACCATGTAGCGGAAACTCCACATTACCGAAAGACCAAAAGCACGAAATTCAAAATCTGGTGTTGTGGTTCAGGAAAGTATGTGTGTGTAAGTGTGTTTATGAGGGGCTTTAGTGTGTGTGTGTGTGTGTGTGTGTGTGTGTGTGTGTGTGTGTGTGTGTGTGTGTGTGTGTGTGTGTGTGTGTGTGTGTGTGTGTGTGAGGGGCTGTAATCTGTGGGTGTGAGTTTGCCTTGTGTGTATGTTTCTGCGATCTCGGAGTTAGAATATTAAAGTAGGGGGGTGTGGCGGGGGAGGCTGTGTGTATGTTTGTATGTGTGCTGTATGTATGTAGTACTTTCGCGATTTTTAATTTCGCGGTTTTAATATTTCAGTAATGTGGGATTTTGGGCTTATAGACTCGGTATTTAGGTCTTCAGGATTATGTTATTTCAGGATTCAGTTGTGAATCCATATATATATATATATATATATATATATATATATATATATATATATATATATATATATATACATATGTCTTTTTAACTGTTTGGAGCTTTTCTCCCCGGGCCTCTACTGAAAAAGAATATGTATCCAGTTAGACTTGCCCGGTTAACAAATGTAAAATAAAATAAAATAAAATAAAAAAATAAAAATATTATTAGAGGAGGAACTATTGAAAGGGAAGCATAACTGTGCAGAAAAAAGAAGACAACACATGTGAGAATGGACATTCATTAGCCATAGAGGAAAGCTGGAGAAATTCATATGTTCATATCATAATTCTAATGACCTGGTAGGAATTGACTGGGTCTAGTGTATAGTGCTACTTGGCAAGGGTGGGTGGGGGTTGGATTAGGAGTCCTAGTCCTGTTGATATCCATGATTGTGCAATTACCTATCCATGTGCACCAGTGAAAAACATGTGCAGTTCATGAACTGCTGCAACACGAACATCACAGATTTAGGGGAGGTGGGACACATGACTTCTTCTGCAACATGCAGAAGAAGTCATGTGTCCCACCTTCCTTAAATCTGTGATGTAGGGGAGGTTGGACACATGACTTCTTCTGTAGAATGCACAGCTTACTTCAGAGTATGTGACAAATTGATCAGAACTGATTAGGATTAGCACAAAGACACCCATTGCCCATCCTTACATGTCTGTGTACTAACCTTAACCATACCCCCCTCTGGCCCTAACCCCAACCTTCAGATTAGGGTACTAAACACCCTTTCCCTAACAGTACCACTTTATGGACAAATTATGTCTAAAACTATCAAGAGCACAGTATGTTTTAAATAAATATATCTAGAGGTAATGTGGTAGGATGGTGATCCAGTGAAACATTTATTCAAATGTATGCCGATAGATGCATTTCACAGGTATTAGTCAATTATAGGGCTGGAATGTAAGTTGTGGTCATCAAGGACACATGAGAAATATACCTGAGAAATGCAACAGAAAGAAGTCATAAAAACAGACTGATGAAATGATACCTGTGAGGCACACAGAAAGCTGACTGGATGGATTTACATATCACTATATAGCATTACTACCCGTGGGATATGGTTTTAGTGGAATTTTGTGTGAAGTAGGGCCAGTTAATCCTATTCTGTAAATCAGAAAATAAAACTACTGAAGGAGCTATATTTGCAGTCTCTAGGTAAACTCCTGCCAGCATGAATTGGTCTATCATGGGATGGCTCAGTTTAAAAATATGAATTCTGAAATGTTTTATGGCACATCCTTTAAATATTGCTCCTCTATTCCACTGATTCTCTTATAAGCAGAAGACATAACAAAGAGCAATACCCACAACAGTGTATCAGACCTTGTGATTTTCGAATTGCAATCCAGACATAAGCAAGTGGTACATGCTAAGCAGAAAAGCAGAAATGGGCCTTATGACAGAAGCTGCAACTCTTGTAGTGGTTAAGGAGAAAATCAAGTGTAAGTTTCCAAAAGTAAAAGTCATCATGGAAAAAAAAGTTAATCCCTGCCTTCCATAGGAAATGATTGTTGTTGGGATTTCTATGAGTGCAGCAGCAGTGACTCCCTTATATTGAGAGACCCACATTCACTGAGTTGGTGCAGACATATAAGTGGTGGGCTTGTCGACCACATCAAGGGCTGCACAGTGCTTACCTGTCCTGCAAAAAACTAAGTTAACTTTCTCAGCTTTCTGTATTTCTGGCATTATATTTCAATGTTTGTAATGCTCAAGGTTTTGTATATTAGTAATCTACTGTAGAGAAAATAGAGCACTTGCTTACCTGTTACTTGTCAGGGCTTAACAGTTACCTTACTAATCTATTTTTTTGATTTGTTTCGTGAAGGAATATGACTCAAATGGAACTAAACAATGCATATATTATTTTTATTATTATTATTATAATAATTATTATTATTAAAGGCAAATCCATGTCTTTAAATCTGCACAAACAGATTTACTTACACTTTTGACACATCTTTATTATAAAATACCCATGTTAATTCTAGGTTCAGGATTCAGGAAACATAATCTTCATACCAGTTCTGAAAGACTAAAAAAAAGTTAATTTTTCTAACTCAGTTTAGTTTCATTGATGTATTTTCCACATTTTGCACTTTAAGACTGCCAATCTTCTCTTCACCACCTTCTAGGATTTCTTCTGCATGTGCCAAATGTGTTGGTTTATCATATGGGGACTTTCCATCTTTCATAAACATCTCCAGATTTTGCATTTAATTGTACATGTTTTCTTTACTCATGTCTCCAGTCTATCACACCCTTTCTGTTTGTTTTGTTTAATACACTTTTTGGCATTCAGTTTCATTTAGTTATCACCCCTTGTGCCTTTGCAACATCAGAACTAATACTGAAATGGTGTGAGATTGACAGTTCTTTAAATGTTTCAAAGCTTTGAAGTACTACATCAGACACAAACACACACACACACACGCGCACACACACACACATGCGTGCACACACTCACATGCACACGTGCGCACACACACACACACACACACACACACACACACACACACACACACACCCTACACACACGACTTGCACTCCACAGAAGAAAAGCATAATGCATAAAAAAATCTAGACTGATTTAATATACAAAAGCTATTGAAAAGTATGGAAAATTCCTTTAACATTTAGTACACACACGACTTGCACTCCACAGAAGAAAAGCATAATGCATAAAAAAATCTAGACTGTTTTAATATACCAAAGCTATTGAAAGGTATGGAAAATTCCTTTAACATTTAGTCCACAGTAACTACAGAAAAGAGCTGCGTACCACGGTGCTACCTATTACAAAGGGAAATAAACAATAGCAGTAGAATTGCTATTTTCTGAGAGCCTGCACTTTGAAAGAAGGCACCCAATGTATGTTAGGTTATCCAGTAGAACAATGCAGCCATTAACACTATCACAGCATAAATGAGGTTTGGAACAGACTGATTTGTCCAGGGACATGTTCGAGTGGTGTTGGATAAATAGAATAGCAGGAATTAGGAGGATGGGGAGGATAGCGTTTAATAGGAATGAAAGATGTTTGGTAGGAAATGAGGTATGGGTAGGGAGGGGCTTAAAGGATTTTAGGCAAGCGCAACTGGAGTAGGAGTCACAGTTTTGGCATGAACATGCTACCCGCCCTCCCTCCCCTTTTTATTAGTGGGGAATGTGGTTATTTCCAGTTTGAGTAGGGCGGAGAAGATGGGCAGGCTTGCCCTCTTCTGTTTCCCCTTTGGTGTTGGATGGTCGATTCAATAAGTTGGGAAAGGAAAGTGAGCTGTTACGCTGCTTGATAAGTGAATAAGCAAGTGGAGGAAGCTGCTTATTTGGTTGGAGGTATCATTCAATAAATGGTAATAGAAGTGAGTGGTATGCTACTTCATAAGTAAGTGAGTGGAGGAATGAATGCTGCTTGCCGATCAGGGTGAGCAGGGCCACCCTGTCCTGTGTTAATGTTACATGGATGTTATTTTCACTTATATTATGTTTTGGTTGAAATTAATAAATATTGGTTAACAATTATGTCTATGGAAATTTCAATAAAGATTATCAAATGTCATTTGGTGTGATGTGTTTCTTGAAGGGGACCGGGACAAACTGATTCTTTCTGTAAATGTCTGTGCAATTTTAGCCTTATAGCATTCTGTGACAAGACGTTGCTGAAGTCATTTTCAAAGAGGCAAGCAATGATAATCTCTTGTAATGTTGGAGTCGGACTGACAGCAGAAGAATCATTTTCTGTAGCTATGGAATTTTCTGTAAATGTTATGCTTGAGCTATCTTCGACTGCATAACTTTGCTTTTCCAAAAACAACTCTAAGTAATAACATGCATTCAGAAGTAGATTCTTGTAGAATTAGTCATGAATGTAACCATCAATGACAGTTCATATTATGCCTTGTGTTAGCTCTTTTATATTGTTTGCTTTTTGAACAGACACAGTAGTTTATATCCCACGCTATATGTCATCTAAGTTTGTGCAGGTCAGCAAGTCTTGAATATCTGCTTGTACTTCTGTTCATATTTACATTTATTCTTTAACCCTTCTTGATTTATTGTGGATTCAAAAATATTTTTAAACTGTTACACAGCAAATAATAGGCAGATGTCTTATCACTTCCAAATATGAATGGAAGTGAATCAGTTTGAAACAATATAAATATATAAATAAGTTCAGGATGAGGTAAAATAATAATTAAAAAAAAACAAAAAACAAACAGTACTAAATGGCTGTTTAATTAAATAAGCAATGTTCATTGACCACAGACACATACATGCTTCATCCTTGCTTATTACCCTTAGTGTGGTATAACCAGATCTTGATGTGGGAAGACGCTGGTGTTTCCAGTATAAGACATACAACAAGTATTATTTTTTTTCATGTTTTATGAGGTACAATGAACTCAACAATAGCACAGCAGTGGAAACAAGGGCAAATACAAATACAAAGCTGCCCAACAGATATTAACCAGGAAATGAGAAATTATAAGATAACACAATAGCATTGTAACTGCTTGAAAGGTTGGTACCACATTAATGAGTCCCATAATATGAAAATCGAGGGGATGAAAATCTGGATACGAAGTTCATGATTGCCATTTCTCAGAATATTTCATTTTCTCCAAGGTATGACAGTCTTATATTTGGTATATATAAGTGTGGGGCGTGTGAAAGACTTGCTCTCCAAATCAGAGATGCAAGGGGCTTGGTCTCTGGCAAAAAAGTAGTTGACATTGAGAAAAGCAATGTTTGATATTTTCTGGGGGGTGGGGCTTCAGCATGTTGGGACTTGGCATTTTTTATTTGCATTTTAATAAGGAGACTAATCAATCTAGTAATATCAAAAATGAAATGAGATGTATACGCAGGATGTATTCAGATAACAAAGTGAAACTACACTTAAAGCAAAAGTGCACACTACTAAATATATTTTAACAGCACATTTAACTAGTTAACCAAGTATATGACTTGAAGACAAATGCATCTCAGTTCCATAGAAGAATCCTAGCTTTTGAAACCACTGTGTAGTACTATCACGTAATGGAAGTAAAAACAGGACAGCTGAGACTCTGTTATGAAAGGGCTCATGTACAGAAGCCACGTGGATATTACTCCATCACTGCAGTGTTTCATTACATTATCTTACATTTGCTAAATGTCAGAAAATCATTAACTTGTCTCAGCTGACATTTAAGTGATTTGTAATGCTCAGCAGGGTGGACATTATAGGGAAATAACAGACTACTCAGCGGTGTTGTGTGGCCTGACACCACAATAAGAAGGCCTCTGCACACCTTGAATGCTTGTTCTTTCCCTGTAAATCCCAGCATGGATTACATTATTCTATTTAGAAACCAGAAACAGTAGTGCTTCAGTGAAATGTTTTTACTGTTTCAGACTAGATTTGATTTATTTTATTGCCATGTCTCAAGCTCTTAAGAAAAAGTAGAACTTAATAAAGAATAAGTTACTAGAAAATGGTAACAACATAAAGGCCATTTATGAAGACTATCCCAAACACAATTTGCAGTTCTCTGACTTTTCTTGCTATTTGGAAGATGAAAGCAAGTCTTGTGAAGACTATTAATCAACTCACCCACACCACCTAGGAAAAGAAGCCACTAATACAATTAAACTTTTCCATATGTTGTTTCTTGAATGCAAAGCAAGATTCTGAGAAAAACTATAGTGTTGGGTCAGATCAGTTAGATCCAGTTAACTGGACATGCTTCAGCAAACATTAGCCAATATATAACCTCATAACCTGCAGTCTACTACCTGTCAATGCTGCAGCTTATAAGTAGCAGTGTTTCTGAGTATCAGGTGCTGCACCAGTTATTTACCACAGATGATGCAGCTTTCAGCTTCCATTTTAGTGAATTGATGAGTTAGGCCTCAGTACCATCACAGATTTGGTACTCCCTCATCTATCATCGGAAAAATGAATTAAGATTATTATAATACCGTTCTCTGGGATGACAGTTTTTAGTTTGAGGTGTCAAGTCACAGAATACCTTTCCTGTTAGTGACTGTGCTGCTGCAGTTTCACAATTAGCTGTGTATCACTTATTTAAACAGACCATATTAATCTTTCATGTAAATCTTAACAACAGTGATCTTCATTTTTTTTTCATTCTTCAACTAGATCAGTTGAGCCATCAGAGGACACCAAAGCTAATGATACAAATTAAAATCTGAAAACATAATAATAATAATAATAATAATATGACAGAAAAAAGTTAAATATGCATCTGACAAGATGAGAAGCAATGGTATGCATTACTTATTTATTAGGGGCTACTTGGGGGCACTATATTTTTGATTTAGTTCATAGGTTCATAGGTTTATACTAGGCTATCTGCCCTAAGGCATTTATAAGCCTAGCCCAAATTTTTGTGGCTTACGCCACCCCTTATATGAAAAAATACTGTGCCCATTAGTTTGTTGTGCCTCTGTCCAGCAGTGACACAGAGATGATTCCCAGGGTAAACCTACGATCTCCCATCCACAGGTCTAGATTTCTCTTGAACAGAGTCAGCGAGGTGCTCTGCCTCACATGGACCGGGATTTTATTCCACAGCATAGGGAGTCTCTGAGTGATAAATCTATCCCTCCAGCACGTCCTATTTATATCCGTGCTAAGGTTTAAGTCGCTTGCTCTAGTGGTTTTGGTGGATTTGGATTTTTGAGGTGGAGCATGTCCATTAATTCCGGGTTGGACATGGCCTTGTATGTCAGGCACATGTCACCTCTGAGCAGACGGTATGCGACTGAATAGAGCTGGAGTTTCTTCAATCTGGCAGCATATGACAGATTTTGGAGTCCTTTATCCTTTTGGTGAGGAACTTTTGGGGTCTCTCCAATTGCTGCAGATGTCGGGTGAGATACATCCCGAATGGGGCATTGTACTCGATCATTGGTCTGATAAGTGAAGAGTACAGGGGAACAATGACCTCACTAGATCTGGATGTGAATCCCTTCATGATCAGGTGGGCAATGTAGAAGGTCTTTCTAACCACTTTAGCAATGTGAGTGTCAAAAGAAAGGCCACTGTCAACCTGGGTCCCCAGGTCCCTGATAACCTCTTCTGTGCTTAGTGGATTGCCACCTATATGGTAGCTTGGGGTTACCTTGTTTTTCCCAAAGGGTATGACTATACATTTTTGGCGTTTAACTTCAGGCCATGGCTCTGGCACCAGCTATCTGTTTCCGTGAGTCCCTTCTGAAGGATATCCGTGTCTGATGCACTTTCCACTATGGCGCCCAGTTTGCAGTCGTCTGCAAACTTTGTCAGCCAAAGTCCTCCTATGTTGGCCTGTACTTCTGAGAAGTAGATGCCAAACAATAGGGGGCCAAGGACCGAGCCCTGTGGGACACCACTTGTGACCGGCTTGGAGTCTGACACAGCACCAGCAACTCTAACCCTGTGGGTTCTGTCCTTAAGCCAGTTTGCAACCCATCTTGTGACATATGGGTTTACATTTAAGCTGGTAAGTTTTTCTACAATACCCGAGTGGGGTATTGTGTCGAAAGCCTTTGCTAGGTCAAGGTAGGCTGTATGGACTGCCTTTCCCTCATCAATGGCCTTGGTGACTGTTTTGAAGAAGTCGACCAAGTTCAAAAGGCATGATCTTCCCTTGACAAAGCCAAACTGGGTCGGGTCCAATGTCTGCAAGTCCCCTATATCTTTGTTTATGAGCTCCATTATGATCATCTCCATAGCTTTGCAGACTAGACTTGTTAAGCTTATGGGGCGGTAATTACCAGGGTCCGTAGAGGCGCCGCCTTTGTGAAGTGGGACAACAGTTGCCGTATGCCACTCCTTGGGCATGTATCCTGTGGTAAGGCTGAGATTAAACAGCTGCCTTATGTGCGGGTTTAATTCCTCATTTAGCTCGTGTAGCACACAGCCGGGGACACCATCCAGTCCCATTGATGCTGTGTTTTTAGCTTTAGAGAGAGCAGCTTTCACCTGCGCATTTGAGATGTCCGGGAGGCTACACTCTGCTGGGATAGTTATCTCTCCTTTAGGGGGGGAGAGGGGGGTGAAGTTTGCACTGAACCTGTCTGCCAGTATGTTGGCAATGTCTGTGGGTTCAGTGATTTTTGTATCATTTTGGACTAATTCTGAGCATATCTGGGAGTTTCCACCCAGGTTCCTAACATAGCTGAAAAGGCCTTATGATTGTCCTTTGAATCCATGGCAATTATTCTCTCAAAATTGGCCTTAGTTGATTTTATGAGTGCTCGTATTTTTTACTAATAATGATCAGGGGTGACTTCCCTTTTATGGATTTTGTTCTATCATGTAATAGCTTTCTCCTCTTATTGTAAAGTTTGTTAATGGCTGGGGTCCACCAGACTGGACGTTTGCCCTTTGTGGAAAGAGTCTTGGTTTTATTTGGGATTGCCTGATCCATGCAGTCCTGGAGGTGTTCATAGAAGGCATTTGTAAGGGCTTCCGCAGCTTGGGTTGTGGTTTCCACTGGCTCAGGGGCCTTGAAGGATACCACACCAGTCTTGAGTAGTGTGAAGTTTGCTTTAGAGAAGTTCTTCGCTATGGTCTTTTTTGTTTGGGGTGGGGGCGGGATGTGGATTTCCAGTGAGATTAATTTATGATCAGATCTCACCAATGAGGGATATACTTCCGGTGTGGAGCATTTTGTCCCCATGTTTGTGACAATGAGATCTAGTATATTTTCTCCTCTCGTGGGAACAGTGACTAGCTGTTCCATGGCATTTGAATTTATGAACTCCAGGAACCGTTGGGCTAGAAAGTTAGGGCTTGAGTAATGTTCCCAGTCTATATTCGGGTAGTTGAAGTCACCCAATATGATAGTTCAGGTGTGCATGTGTGTGTGTGTGTGTGTGTGTGTGTGTGTGTGTGTGTGTGTGTGTGTGTGTGTGTGTGTGTGTGTGTGTTGCCATCACCTCAGCTGTAGATCAGTGCAGGGATAACATCTAATAGGGTTTCATATCTCAGAAGTGAAAACTACTAATTTGTATCACTGACGTTGGTTATATGAAACTGTTAGGCCTCAATTTGCATTTTCTTCATAGCTGCAGACACAGAATAATACAAGATAAAGTTAAGTTTAGAAGAAGAGAAAACAAGATAAGCAAACAGCCAGGAAAAAAAAAAAGTTCGAGACTAAGGTTAACTATATTACCATTAAAAATGTAAAGATAGTGACACTATAAATAGTAAGAGCTTTGCAATGAAATGATTGGTTCAGTTTCTTCCATCTTTTCTGCTCTTTTTAAAATCTGTCTTTAATATTATTCACTCACTGCTTTTGTACCTTTATCCGATAGCCTGAGAATTTGTGAATGCCATTCTCTAACTGCATTTAACACTCTGTTTCCATTCTGTCCCTCTTTCTCACATCACTCTTTCTTTGCCTGTTTAATGTCTTCTTGAATGTCTTCATGCATTCAGTTTCCATAACCCATTCTGATACTCTGTTCCATGAGGCTTCATCATGTTTCTCATCTCTTCTTTCCATGAGTTGGCAGCATTCCCATTCCTCCATTCTCCAGACATACCCTTTGCCTCTGTCACACATATCATTCCTATGTCCTTGTTCTGGACTCCTTCCCAATATAAGATGACTCTTCCCACTATGGCCTACACAACTGCATAACACTAAATTTGCGGATTGACCATGATTTGGAAGAGATGAAACATTACTCCTTTGTCCTTTGTTTCTGAAGTGTCTTCTACACAATCTGTAATATAGTTTACTATGATTGTTTTTTTTTTCTCTAAATCTGGTAGATACTTACAATTTCTGCACTGCTCACAAAACAAAGATTTCTCTTTCATTTATTCGCAGCCATTGTCTGTGTCTAAGGAGACATCACATGTACCTTTGTTGCATCAAAAGTTAAATGTTAACGGTTCTTTACACATGCCAGGTATCTGAGCTACAGTTTAAGGAGTAATGATGCACTCATAATGTGCTACCCTCTGGATGAGAAGTTAAACTTTAGTTTCATATTCTTGAGTAGGTGATAGATCAAAAAGCTGTAAAGGTCAGAGGGAAATTATAAAACATGTGGGTGAATTATACTGAGCAGTCAAGACTGCACAAAATCATAACATAACAAAACCATAACAAGCAAACCAAAAAATATTTGCATGCAGAAATCTAAAGAAAAGAGAAGATTAGTATCATACAAAACTGAGATGAAACTTAGTTTTAGCTGTCATATAATTAACAGTACCATATTATTTCTGTATCTTTCTACTGTTAATTATATAAGATGTGATTTTACCCCACCATACCTTCCATAAGGCAAAAAATAAATTCCAGTGTTGTTCCTCAGTCTGTACCCAGTTCCTCCATACAAACCATAACATTTTATATTTAGAAAGTTTTTTTTCAGGAAACAAAAACTCATTTTAATTTGAGATCCAAAAAAAGTCCAAACATCTCCATTTCTTTTTTAGTTACAAAAAAATGTTGACAAAATGTCTGCCTGAAACAGTCCAATAGCAAGCATTTCCACTCATTCAGAGCTTTAAAAAGCATTCAGCCCTGTATGGCAATCTTGTTCTGTGTGCTAATCTTCAGAGGAAGTCGTACTACTTGACAGCTGTACCCTATTATATCATTTTTCATTATCCTTCAGGGACTTTCATTCTGATTCCAAGAAAAATCTCTCTACTGTTAAATGATAGCGGGGTGTACTACTTAATTATTCAAAAACAGAGTGAATCCTCTACTGAGCCAATTCCTTAGCAAATTTCTCTTCAATGAAATACTCAGATATTTGCCTTTTTCATCCCTCTTTTCAAAATATTATATATTTTCGTTAAAGTTTTTTTCCCCTAAATGTGCATAATCTGCTGTTATTGTTTTAAATACATAAGATTAAATATCACAAAAATGAAAACTATAGGCTGTTTCACTCATAGTTCCCATGCTTCTTCAACTTTTCACATCTGTATAGAATATAATGCTTAATAGGATTTACTCTGTTCCCAGATTATGCTAAATAATTAAGACATACATCTCTCTGTCTCTCTTCTGTCCATGCCAAGCAGCCCACTGAGCAAGGAGCACTCTCCAGCAATCATTGTTTCTATAGCAGCTACACTTTTATGGGGTTAGGTTGCTAGCCTGAGGCCCAAACTGCCTGAGTGGGTGACCACACACACTCACATATCTAGGACCGATTTAGAGTGCCCAATCAACCTGCTGCATGTCTTGGGAATGTGGGAGGAAACTGCAGCACCCAGAGGAAACCCATGTGAATGCAGGGAAGATATGCAGATTCCACACAGAAGGTACCTCATCCGAGAATCGAACCAGAGAACCTCTTGCTTTGAGGCAACAAAGTTAACTGCTGCAATATTGCCCCACCCCATATGGATGCATACATACATTAATACTTAACTTCATACATTATATTCCATTTTGGAAGGGAGTGAGCTAATTTATGTCAAATAAACTCCTAAGCTAAGTACCCTAGAACATCCACAATTACAATAATTTGAATAACATATACAAAGATCATGCTTTCATTGCTGTATTGTCTAATACATCTGACCATCCTGTCTAAGTCTCCCAGCTTCTAAAGTTCATCTCCAAACACTGAGTTTCCTGCACAGTTGATTGAATGTTGTTATTGTCTTTTGGCTTTTCTCAGTTAGGGGTCGCCACAGCGGAACTCCGGTCCGCTAATGATTGGCAGTAGATTTTCACAAATGCCGAGGTGCCAGCTCGACGTTCAACCTTAAATGAAGGCACGCCTATTTACGCATGTCTTTCGAATGCCCTCCCAACCGCAGGGAGGACATGCAGACTCCACACAGAAGGCACTCCCCGCACTCCAGCCGAGAATCGAACGGGAGAACCTCTTGCTATGAGGCAACAACACTACCGCTGCACCAACTAGTATTCTCAAGTCATTCAAAGGCCTACCTTCTCCAAATTTTTTCTGTAATGAGTGTAATTTCTCTCCTGCACTCATTTTCAGTTGTAATCAAAATCATGTCACTGGCATTTGAAAAAATAAATTAAAAATATAAAGGCAAATAGTTCCATCCTTAAAAATAAATGTCCACAGTTTCAAGTATTACAGAAGCAGACCACATGTGTAATTATGGATAAGCTATACTATGGCTCCCATATCTCTTTCTGATTTTAGACAAGGCACTGGCCAGAGAGATGGCTCTAAAATTCTCTGGGTCTGATGGGAATTCCCAGTCCCATTACTATTACTGTTTGGTGTCAAGGGAAGGGACATATCGACAACTTAACTATGTTTTCCTTTACAGGACTAATAGTTGTTTGATTAGATTTTCATGATTCTGATTAGAAGTAATCAGATATGTTGTTTGGTTACATGAAACATACAGTAAGTGTTTACATTTACTTGTGGCAGTAGTTATCATATCAGTAGTCAAACATGGTACCTCTATTCCTATAGCACTCTGAAATGGCATTGCTTAATGGGATATTTACACAACATGTTTCTGTTTGTACATTTATTAAAATAACCACTTCACTGATTATGGTTAACACGTAACAAGCACATTTTTTTCTTTAAGTTTGCTGATATACGAGTACCTTATGCTTTCAACTTGTAAAATCAAGCAGAGATCCAGTTTAAATATAAATGTCCTATATAATTTTTATCTCAGCAAATAATTTATAAAAATTTTACCTTAGACTATTTACTTCAAGGCAAGAGCTAAACTAACTTCCATAATATTAGACCCCAAAAAACATTATAGCAAAGAGATTTAGCTCTTCCTTATATGTCTGTGATAAATGATTTAATTCCGTCGACAACCCTAAACCTAGACCAAGCAATCAACAATAGTCTACGTAGCCACAAACAACTATGATACCATTATGTTCCTCCAACCTTCAAACTGTATCAGACTATGTATCTATCTAAATATGGACTAAAAGCATCCCTCTTAAATGCCATCAGTTATAAACCGATTGACTCCTGAGTCATGGTTGCAAGATAAAAGCCAAGACATGACAGCAGTTACATTAGTATAGCTTAGTAATCTTCTGTGTTTATTTGCTTTCATTACCCTTAACTACCTATAGTAAAGCCATTCATAATTTTAACATCTCTTGAATCTGCAGTATAAGTTCCATTTAGTTTAAGCATTTGCTCATCATTTCTTATCTCTGAGTTATACCTCCATCCTCATCTTAGCCTTATAGTCTATGCAATTAATAAATGTATTTAAAAATCTAATTTATCAGCCAGTTTTAGACCACATCAGCAAATAAGGACTTTTCTCATTATTCCCACATCAGTTGAGCACTGACTACAAAACCCTTACTGATACATATCCTTTCAATGATAACCATTGAAACCTAGGCAAATGCTTATTTACAAGTGAACTTTTTACGGATCAGAGAAGGGAAATCTATACTGTTGTTCACCCTATCTTTTACGGTAAACTTAACTGTTATATTGATGGGCAACTTTCATGGTTTAGTTAATGCTAATACAACAGAATGTTCATTGTTTAGTTAGAACATACCCTATCGGACAAAGGAACCTTTAAAGAAGAAGATGTCATGTCTCCAGTTTGGACACAAGTCTATATTCATTATATAACAATGACTTATCTAGTGTTTTATCCACCTCTCCTCCATATGATAAATCCTGTTTCAGTGAGTCACTGTATGTTGATAATATGCACATTTATCATTCTTACTGCCGTATTAGCCATTTGGCTACATGGGAAGTTTCCTGCCCAGTAAATAGCAACAAGAAGCTTCATAAAGCAATGGCTCCCTCCCAGAACTTCATTCTGACTACTGATTGGACAGCTCAAGTTGAAGGAAATCAGCAGTCAGAATGTATAAATATTCAGTACTTTCTTGCACTTCAAGAGAAAGCAGCTATAATGCTTCAAATGAACAACAATTGGCTACATGCTTTATTTCTGGTGTCAGCCCTTACACATAGAGAATAATGCCATTTAAATACTTTTTATGCACTTTTTTCATTCTGGAATACCAGCAATTTTATTAATATGAGAATGTTTTTCTGTCAGAAACTGCTATTTTTAGAACAGGAGTAATTACTGAATAATGGGGCTCTTTTTGTGAGAAGAATATACTGATTTTGAAACATTTTAACATAGGTATAAAGATCTAAATACTCAGAATGTATTTGTGTACTTCAAAGAATGTTTCTGCATTTTGTTGCTTTTGTACACTTTGTGACAACTTACCTTCATTATTTTACTGTTTGAGACATTTTGCTTGAAGGTGTTATATATAAATATGTAGAAATATATTTTATGTTTGGAGCTTGGGTACCCTTCTTGACAACTTATCTTTGTTTCTTGTTTTCTCTCAGATCACTTTCTGTGAAAGGGACTCAGAGTTCTGACATGGTTTTGATGCACTGCTTCTGCTTTTACTTTTGAATTTTGAGAGACTATGTGAGGAAGTATAAGTTTGAGTGCTGCTTGTGAACGCTTGCCTGACAACATACCTTTCAAATGACTCTTCCCAGTGGCACATATAGGCAATTAGGCTTCTTCATCAGCTTCAGCATGGATTCTTACACTGATCCTACTCTTTATTCTCCTGATATACCTAACAATAATAGTAATAATAATACTAATAATAATAATAATAATAATAATAATTAAAAAACACAAAGGAAACCTTGTCAACAACATAAACTCAGACAGTACCTCAGCTGCTAGTGGATGACTGTAGTGGCCATTTTTATTCCTCAGACCACCCATTGGTTTCCCTGTGTCACTCTGGTGTATTTATATCTGCCACCATGGACTAGGGGTTAGCCATGTCCTTTGCAGCTTTTCTAGTATCCAATCAAGGCATAGGAGAACTATCTTTTTTGGATGTGGGCGTTTCTCTGGATATTTCGTCTTGGAGGGGTGAAGGAAAGAAAACTCTTGCCTAGAAAGAAATGCGATATCTCAGTCATTCTTCTTGGATGTTCCCCCTAAACTGTGGCGATAGTATGATATGTTGCAAATGGATTTGCCACATGCTACACCCATTCCTCCTATTATGCTAACCTTGGAGGATGTCTTAAATACTGCCTGTAATAACCTTGACCCTCAACCTTTAGTCCCCAGAAACGATAGAACACATAATACTGCCAACCTTTCCCCTGGGGACTAAGAGATAAGGTATTAGACAGATTTCATAAAACAATTTCCTTCCTCCAGGTTATTCTGTCAGGTAATGAAAACTTGTGGGATTTTTTTCTGCCATACTTCTTTCAGAAAGTAGGTTCTATCTGAATCTTACAATTTCTAACCTGTCTCAGGTGTCTAAACATGCTCTGAAGAGTGTGTATGATTGTACAAATACTGGATCTATGGCCTGCTACTGTCTTGAGAAGATATGCCTGGGTTGGAACAGGAACCACAACCAAGATATGCCTGGGTACTTGCTCAAAAGTTTTCTGATGAGGTAAAGTCTGAGATTTTAAACTGTGCAGTGATGTTTTGTTTGGCCCTGCTGCTACAAAGGTTATTAAGTAGTTTGATGAAAGTGGGAGATTTATTCAGGGAGTTAAGATTTTTCAATCTCCAAATTATAAATCTTCCTAAACCTCTGCTTTTTTATATTATTTTTTAAGACAAAATAATCAGTTTCTGCCATCTTCTGGAAATGGAACAAAAAAGAGATGGCAGGAGGGAAACAACAAAACAACAGTGATTCTTTAAAAAAATTGACAGACTACAGTTTTAGAATAACTGTGCTAGCATTCCTTCCCCACCCTCCCTTTTGTCCCTAAATCTCTAAGAATGTCCTGTCTTCTGGCTCTCAATCTTCACCTTTGGCAACAAGTTGCTTAAGACAATTGGATAGTAACATTGGTTCAAGAGGATTACAGCTGGCACTGAATACACATATCTCCTTTCTGGGGATTTCTTCCCTATCCTGCTAACCAAACAGCATTTTTTCATCAGGTGCTTCAATATGTCATACTACTAGTGCCTTTAGACTAATACTGAGTCCTGCACTGCTGATTAAATCCCGGTGAAATAGCCTCCTCTTGTGATTTTTGATTGGCTCAAATACTGGCATACTTAGCGTGAAGGACTTTTTTTTGGTCCCTAACTGTCCCTTTAGAAATCTGGCAACCCTGCTCCCAAGTGGCCCAAGCAACATTGTTCCTTTCTTCTAATGGAATTGTCTAGAGGACAGCTTCTTCACAGACTGAATCTACTCATACAAAACAGGGTGGGGGGGAGTTTGATATATCCTCATCTCTAACAGCTTCAACTGACTGCGCAGTGCCCAGATGATTCAGTTTTATATATTTTAGACACGTTTTTCATGAGGATGTGCAGCAGGCAATAAATGAGGCAAGACATCCTGTTATTAGGAAATTGTTTGTAAACCAGTGGAGGAAATTTTCTAGTTTGCATCTTACCTATAACCAGGGCCTTATACAGGATTATTATCTTGGGTTCTCAAACAATTTGAGTAACTTACTCTCCTATGTCCTGTTTACTCCTTTTGCAAGGGGTATTTATCAGACATCTCAGCATGTCTGCCTGTGGATCCTCTACTTTGTTTTAGACTTTGCTCAAGCTATTCTACAAGGAGGTTTTTCTGTTGATATATAAGGTCACCTGTTATTCAGATGACACTTAATTGGGTTCTTTACTTTTTGATGGGAAAGTTATTCTTGTCTATGTTTGAACCAGCTATTATGGCTATTTTTTATTCATATTTACTACACTAACTGGTTTATTTATCTGGCATCTGCAAGAGAGTATCCAGGTCACAGACATTCATGGTGGCTCATCCTTTTACTTTTCCGTGGATACAGGGTTATCTGTAGAAAATAAATCCCCCATAGATTCTATCACTGCTTTCACAGTTTCTGTTGAATCTCTCCACCTGTCTACCTTATATTTTTCAAAATTTGATCAACAGGGAGACTATACTCTTTATATACTGAGGTCATACTTTTGCAACTCGGGTATTACCTTGTCTGTACTAAGCCCTTTAGGATAGCTAGACAGCTGGGGAATCCTTAGTATGTATAGACTGGAAACAGACAACCAGTATCAATTCAGACATTTCCAGTTGTTTGTTCCTTATTATATCTTTACTTGTGATTCCCGCTATGGTAAAACATTTCCAGGCAGAATTAAGACACTTTCTAATAGGCCTTGTTTTTTTTTTTGACAGCATATTGGAAAGGGGTAGACTCTAGAAGTTACTATATGGATCTCTGTATATACTTTTACAAAGCATGACATACTCAGTTGCTTTTCTGGGTCCAGGATGGGCTTTTTAGGACCATTCTATAGGAAATCCTGAATCCTTTTCCTTCCTTTTCCTAGGTTGTATAAGTTTTGATAATCAACTCATGTAGCCATATAGCCAAAACAGTTTATGTTCATATTCCTCACTGCAGAACTAGCTACACCCACTAAGCACCCCTACTCCCGTTACTGTGTACAGTTAGTTGTTGGGATATAAACTTATTTGTTGCTGTTTTATCTTTATAAGATCAGGATGGACAAAAAAGCCCTGAAAATTTCTCACTTTGACTATTGATTTTCCTTCCTCTGGGCTGTCCAATCAGCAGTCAGAATGAAGGTGTAGAAGGGAGCCAGAGCTTTGTGAAGCTGGCCATTTGTTGTTTCCCTACTGCATCAGTGTGGAATTTGAATTTCTACTGACCTAGAAACGAAAATTCACAAATGTTTTCAGTCTCTCAAGCCTAACAAATATCCCTTTGTGTAAGACCTCCTACAACCTCCTGGTTTATCCAAGTCGGTAAACACATTTAACCTTTGTCTTTCAGAATGCATATGATGATGGCTGTGACTTTGTGTCCCCCTACCTGTAGTCTGACAACTGTCAAAGTGGATTAAGGCTGTGAACTATTAATGAATTACTTACTGTGGTATACCGTTTGATACCCTCAGCTTTCATTTTCTCGCTGTGTTACTCTGAGTAAGTCACGTAACCAGGCAGCACTTTAGGGAAATTGGGAATTCGGACCTGTCTCATTAATGGTCCCCTGGGCTGTATGCCTGGTAACTACATATGCACCTATACAAATGGCTGACTTTGTGACTAAAGCCATGACAAGATTAAAGAAAGTATATACTGATACATTAAAACACCATTCAACAGAATACTATTCCAATTCTACTTTGGTTCCTTAAATTGAAGATCATTACAAGTTAATATCCTTAAAGTCAGACTGAGTATGTGCTCCCTGATATTGTATTAAATGCTAACCACAATCCACTTTCACTTCAATTTGTCTTAATGAAGTTTGTGGACATATCACATTATATTGTAGTTTTGAAGATCATTGCTTTACCCTACAAAGGGTAATTGTTTATCCATTTCATAGTATTCTGTATTGTTGCTTTCCCCAGAGTCTTTTGAACTTTTATTTCAGAGTGTTGTCCATATTAAACTCATAAATGTTCTAGTGTACATTTTTCTAAGCTGTAAGATCAAACAGACAGTGAGTCCTTTAATTATAAATTCCAAACTTTGGCTTAGGTCTGTGAGAAGACTTCCTCAGTAAAGTAGCTGTTTCTAACTCAACTTTCTGTTATATGTATGCATAAACTACAATTAATTTATAAGCAAGTTATTACAGCACATTAAATAAACTATTTGGCACTATTTCCATAAAAATGAAAAAGTTTTACTTGCCTCATAAAACTTATTCCCTTATAACTTTACTTCTCATATAACTGTAATAATTTCTTGTCTCCCTTTAAAGACATACTTTGTACTTTATTTGCCATTATTGTGCTATTGACATATTTAAGATCTGATAATATGTACATCGATTAGAATCCAGAATGGCTGAAAATACTAGATGCCTGTAAACATGTATTCATGATGTGATGGTATTTTTCTTGGTGTTGTTATAATCTGTGAGCTTTGCTATATTTCCTCACTCTGATTTTATTTCTAGTCTATGCTGCAGATGAATGGGGTCTTTGGAGTAGTAAACTTAACTGTTTAACAAATAAAATAAATTTGACAAGAAAACTTAATAGTACTTTATTTAATCCAGGCTTGTTTTTATAACTATAGAAATGTTTGAAAACTTAAGTATTAACTCTTGTTTCTACTGTTTAGCTTAATAATTTTACAGTTCCACAAACTGTATTGAATTTTCTTGCATTGTTGTGCCTATTTGGCATGCCTTCATGGGTACATACATTAATGATACCATAGATCTTATTAATTATGTCTTGTAGAGACTTAGCATTATAAATAGCAACCCTACATGTTTTCCTTTTGAAAGAGTATGATTTACTGCATAATATTTTACACAAGTAAACTCTATGTAAGATGATTTATTTAAGATTGTCTGATTTCACTATTAGGCCAAAGATGATAGAATTGAGATCTGTGTTAACTAAAGAGGGAATAACCCTTGATGTAAAGAAGAGGTAGACTACATTTGCAAATATATGTTGTATAATAATAATAGTATATAATATATGAATTGTTTTATTTTGTATAGTAATATTGTCATACAGTGTTCCTTGATGTTTATTTGACCTGAACACTGTAAGAAAACCTATGAACTTATTTATATCTTTATGTGATTTTTTTTATGTTTGTTCTAAAAGCTGTTTAATTGACATAATCAGAAATAATTATTTATGTATTTACTTGTTGAGTCAGTATGTGGACAAATAAAATTCGACAGAACAATTGCATTTTCATTGACTTTAATATCAAGAAATATATTCAGCATATTCACATGCTATTTAGAGGATATAGATGGTATAAGGCAGATTATTGTTATATTATATTAGATATACCTGATATTAATTTTCATATGAATAGTCTCTACTCCTAAGTTATTTTCTTGCTTTTGGACTTTTGGTGCTCTTTTAAAACTATAGAAACATGGGCATGGAATGCCATATAATTTGTGATATATATTTTTTCATTATCAGAAGTGACTTCTTTAATTTTTTATTCCTGCACCTGACTATCAACTGCCCCAGGACCTCTCCTTCATCTGCCAATTGTAATGAACCCACAGTTAATCCCTTGGCCCATCTGTGCCACATATTCTGGGCTAGTGAGAAGGTCTTAGTACTTGGGTACCGCCATAATGCTGTAAGAGAGTATTTTGTTTAATATGCAGTCTCTTGATTTTTTCTGTAATGCTCCAAGAGTGTATGGGCAATGACCATCTATGCTGCCCAGTCACTCACTTATGCAAGAGGCTGAGAGTTTAGCTTAAGTAAATATGTGCATACATCTAATTCTCTTAGATATGTAATGCCATATAGAAATGGAGTGCATATTCTATGAGCATGAGGTATCCCTGACTCAGTCTGAAATAATTTTTATCAGAAGTTCTGAGTAAAATATAATTCCCACTCCCCAAAAGTAGTGCTAGTCAAATCATAACTTTACTTTTGATAAAGGACCACTGATGTATTAATTTTTCTAATAAGTTATATTTTCTGTTATACTGTTCGCAGTAAATTTGTAGGACAATACTAGGTAATGGTGCTAAACGGAGATTATAAAAGTAAGTTGGGAATATGTTTAAATCTGTGGTTGTTGGAATATATAACTATAGAATGGAAAACTAATGAAGGAAAGACAATTGAAGTTTTATTATCTAATTAGAGGGCCTTTAAAATATGAACCTGTTGCAACAAAGAGCCCTTTCTGACCTAGATACAGAACACCTCAGTATTCCTACAAGTTCTGAGCTCTGTAGTATCACCATGGTGGGTCATTACCTCAGTGAACTATATGCTAATAAGGCATTCCAGGGAAGTGGCCTCTGCTAATTATCCATGTGCTTTCCCTCAGAAATGCTTGTGGTAAGGCATTTATGCAGCCAAGTGATTCAGATACCCATTTGACTAGGTAAGTTATCTTGGCTGGCTGAGTCAATAAGCATACATTTGCATTCACCATTTACTTTAAACGGGCAAGATCATATTAGCAGAAAGAGGTCAGAAGTTAAGTGGACAGCTAGCAGTAGGGGTGTTGACATGTGTGTGTTTTTGTGTGCTCCTGCATGTTTGAATGCATGGAGATGAATGAGTTGTTTCAGGTTTATGCAAGTGCGTTTGTGTGTATGTGTGTGTGTGTGTGTGTGTGTGTGTGTGTGTGTGTGTGTGTGTGTGTGTGTGTGTGTGTGTGTGTGTGTGTGTGTGTGTGTGTGTGTGTGTGTGTGTGTGTGTGTGTGTGTGTGTGTGTGTGTGTGTGTGTGTGTGTGTGTACGCGCGCGTGTTTATGAATATGTGTGTGAGGGGAATTTTGGGGGCTATCATACCTGCACACTCCCCTAGATTAACAAGTAATACTGGGGAAGTAGCCACCAGGGAGAACTCTTTCATATTGTGCCTTAATGGCACAAAGGATCAAGGGGGAACAGTAACTACTACAGATTGCTCTTACTGATCACATTTTAATAGCACAGGGTCATGGGAGGGCAACATGGATAATGTTCACAGAATGTGTTAAAGGCACTTATTACAAAAAAAAAAATTGAGTCAGGTAGAACACTAGACAAGAAGTAGACTCAATGATATTTCTTAAAAGCATGTGTATGCAGGCATTGGCGTAAATGTGCGAATGTATGTGGGGGGCTATCATACCTGTAAATTACCCCAGAATAAAGAGTAATTCCAGCAATATCATGGCTCACTAGATACCAGCAATGAGCTAACTCATGTAAAACTTAATAGAACAATAGTTTTGCTGCATGAAAGATGGTGTGGGTAACAGGAAACACTAGACACCAAGGAAATTCTTTAAATGTTACCAATAGCCAATTAAGAAATTAAGACAGCAGCATGATCAGCACTCCCCTACTATGTTCTTCCCTGGTGAGATCAGATCATCGGTCTGTCTCATTCAAAGTTTGTATCCCACCCAACCACCCGTACCATAATCAGGATAAAAATCTTCTCAAATGCTGACTACAACCTACTAAGGAAGGGTATCAGTAGCTTCACACCACCGTCCCCCTCAGAAGATACTATGCTGAACAGTACACCGGTGCAACTGTACAACTGTGTGGACTCAACCATACCCAAAAGTACTAAAAGTTGCTACTCAAGGAAACACAAACCTGTCTGGTGGACATCCTCTATCAACAGGCTTTACAACAAAAGGAATAAACTGTTGTCCAACGGTAAAAAGGTACAAATTCCAAATTGAAAAATTCCCTCCTTAGCCTCAACAAGCAAATTAGATCACTAGTGAAAACCTCCAACGCCAATTATAAATCAAAACTAGCTTCTGAAACAAAGATAAACCACAAAGCCTTCTTCAGTTATGTCAGGAACCTACATGGCAAATGCCAGGTTTGTTTCGAATTAGTGCTTAATGGTATCACTTACACTGATCCTGTTGAGTTAGCCAACCTGCTAGCAGATAGGTTCAGTGAAAACTTCACCCCCCTGGTACCCCCAAAGGCTCTTTTGACATACCTGATACTTGTTCCGCACCTCACATCTTTTTAGATCAAATGTTAAAGGCCCTAATCCAAGGCAAAGAACACAGCTTCCATGGGACCTGATAGTATGCTAGGCTATATTCTGCATCATTTCCAGCAAGAACTAGCTTCACCATTGAGCACCCTATTCAACCACAGCCTAAGTACAGGCTTCATTCCAGCAAAGTGGAGAACTGCCATTGTCATCCCTTTGCATACAGGTGGTGCCACTACTGACCCTAGAAATTATCACCCCATTAGCTTGACAAGTCTGATCTGTAAAGCCATGGAGCATTTTATTATGGATTTCATAAACTAGGACATAGGCAATCTCCAGGCACTGAAACTGACCCAGTTCAGATTCATCAAGGGAAAATCTTGCCTGTTGAATCTGGTTGACTTCTTTGAGACTGTCACCAAGGCCCTGAATGAGGGAAAGTCAGTACATATAGTTTATCTTTACTTGGCCAAAGGTCTTTGACACAATCCACCAGTTGGGCATCATCAAAAAGCTAGCACAACTTGGTGGAAATCCTTGTTGTATCTGGTGGGTGGCCAATTGGCTCACCGACAGGACCCACAAGGTCAAAATAGGTGCCTCCACCTCCAGTAGCAGACCTGTCACTAGTGCTGTACCCCAGGGATCTGTCCTGGGACCCCTAGTGCTTGGCATCTATTTCTCAAAGGTCCAGACAAAGACAAAAAGCTTGTGGCTGACCAAGTTTGTGGATGACTGTAAGCTGGGTGCTGTTATGTATTCCCCAAATGATGTTAACATACTGCAAGAGGGTCTCACAGCAAAAAATGACTGGTGCCAAAGTCATGGCCTCAAGTTAAATGCAAAAAAAAGTATCATCATACTATTCATCTAAAACACGGCCCCTACTGATTATCACATCAATGGCAACCACCTAAGCACAAAACCTGTGGTGAGAGACCTAGGTACTCAGGTTAACAACAATCACACATTCGCCCATCTTGTTGCCTCATTGGTCAGAAAAGCCTTTTACTTGGTTCATCTCATAAGTAGATGGATTGCATCCATTAAAAAGGAGGTTATTACCTCTCTATAGAGCAATAATTAAGTATAATGCCCCATTTAGTATGTACCCCTCCAAACATATGCACAAACTTGAAAGGCCACAGACATACCTCACAAAGAGAATCCATGGACTCCAACAACTGTCCTATGCGGTCAGGCTCAAATCACTATCACTCTACTTGGTATTATCCAAATTGCTCAGAGGTGATCTGTGTCTTGCCTACAAGGCGATCTTGCACCATGTCATACTAGAGATACTCCATATACGTAAGTCTAACTCTTTGCACATTACTCACTCAAAAGGCCTGAATCTAATATGTGACATCAACAAAACCTGCTGGAGAAACAGGTTTGTCTCCCAGAGGCTGCCTCATCTCTGGAATAGACTTCTCTTACATGGCAAACAGAGTACCTCACTGACCCTCCTCAAGCATAACCTTGATGAGTGGATGGGAAACCACAAGTTTGTCCCAGGGGTTCCACCCGTATCCCTTACTGACAGTGTTGACAGGTGCTGACTGAGGTTTTTATTTGGAGATAAACTCTTGCCTTAGCTTGAAATGCCCACAGGGCCATTACCCTAGTGACCTCCTATGATCCTGTGATCCTATGAAAGACATATGAGCAGGGCAGGAACACTAAACACACTAGATATTCTTAATATTGCTTTAAGCCACATAAAAAGTTAATAGAGCAAAAATTTAACAGCACAAAAGACATATGAGTGGGGGGGGGGTAGACACAGAGGATTTAAATTAACAAGGAAAAAGATTTGAAGAGTACTAATGTCACAACAGGTAGCAAACCTACCTTTGGTGCCAGAAGTCTGTATGTTCTATTCCCGCTAACAGAGGATGGATTGCTGACTCCGCAGTGCAGCACAGCATAAAAAGGGGGAGGGAGGAAGGGGGATGATAAACCAAGGATCAATCTGTTTAATTTGGTAGCTGCTGCACTGAATGCTTAAGACTCCATGGCCATACCTCTCACATTTCCTCCCAAAATGAGGAACACTATCCCTCATAATGCAGAAAAAATGGGCAAAATGTGGAGCACATACTAACAGCTTACTAACAACTTTAGCTAGGAAGGTCATAAGATGGTTAAAATATGCTGGTTTTACTTATAAAAAAGATGTTTTAATGAATTACTAGTATTCCTTTCTATTTATCATGGATATCAGTTAAAAATTTCCATACACTGAATGCGTGACAGAGTCTTTCAATGTGCAACTTCAAGGAACATGAACTTTTTAAGACTCCAAATGAGGTATTTTCATCATAATGGGGAATACTTGAGAGGTATGCCCATGGCACTTTTCCAGAAAAGAGTAAAGGTTGCTTTATTGCACTTACACATTTTCATTTTTTTCATTATTTACATTTTCTTTATATTTACAATGTATGGCACACGTAATATATTATAAAACAGACTATAACACCCCTAATATATATGGATGTCCTTCAATATATCCAATGGCCCTTTTACTTATTGATACTTTCATCATAATAACCATTTTACATCACACATCACTTTTTAATCATCTTTTCTTATTTATATATAATCTTTCTTCACATCTTCTTTTCAACAAATAGAACGCATCAATGAAAAATATTTCTTTCATTTATTTTCAATTTCCCCTTCATCTCCAACTTTATATTTCCATACAATGACATGTTCATATCAATATTTTTAAATATATTCCGATCATTAAGGTTTGTAGTCTGCACTCTTGTGGGAACAGAGGCTAGATTCTGCCCTTCTGAGCTCGGAATTTCTGGTTAAAGGCTTATTGTGTCTGCTTATTTGATCTCTTTCTTTCTGAAATTTGTACACCTTGTTTTCTGTAGCCCAGACGTTAGCAGTTTATTGGCCATTTTGGGTTAATTTCTCTCTTTTTCATTTGCCTGCTATAAAAAATGCATTTGTGCGGTTTTGCGCACAGGGCAGTCCCGGTTAGTTAGGGTTAAACTATTCCTGGCTCCATGAAGTCTGCTCATCAATTTTTCCCTTGGAACTAGGCAGACTTTCAACTTAAGCACTCAAACCATTCATTTCAAAGCCCAGCACTTGGTCAAAACTCATAGCAGGCACTAATTAACCCTAGCACTAGACCCCCTATACTGTCCAGAAGGATAAGGCTCTCTATTCATCCCTACCAGCTAATCAGTAAAACAGCTCACTTTACCTATTCAGGCATGTCCAATGGGCAGTTTCAGGTGTACTCTCCAGTCCAACTGGTGAACCTGGGCATTTTGAGGCAATGTTACAACTGCCTCAAGTACACAGACAACCCTCTCCTCCTACCACCAAACACTAATATATGCGAGAGGTGCAATTTTAGGCAAAGCTCTCTCAACCCAAGACTGCAACTGACAGTCAAGAGGAGAAGGGAAATACTTGCAACACACCACCAGTCTTACATAGACCTACTGAACCAACACCGGCAAATAACACACATAAATACACAAAAACATACTCGGAGGCTCTAAATAAAAATCTGCAAAAGCAACAGAGACCTCCAAAGCAGACACCTAAGCAACCTCCACACACCATCACAAACCATGAAACACATACTTCACATAATCAGTGTGCCACGCAATCAAAGCCCGTAAGGTAAAATAACATACCCAACACACTAGTAATAGTCGACTCTATAGTCAGGCACACTCATGTCCCACTAACTAGGCTGGACAAGGAGAAGGTTACAGTTAGCTGCCTGTCGGGTGCCAGGATCTGCCACATAACACAAGCACATAGGTCACTCCAGAACAAGTACAAATATGACTCTGACATTGTCCATGTTGGTGTGAATGACCTGAGATGTACCTCCATGGACTACATGAAAAGAGACATGGAAGAGCTCTCTGATCACATAGCCCAGGCCGGTATGACCCTGTCCCTGAGTAGCATCCTGCCCTCACCAAGAATGATGCCACAGTATAAAGAAAAAATTATCAATTTCAACAATTGTCTCAGTTTTTGGTGTCATTCAAAGGGGATCCAGTATCTGCCCACCTGGGATGACATGCTCGATAAGCCACGTTGCTTCACAAGAGATGGTTTGCACCTGTCACCCTTAGGCTTTTGAATACTGGCCAAGGCATTTGCTGCCCCCATAGTGCCTTTTTTAGGCAAGGCTCAAAAGACAAACCCACCACCGTAAATAGCACAAGTAACCAAAAACTGAGGGTAATGCTACTCAACGCCAGAAGTCTAAACCTCAAAATGTATGCACTCGAGGCACTCATCAGTATGGAGAACATCGATATCTGTGCAGTAAACAGAAACCTGGTCTAAGGCACCAGAGAGCACCCAGGCACTACCAGGCTATAACACCTACCATACTTTCTGGCCACAGAACACGGACCGAAACACAAAAGGTGTGGGGGTTGTATCCATATTCATCAAGGATACCCACACCTCCAGGTTAGTGGCACAGCACAATCCCTCAGAGATCATCCAAGTACAACTAACAATGGGCAAAACTGTAATTCAAATTGTAGCTTGCTACAGATCACCCACCATGGCCCAGGACCCCCATTCCGCATTTCTGGAGACACTGGAAAATATGAAGGTCCTAACAAATCTCCTTATATTGGGTGATTTCAATTACCCAAACATTAACTGGGAGTACTACTCAAGTACTAACTCCATTGCCCAATGCTTCCTAGAATTTATAAACTCAAATGCCCTGGATCAACTGGTCAACACCCCCACCAGAGGTGACAACATATTGGACCTGGTCATCACCAACATGGGCGACCGGTGTTCTACACCGGAGGTCAAACCCTCTCTGGTTAGATCAGACCATAGACTAATCACTCTGGATATCCACATTCCGCCTCCACCCCCAATCAAGGAAACCACTGTGAAAAACTTTTCAAAAGCAAACTTCATGTTACTTAAGACTGAGGTGGAAAGGTTCACAGCCCCCATGCTAAAGGACAACGCTGTCCAAGCTGCTGAATCCCTTACAAAGGCACTTTATAAGCACCTGCAAGAATGAATGGATCATGCTATCCCAAGCAAAACCAAGACTCACTCCTGCAAGAAAAGGAAACCAGTCTGGTGGACCCCTGCCATAAACAAGCTATACAACAGAAGGAGGAAATTAGTTCAGAAAAGAGTAAAATCCCAAGAAGGAAAGACATCCCTGATCAGTATCAGCAAGAAACTATGATCCCTCATAAAATCATCCAAGTCTAGCTTTGAAAGAAAAATTGCCAAGGACTCCAAAGATAACCACAAAACATTCTTTAGCTATGTCAAGAACCTAAGTGGAAACTCTCAGATCTCCTCTGAGTTAGTGCAGAATGGCACAAAATACACTGAACCGACTGATATTGCCAACATTCTGGCAGACAAGTTTAGTGCAAACTTCATCCCCCTCTCACCCCCTAAAGGGCCCATAACCATACCAGAAGAATGTATTGCCCTGGCAATCACTGACACACAGGTTAAAACAGCCCTATCAAAAGCCAAAAATACAGCTTCAATGGGACCAGACGGTGTCCCAGGCTGTGTGTTACATGAGCTCCAAAATGAACTAACCCCTCACCTAAACACACTGTTCAGACTCAGCCTCTCTACAGGTTACGTACTCATAGAGTGGTGCACAGCAACAGTTATCCCGCTCCACAAAGATGGAGCCATAATGGACCCCAGGAACTATCGGCCTATAAGCCTGACTAGCCTGGTCTGCAAGGCTATGGAGCGCATAATCATGGAATTCATTAACCAGAGACATTGGGAACCTTCAAACATTGGACCCTACCCAGTTTGGCTTTGTTAAGGGCAGATCATACCTCCTAAACCTGGTGGACTTCTTTGAGACAGTTACCAAGGCTTTAGATGAGGCAAAGGAGGCCCACACAGCCTATCTAGACCTCACAAAGGCTTTCAACACCATTCCTCATTCTGGTATTATAGACAAGCTCACCACCCTAAACATAAACCCCTATGTCACGAGATAGGTTGCCAATTGGCTCATGGATAGAACCCGCACAGTGAGAGTTGCAGACTCTAGGTCTGACTCTAAACCAGTTACAAGTGGCATCCCCCAAGGCTCAGTCCTGGGGCCCCTCCTGTTCGGTATATACTTCTCGGAGGTACAGGCAAGCACAGGAGGACTATGGCTGGCCCACTTCGCAGATGACTGCAAACTGGGAGACATAATTGACTCTCCAGTTGATACAGACATCCTCCAGATGGGTCTCACTAAGATGGATACCTGGTGTCAAAATCACGTCCTCAAGCTAAATGCCAAAAAGTGCATAATCATCCCCTTTGGAAAAATAAACTACCCATGAACTACCACATACATGGCAGTCTCCTAAATACAGAAAATGTAATAAGGGATCTGGGGATCCAAGTAGATAGTAATCTCTCCTTTGATAATCATATTTCCAAGGTGGTTAGAAAATCCTTCTGTGTGGCCCATCTAATCACAAAAGGGTTCACATCTAGAACAAAAGAGGTTATTGTGCCCCTCTACTCATCACTCATCAGACCCATCATAGAGTACAGCACCCCATTTGGGATATACCTTACAAGACAACTGCAACAGCTGGAAAGACCACATAAGTAACTCACCAAGAGGATTACTGGCCTCAAACATATGCCCTATGCAGCCGGACTGAAGAAAATCCAGCTGTACTCAGTTGCATACCGCTTACTCAGAGTTAATCTCTGCCTGGCATAGAAGGCCATGTCCAACCCAGAATTGATGGACATGCTCCACCTAAAAACAAAACAAAGCCCCAAGAGCCACACTCTCTAGGGATCTAAACCTCACCGCAGTGATAAATAGGACGTGCTGGATTCCTGTCCCAGAGACTCCCCATGCTTTGGAACAGGATTCCAATCTACATTAGGCAGAGCCCCTCACTAACATTCTTCAAGAGAAACCTTGACGAGTGGATGGGAAACAGAAAATTTACCCCAGGGATCACTGCAGTGGCTCTGCTAGACAGAGGTACAGGGAACTAATGGCTCTGCTGGACCAAGGCACAGGGAACTAATTGAAGAGGGCGGCGAAAGCCAACACATTCTGGCTAGGCTTAAAGATGCCCTCAGGCAGATAGCCTAGTACTTACCTATGAACCTATGAACGTTATGTGTCCTTGAACAAATTACAAAAATTTTCATTCATTTTACATCTCTTAAACAATACTGTTGCAATTTCTCTGCAACATTGCAGCTGATACAAATTCTTTCTTTCTTCCTTCTAGCATTTTATATTTCATGTGACTTTATACTGCAAGTTTATCTTAATAAATGTCACAAAAAAATTCACCTACTTAAAAAAAATTAAAAAAAATTCAAATCTTTCTTCTGATTTATTTTAATTGATTTCATATATTCATTCCCCATTTTCCCCAAAGAACAACATAATATTTTTTCTCAATATATTTATACCATTTTTCTATTAAACTCTCCTTCACTTACATAAGTTTTCCTTGTTTCCATTTTTCATATTTTTGTCTTCCATGTATTCAATAAATCATATCCTTTTTCTTCCCTCACTTATCCACATCTTTATACTTTTCAAATAATAAAGGTCTCGGTATTGTCCTTTTTATATACTTTTTTCAACACCCAAAATAAATGTATTGACACCAAAAGCAATAGGATTAACCAACTCTCTCTTTAACATCATAAACAACCACATTTAAAATTGGATTTAACTTTGGTCTCCACAATGAAAAAAACAACTCACTTTCCATATAAATTGGAATCATATAAATGCTACCTACGTAAGCTATCATAACCTTAAATATATATGTTTAACTTATAAACCTTCTTTATTAAAGATAACAAGAACACATCCCACCAATCTGTTAAAGTATAATTTCTTTTACAATACCTTTCCATTGTTTCATAACCATTTGTTTACTCCCAAATCTCACCCCTTGAACATAATTCCATTTCTAATAGAAAAAAAAAAACATACTTGCTATATTTACCGCACCCCCTCCAGAACAATTGACATATTTACCATCAAATAATCATTGCTCTGTACAAAAGGCACAGGTTGCCTCTGAGCATTCTGTTTGACAGAGTAAAGTGACAATAAATTCAATCTGTCTGCATAAGACAGATCCTGAAGACCCTGAATTTTCTTAGTAAGGAACATTTTTGGTCTCTCCAATTGCTGCACGTCATTGGAAAGGATCATACTAGGGAGCACTGTACTCTATTATTTGCCTGATGACAGAAGAGTACAGCGGGGTTATGAAATGAGCAATATAAAATGCCCTTCTTACCACTGTGGAGACATGGTGATCAAAGTTAAGGTTGCTGTTAACCTGTGTGCCACGATCTCTCATCACTGACTGAGTGCTTGGTATTGCTATTGATGTGGTAGTTTGCAGGAACATCACCCTTGCTGAAGGGGATGATAATGCATTTTTTTTTGCATTAAGTTTAAGACTATGAATTTGGTACCAGTCATTAGTCTGCGTAAGATTTTCTTGCATGATGTTGACATCGCTAGTGGTTTCAGTGATTGCTCCCAGTTTGCAGTCATCAGCAAACTTTGTCAGCCACAGTCCTTTAGTTTCAGCCTCCATTTTTGAAAAGTAGATTCCAAAGAGTAGGGGCCCCAGAACCGATCACTGTGGAACACCACTGGTTACAGGTCCGCTGGAGGAGGTGGAGTCCCCTGTTTGACCATATGAGTTCTATCAATGAGCCAGGTTGCAACCCACCTGACAATATATGGGTAGATACCCAACTGGGTGAGTTTATCAATGATGCCTGAATGGGGGACTGTGTCAAAGGCCTTGGCTAAGTCTAAGTAGGCTGCATGCACAGATTTGCCCTTGTCTAGAGCTTTGGTGACTGTCTTGAGGAAGTCCACCAAGTTTAACAGGTATGATCTCCCCTTGACAAAGCCAGACTTCATGGAGTTGAGTGTTTGGAGATTTCCAGTATCTTTGTTAATATCCATGATGATTTAGTCCATGGCCTTGCAGATAAGGATAGTCAGGCTAATGGGTCTATAGTTCACGGAGTCCATGGATGCACCCCTTTTGTGCACAAGGATGGTGATAGCTGTTTTCCATTCTCCTGGGACAAAGCCAGTGCTTATGCTGTAATTGAAAACAGTGTCCAATGGTGATACTAATTCCTATTTTAACCCATGTAGAACACAGCCCAGGATGTTGTCTCGTCTCATAGAGGCTGTGTTTTTGGCCTTAGAGAGGGCATTTAATACCTGCTCCCCCATGTTGGTAAACACCAGGCCCAGGATGTTTGAGCCCCTTGTGGGGGAGTCAAAAAGCTGATTCAGGGCATTGGAGTTAACAAAGTCCAGGAACCTTTGGGCAAGTGAGTTAAAACATGTATAATTTACCCAGTCTATGAATGGGTAATAAAAGTCACCCAAAACCAGGGTGTTTGGTTGTATCTTGGTTGACTCAAGCAAATCCAAGTAGGCTGAGTGGATGTTCTGATTCATGGAGAGGGTCCTATAGCTGGCAATGACCTGAAGAGGGATCTTACCTAGTCAATTGCATCTGAAGTAATTCAAGGAAATTGTGTTGTGTGATGTGCAATCTAGAGGTGTATTTATCTTTAATGAATATTGATACACCACCTCCTTTAGTTCTCATGTCTTGAGCTTGTGGTCTGCACATGTGGAAGGAAATCTAATCTGGTATAGCTGAGGTGCTCTACACAACCTTAAACCAGGTCTCATTGACTACACAAATTTCAGCATCTTCCAGAGTATGGACTGCTTCAAGTGAGTGCAGTTATTGATTTAGACTACTAACGTTTAGCAATATAACCTTGAGGTTGTTATTAGAGGGCATTTTTACAATGGGAATTTTGTTCAAGTTCAAAAACATTACATATATATGTTAACCTGTTCCCTTTCTTGTGTTAGTTTTCTTTAATAAAACTGCCAGATTTCTTTTCTTCATCCTTACTCCCTAATTGAACTATCTAACTTTTATTCTGATTCTGAACTCCCATCTACCTCTGTCTCATTCTTTGTTTCCAATACCACAAATCTATTTTCCATAACTATATGTTTTTCCATGACATTTCCTGATTTTTGAACTTCATCTACTTTATCCTTCTCTATATTGTCACATCTTATTCTCTCACTTCTTCCTGTGCTCTCATAATTGCTTTCAAATCCTTCTTCCGTATCTTGTGTAATTATCTGCCCTTGCTCCTCATTTCCCTTTCTTTCCTTTTCTTCATTGATTAGGAATACGCTACAACTTATTATTTTCATTTCTTTTTTTTTTTTTGGAGTTACAAGAATCTTCTGGCACCAAATAACTTTTTTATCATCCAAAACCTTATTAATATCATACACATCACAACATAAACTAAAAAAAAAATTAATTCATTTTCTTCTGTTTCACTAATTCTAAATTGTAACAACATGTTCATTTTTAAGTGTGAATTCAAGTTTGATACATATAGTTTTCCACAGAGATGTATCATCCATACTTTCACACTTACTAATACATTTTTCTCATAGGTTCATAGGTGGGTACTAGGCTATCGGCCCTAGGGCCTATACAAGCCTAGCCAAAAAGGTAACGTGGCTTTCACCACCCAAGAAAATCATGTTTCAAGAGTTTCACTTCACATATATATTAAAGACCTTTATGTCTGACAAGCAGAATCCTAGTGGTATAACAAGATTGTCTAAAACAAAGTTCCTGTTGATTTGGTGTTCCTTCTTTGTTTTAATTCTTACCATCAGCCTTTTTGAAGTCCTCAAATCTGTCTTAACTACACCTGTGAATCTTTCTTCTCTCAATAACTTTCTCTATCTCCCAAAACTGCTGGTGTGTATCTTTCCTCCATTAGCACTTTTTTCAGTCCACTTCTCTCTTTACTAGTCTTTTTTCCAGCTACCTGAAGCCCAACATAGAGCCCTCCCTTAAAGCCAGTTACTCCACTGGCTAGACATGCCCCCCTCTATCCATGCCATTGTTTCCACCATAATTTTTTTTATTATTTTTATTCAGCTTTGCTATTTCATCCCCATCCATACTGCTAATATTTTGTCTCATGGCCTTGGATTCCTCTGCTTTCTCTTCACTCATTTCTTTCTTTCTTTATTTATTTATTTTTGTAAAACGGAGTTCTCCAGATCCTCCTGTTGCCACAATATTTACCTCAAATTCTGCTACTTCCTCTGTCTGAATTACATTTCCTGTTTTTTTTTTCCTTCTTGTTATTCTCACAATTTACATGCACCATCTTGGATTAAAAAAAAACACTGGTAACAGCCTTCCAAGTGGCTGTCTCAAAAGGATGGGGGTGTTTTAATTTTATATAAAAATTACAAAATGAAACAATGTATTTTAACATATTTATAATTCGGCAAAAGAAATACATAAAGTATAGATGGTTATATTAGGAAAAAAATGAGCATTTAATTTTTGACCCATACACTTTCATTCATAGCCAAAATTTTAAGTTCTCCTGAATGTTCACTAAATCCCACATTTTGTTACTATTTCAACATACCTTGGGCCAGATTCATGAAGGCTTGCAAGGAGTCTAAGCGTAGTGTAAGACTCCATGCAGCCAACATGTCTGCCGAGCGATCCAGGAACAGCTGGCAGGGGCGTGCAAGAGAGCTCCTAAAACGACTCTTGCACGAACAGGGTTAGTCTATGCAAATTGCCTCATGTGCTGCTAAAAGATATGCAAATGAGGTAAATTTGCGATCCAGGAAACACTAACCTGTCCGAGTAAGAGTAGTGTTATTAGCAGAAAGGTACACGGTTGGCAACTGAGTACCCTTCTGCAAATAGCAAAATGGAGCCATGACATCTCCAAATAAAGGATGCTTCCAGCTGATGAAGCATGCCAATGGCCAAATATATGGCCATTGGCATTTTTATGTGTTGCAAAATAATAAAAAGTATTTTTTTTTCCCTCAATCTCCGATGTTTAAGTGTAGCGCAGCGTCACACAAATGTGCAACGCACTAAAAAAATCAGAAAATCAAGAATTTAAAAGCCACAAATATGATTTAATTCAAAATATTCATCTGCCATGCAAGTGAATGGCAGGCTGAAGACAACATGGCTACTGAGTAGTGGTTGCTAAGGGGTGAAGCTCAGTGTGAGAGATGTAACCAAGCATTAGTAGGCAATCCTATGTAAATGAGGATAAGGATAGTGAATCCCAATATTTCCTGCTATGTGAGTCATGTCCCTAGAGTGTAAGAGTAGAATAAGGGGAGGAACAGAGTAGAAGATGGGTGACATCATAAGGGGGTATGTATCAAAAAGACTGTAAGCTTATTGGAGCAGAGTGGCATGTGTTTGCTGTGAGTTACTCAGGACTAGGAGAGGTGAGTCTACAGTTGTCTAAACTGAAACCCAGAAACCGAAGGTGTACGCCGTGGTTATCACTAAAGTTTCTTGCAAAGCTACTTACACTGTGTGCGCACGTGTGTGCGTGTGTAAACCCGTCTAAGCTTGTGTGCGCGGGTGTGCGCCCGTGTAAGCCTGTGTTAGGCCGTCTAAGCTGGTATACATGAATGTGCACCCGCTGAAGCCTGTGTAAGCTTGTATAAGCCTGTGTGCGCTCGTGTGCACGTGTTTGTGCTTGTTTGCGCGGCGCTGCCCACCTGTGGAAACAGAAAGGGAAAAGGAAGGAAAAGAAGTAGTAGGAAGTTAATCAAGGAGAACTAGCAGAGCTGCCAGGTGAAATCAATCAGAATCCGCCAATTACACAGGCAGTACAGTAGTCCAGCCCAGTCCAGCACTTAAAACTCTGCAAACAACATTCCCCCATGTTTTTCTCAGAAACACTGCAACACTGCAGTCAACAAAGAAAAGTGAAAACTTAAAAAGCTTAAACTGAGACATAAAAATGTTAGGGGCTGCCATTGCTGTTATAAGGTGACATGTGCAAGATGCTGAGGGTGGTGCCATTGCGAATGCTGCTGAGCAACCCACAGTGAGGAGATGGAGAAAAGTGTACAGACCAAGGGTAACCTACCAGGGGCTACATGAGCTGGAGATAGTGGAGCAATATAGAGTGGACAGAGAGCTCCTGCAGCAAATTGTTGAGCTGTGCAGGCCACGCCTCACACACAGAACCAACAGAGGGGAACCCATTCCAGTGGAAACCAAGGTATGCATTGGTCTAAGAATACTAGCAACAGGAACCTTCCAGGGACCAACTGGTGGTATGATGGGGATTTCACAGGCATCAGCATCCAGGGTACTGCACCAGTTCCTGAATGCCATGTCAGCACATGTTGGTAATCATGTATATTTCCCCAATTCCCGTGAGGTATTGGCCAGCAATATGCGTCTCTTCCAGCAAATAGCGAAATACCCTGAGGTAGTGGGTGCAATTGACTGCATGCACATACAAATCAAAGCACCAGCCAGTGAGTGGGGTAGGGCCTACATCAACTGCAAGGGCTTCCACTCCATCAACTGCCAGGTCGTGTACGATGCCCAAGGCATAATACTGAATGTGTGTGCTGGCTGCCCTGGAAGCTACCACGATTCCCATATCTGGCATGTGACACAGCTGTACCAGACATTTGCCAATGGGGACATCCCTGACGGTCACCTAGTGGGGGATGCTGGATACGCACTGGAGCCGTGGTTAGTGACAGCCATCAGAAATGCACACACACATGAAAAAGAACTCCATAATGAGGCACACACACAAACACGAAATGTAATCGAG
The DNA here is from genome assembly GCF_019279795.1 of Protopterus annectens. Classification (NCBI taxonomy): domain Eukaryota; kingdom Metazoa; phylum Chordata; order Ceratodontiformes; family Protopteridae; genus Protopterus; species Protopterus annectens. The sequence goes on from NC_056735.1 coordinate 1,548,006,476, forward strand.
CGTGTGTTTGGGATGCTCAAGTCACTGTTCCGGTGCCTGGACACATCTGGTAGAGCCTTGCAGTGCTCACCTTCTACATGTACCCAAATTGTCATGGTATGTGCCATGCTACACAATATGATCCTGCGAAAACAGCTGCAGCACGAAGAGCATGGGGCAGGGCCAAACAGCCCCCCACCATTGTCAAGGCCTGCATAGGCACAGTGTGACTTAGAGGAGGAACAACCTGAGCCTGCCCCAGTAGGCAGAAGGAGGTGTGCCCAGTATGCCTTGGCCTTGGCAAAGAGGCAATGCATAGCACATACACTGGCTCAGTAGGAACCCTGGAAATTATACCTCTCTCTGACTTGCACATAAAATAAAAGGGATGCCTAACTTGACACTACCTGTTTCCAAACATGTATAGGGAGTTTAGTATGTACATCCAACATAGGCAGCCCTGCAGCACCACCTGAGGCATGATTGCCATGTTTTAAGCAATATAAAGCAGTGCTAAGCAGCTGTTACCAATATCTAGTATATGTAAACAAAATTGCTCGTGCAATGTTGGCTAAGGTCGGGCAAAGTTGAGCAAAGTCAGTTAAACATGCTCCTAACTGCTTTACTGTTCCTTAAGCAGTCTGGTCTGGCCAGCATGAAAATAAAAAGCAGTGACAGGGCTTGAACCCAGGATACTGTGCACTATAGTCACAGTACTGAACCACTAAGCCATGACAGCATTACAGTGGCACAGACACAGCAGGACAATTGTATACTAATGCAAACACAAAGCAATGCTGTATCATGCCCCTAATGAGGCAAATGGGTAACCTCACCCACACGCCTATGCAGACAGAGAACATCAGGCCAGGCGTTGTGATGTGGGATGTGTAGGCTATGAAGTCACAAGCTAATATATGTGACAATGGATGCTAAGATCTGTAGTATAGTAGTATGCCCCAAGCCAGTACAATAGGCAACAGTACATACTGTAATGGTGTCCCGTACATAGCAGTGCAGGCACAGCAAATGTGTATAAGTGTCAGGTGAAACCCACATCCTATGTACACCCACAGTAACAATCCGGTGTGCCCACGGGTAGAAATGTACAAAGAATAGCTGTCCCTCCTGTATGTAGAAATGTTGATAGGTCTATGCAAAGTGTCTCATGGAAGCCCTGTAGGCACAGCATGATCCCTGTTGATCTATGACACAAAGGTGAGCCCTGCTGTAAGAATACACCTTGATTTACCATATTGTGCGTGCTCACACACTCCAACAAATGTAGTGGATTTCATTCAGCATCACACTTAAAGGTCACACTGGGCATGCTCACACACTTAACGAAATGAAGCAAATGTCAGGCAGAAAGATACTGAAAGGTCATACTGGGCATGCTCACACACTTAGGCTAAATACGGATGTGATAATAAGGGATCTATGGACAAATGTGTATAGTCATCTCTACTTCCAGAAACACATTCACAAAGTGGTCTGCAAATCCTGCTATATGTACACACAAACTGCCAAGGTCTGTGCATGTAGGTCAAAGAAGGTTGCCACTACTCAGCAGTCATCAGACCTGTCAGAGAGTACCACAACACACTTGCGATGAATCTGACTAGGCATGTTCAGCAGCTAGAAAGACCAATGAAGTACCTTAACAAGAGGATTACTGGCCTCAAATAGTTGCCCCATGCAACAAGAAGGAATGTAACCCAAGCTGTCCTCTGTTGCATACTGTCTACGCAGGAGATCTCTGCCCAACAGACAGGTCCAAGTCATGGTTACACTCAGATCTGTTCTGAGTTACAGCTCAATGGCACTAAATGTACAGAGCCAACTGATATTGGCAACTTCCTGGCAGATAGAATCAGTGTTAACTTTACCCCCCTCTCACCCATGAAAGAGCACATGTCTATAATGGAAGACTGCAAAGTTGCTGTCATCACGGCTGCACAGGTAAACAACACTCTCCAAAGCCAGTATCACAGCAGCCATGGGACTAGATAACGTCCCAGGCTGTGTAGTATCTACTTTCCTGAAGTAAACATTAACATGGAAGGTCTGTGACTACTGAAGTTTCCAGAGGAATGCAAACTAGGAGCCATCATTGTAAACACTAAACATGTGGACATCCTACAAAAGGGCCTCACTGAGACAGATGGCTGTTGTCCAAGAAATGTGCTGTAGCTCAATGCCAAAAGGTGCATTATCATCACCTTTGTTAAAATCTCTGAGCCAAGAACTACAACATAGGTGGTAGTATACCTCACACTGTAAGTGTGACAAGAAACCCTGGGTCACAGGTGGACAGTGGATACAACTGTGATAAGCACATTCCCACAGTAGTCAGGAAACCCTCTTATGTGGCACAGCTCATCACAAAATGTATCTCATGCAGAATAAAAGAGGACAGTGTTCCCCTCTACTCACCACTCACTAGAACTATAAAAGAGTACAATGCCACTGTTGCTATGTACCTCACAAGACAACTACAACAACTGGAAAGCCAGCAGCAATACCTCACAAAGTGCATTAGTGGCCTGAAATACATGCCATACACAGACCATTGCAAAATGCTCCATCCGTACTCCCTTGCATATCACCTACTCAGAGGTGTTCACTGCCTAACATACAAAGCTACGTCAAACATAGAGCTGCTGGATATGATCCACGTAAAACACTCACAATCACTCTGACCTTTGGACCCAAAACCACAAGTGAAATACAAAAGGTAGGGGTGTAGCCATTTACCTTATGGTTATCCACACCTTCAGGTTACTGGCACAGCATGAGGCCTTGGAGACCATGCAAGTGCAACTAACATTGGGCAAAGCTGCCCATCAGATTGTAGCCTGCTACAGATCACGTACCTTGTCTCAGGAACTTCACACAGTATTCCAGAGAACAATGGCAAATATAAGGGTCCTATCAAACACCATTATATGAGGAGATTACAACTACCCAAACATTGAGTGTGTGAATTACTTGTATACAACGTCCTTTACCCAATGTGTCCTAACTCTAACACCCTGGAACAGTTGGTCAGCACTCCCACTACAGGTGACAACATACTCGACATGATCATCACCAACATGGGGTACCAGTGTTCCACAACAGAGATAAACCTCTTGCTGGGAATATCAGATCCTGAAGTAATTACACTGGACATCCACATTCCACCCCCACACCCAGTCAATGAAACCACTGTGAAGACATTTGCAAAAGCAAACTGCACACTTTCCAAGACCAAAGTGGAAAGTTCCGAAGACCTCTTGCTATAGGATAATGGTATGCAATCTGCAACAACATTTACAAGTGCATCCTATGAACATCTACAGGGATGCATGGAATGAGATATCACAAATAAAACCAAGATGCACTCCTCCATAAATAAGCTAGACAACAGAAGGAGGAAATGAACACATGATAGAGCCACCTTCACTAAAGAAAAGGCATCACTGATCATTATCAGGAAGAAACAATGATCGCTCATAAAATAATCCAAGGATGGTTTCTAAAGGCAAATAGCCAAGGAATGTAAGAATAACAACCACAAAGCCTTCAGTCGCTATACCAGACATGTAGGTGTCATCTTCCAAATATGCTGTCAGCTACTGAAAAAAGGAATGAAATACACCAAACCAACTTTCATTGCCCACATCCAGGGGGACAATTTCAGTGTAAACTCCCATCACCCCCAAAAGGGCCTGTGCCCATCACAGAAGTATGCAAAGACCCAGATGTCATGGACATGCAGGTAAAGACAGCCCTCACCAAAGCTAAGAACAAAGCATCAATGTGACTGCATGTTGTCCCTGGCTGTGTCTTACACTAGGCCCATAAGGAACAACACACTCACCTACATTCACTGTCCAGACTCAACCGTACCACAGGCTATGTACCCAAAGAATGGAATACACTAACAGTCATCCAGCTACACAAAGGGTGTGCCAAAACAGAACCTGGAAACCATTGCCCAATATGTCTACTCAGCCATGTCCACAGAGCTATTGAGCCAATTGTCATGGAACCCATACACTGAGACATTGGAGATCTCCAGACACTGGACTCTACACAACTTTGCCTTGTTAAAGGCAGAGCCTGGCTCCCAAACCTAGTTGAGTTATTTAAAACAGTTACCATGAACATAGATGAAGGTGAAAGTAGTCCACACAGCCCACCTGTACCTCACTAATGGCTTACTACACCATTCCCCACTCTGTCATCATGGACAAGTGTACCAGCTTGAACATTAACAGCTATGTCACAGGATGGGTGGCCAAGTGGCTCACAGATCAAACACACATGTTCATGGTTGCGGGTACCATGTCTAACTCTAAGCCAGTCACAAATGGCATCACACAGGTCTTGGTCCTGGGACCCCACCTGCAGTAGATACTGCTCAGAGGTACAGGGAAGCATGGCAGGTGTATGACTGAACAGGTTTGCAGATGAAGGGTAACTGTGGTCCATAATCGACTGTACAGCTGACTCAGACATCCTCCAGAAGTGTCTTACAGAGACAGATACCTGGTGTCAAAACAATGCCTTCAAGCTGAATGGCAAAGAATGCATAGTCATCCCCTTTGGGTAAAACAAAGTGCACACAAATTAACACATAGTTGATAATCCAGCATGTATGGAGAAAGTCATTATGGCCCTGGGGACACAGGTAGATAGTAAACTCACCTTTGATAATCACATGCCCAAAGTGGTTAGACATTCCTTCAATGTAGCCCATCTAATGTCACCTAATGTAACCTGCTTTGTATAGTCTGATGATGTCACCATCCTACAAATATACCTGTGGAAAAGAGAACTTCCAGTAATGTGTATAGTGCATCATGTTAATGTGTATTCCTCTAGTATCATGAAGTAGTTAGGTAGGGCTTTGAATCCTGCACTGGACATGTTTGTGTGTGGTCTTCTTGGGAAGAAGCAACATTTTAGGAAAGTATTAAGAGACCTCAAGAGCGGTAAACTAACCTTTGTCAAGTCTGATGATGTCACCATCCTACAAATATACCTGTGGAAAAGAGAAATCCAAGTAATGTGTATAGCGCGTCATGTTAATGCATACTCTTCTAGTTTCATGAAGTAGTTAAGTAGGGGTTTGAATCCTGCACTGGACAATTGTGTGGTCTCCTTGGGAAGGAGCAACCTTTTAGGAGAGTAATGAAACACCTCAAATGTGGTAAATTAACCTTTGTCAAGTTTGATGATGTCACCATCCTACAAATATACTGTGGAAAAAGGAGCTCCCAATAATGTGTATAGCGCATTGTGTTAATGCGTACTCCCTTAGTATCATGAAGTAGTTTGAATCCTGCACTGAACAACTGTGTTTGTGTGTGGTCTCTTTGGGAAGGATCAACCTTTTAGGAGAGTAGTGAAACACCTCAAAAGTGGTAAACTGACCTTTGTCAAGTCTGATGATGTCACCATCCTACAAATATACCTGTGGAAAAGAAAACTTCCAGTAATGTGTATAGCACATCATGTTAATGTGTATTCCTCTAGTATCATGAAGTCATTAGGTAGGGGTTTGAATCCTGCACTGAACAACTTTGTATAACAGGGGTTGAACAACCTTTGTGGATATGCATGCAGACCCCGTATTGCATATGTGATCCACTGAGGGATCTCAAAATACCTTTGGAAATGTGATTAACAAAAGACAGATGACGTAACACTTGGTTGCATGTACACATCGGTACCTGTTCATCATGTTGTTGGCTACTACCTATGTGGCACTGCAGGGATAGTATGTTCCTTAAAGGTGGATGACTATGCTTAGTTTGGTTCTAAAGCTCACCAGCGTGGGTTTGACAACAGGCATCTGTCTGTATGATACAATTGTGCAGGATGTGTGTGTCATCTGGAGAATGCATTATAGGCCACAGTATGCATTATCAGACGTGGACGGACATATCCCTACTGTGATTGCTTGTACCTAAGAGAGCTATATGCCAAACAGGAGTGGTGTCAGTAATGGGTGCAGGTGAATACTAGTGGTTACTGGCATAGTATAGTACCTGAAGGATCCAAATGTTGCTGTGTGTCCTACATCTGTGTGTCGGTTGTCAAGACATCATCTAACGAGTGGTTATAGTCAGGCTGTGGAAGTGATGTATACTACCAGAATGCAAAACAATGACAGATAGTAACAGTATCACCCACAGCATAGTGTAAAACCATGTCATACACACATGTGTAGTCAGGTTCCAGAATGTGTGTAGTACAATGCATACTGGCCACCAATAGAAACTATGGAGTGTTACTGTGTAATACAGAGCATGTCACCCTGGCCATGTGTCCACTATGCAAGTACATGCAGACAGTGCACCTCCACCATGTTCACAACTGTACACCTGCCAATCTGTGCTACATACATCCCACACATACTGTCCACTCTGTAACACATGCTGCCAATACTGCACACATCAGCCAAGTGGCACAATTGGAACCACCACTGGTGTAAACAATACTACAATGACAATCATAGCTTTAATTCATCATGCCTGCTCAGCTACACCTTCAAGCATATTATTACACTCTATTGCTGACAACATGCTAACATTGCTATGCTGCTATATAGACACCCTGTGCATCAGCACCATGGTAACCTGTTCCTGCATCGATGTTACAGATGACAGGAGGTGGCACAGGATTCATCATATGCACAGGATGTGTTGTTGGTTTGCCAGAGGCCTACAGTGAGCCATCCACTTGACATGTATGTGTGTGTGTGTGTGAGGGGCAAGAATACTGGAGTGGGCCAATGTTGTTGTAATGTGTGCGGGTATGTGTTAGCCCTAGGTGTCTGGAGTATGTGTGTGCGCCTGCATGCACACAGTTCCACCATGTGGCTGCCATATACGGGTATTTGTGGGACAGCCACAGACTGTACCTGCGAGGCTTTACAGATCACCATCTCTGGCCATGGATATGGTACCTGTGCCTGGCAGGGGTGCTACTGACATTATCAGGTACTAAGCCAGACTGGGTACTATCCCCAGAGGTGGATGGATGTACACTGGACACAGGTCCCTGCTGGGACTGTCCAGAGCCACGTGCACGTGGTGTTCTAGGATGTTCTATGGACAGCCCACCCCCAACATTGCTGGGGCTGGTACTGGCACTACGAGAGTGGCTGTGGCTTGAGGGACATCCATGTCGACTGCCAGCTGCTGATGTTGCTGGCATACGTCCACGTCGATGTCTCAACCTTCCCGCACTGTCCTGACACATGGGCATGACATTGCGGAGGATATCTAATGTCTCTCCCCAACATCTTTCAGTGACCCCGGTTTAATGATGGATGGCACATGCTAGGTCATGGATACTGTCAATGACAGTGGTGTTATGTGCCCTCTGTGCCCTTAGTCCCTGTCTGGTGTACCGTTCCATACATGCCTGTGCCTCCATGACAGCCTGGAACATGCGTGACATTGTCATACCTGTGGCATGTCTGCCAGTGGCATGATGAGCAGCAGTGCTCCTACAAGAACCCCTGGGCATCTGCCTATGTGGTACCCTTCCAGACATCTGGGTATGGCTGCTGTGTTGGGGATGCATGTGCCATGGATACCACACTGTCCTGGCCAATGCCAACTGTACGCTGTCCCTCAGCTATGGGCATTGGTGATGGATGTATTGGCAGTATGACTGTATGCATGGATGGGGTGGACAGCTGTGTACTGTCAATCGGTGGCCCAACAACAGACCCTGGCAAACACGCCTGTGCCTCCACACACCTATCTTCATTATCATCGGTTCATAAGTTCATACTAGGCTATCTGTCCTATGGCAGTTATAAGCCTAACCAGAGTGTGTTTGGCTTTCGCCACCCATTTTAAATTAATTTTGCTATCACTATGTGGCTCAGTGACGTCAGTTTCCCTGCTGCAGTGAACCAGCCCTAACACAGCACCTGTGGGAGAAAGACAGGAAACACACCTGTACCTGTTGTTGGCACACATGCACACATGCAAACATGCACACATGAACACATGAAAAGATGCACACATGCACACATGAGCACATGAATGCATGAACGCATGAACACATGAACACATGAACACATGCCCACATGCACACATGAACACATGCACACATGCACACATGAACGCATGAAAACATGCACACATGCACACATGCACACATAAACACATGCACACATGCACACATGAACGCATGCACGCATGCACACAAATACACTCCTCACTACAGAAGATACCCACACACACCACCAGCAATCCAAAACATACTCAATAGTAGTTTAAGGTGGGTTACAGTATCACAAGGCAAACAGTCATATCACATGTGTCAACATGCCGAAAATTTGTTGCTCAAGACCATGCAGTGCACGTGTAGACAGCCCTTGTTATTAACAGTATGCATGGCTTTCATGCATGTGTCTTGTTGTTCAGTGGTTGGCCTCACCCTGGAACACAATGTGTACATGGACACAACATTGCTGTGCAAATATTAAAAGGTCTGCAATGTCCTGTGCACCATCACTCACAGGTATACATATCATGGCTGGATGTGTATATGTGTGCAACATAGATATCCATTTCTGATTACAGTGTCTGTGTCTGTAGCAGATAATTGTGGACACAGGTTTAGCACATGCATGCTATGTATACACACAGGATGAGTGGTGCATGTATACGTGATGGAATACCATTGCTCAGCATGGCCATTGTACAGTGGTTATAGTGAGAGTAGGACATACTGTGGACATGCCAGTGCCAGCCATGACATGGCATGCTACAACATGACTGCAACACTGAATATCACACATACCCAATGTGTTTCATGTGACCTATACACTCAATAGCATTACAAGACATATATGTGTCACTTTGTACAAATGGTGATTGCCATGCATATTGTGTATAGGTGCATATGTTTGCACACACACAACATTGAGGTGCATAGCAATGACTGCTATGTGTAGTACTGTGGTCACTGAAACTGCATGGGGTGTAGTACCATCAGCCATCATCATCGTGCATCATATGGTCACTCAAGGCTACTAATGTGTGCCAGACCGCCACCTAGCATGCTGTACCTGAACTGCAGTATCGTGGCTACAGTCACAATTAAACAGCCACTTGTTACATGGGTTTGTAAGGTGCCCAATAGGGGGCATTGCCTAACATGAATGTGTATATTATGTGTGCTGTGTGGATACTGAAGTGTGACCTTACAGCGGGTGTCTGGATATGCCATGTGTAGCATGTTAAGGTGTACTGCGTATGACAAAGTTGTGTATGTTGTGTACATGTGTATCAACCATGCCTATCCAATGTCCAGTATGGTATTGCCACAATTGTATGCGATGCTCTGTGTATTCCATATGATTGAGGCAGCTACTGACATTACTGAGATGTGCATAGTCTCACAGCAAACATGCACAGCATGCATTATGCATAGGTGTGTTACGTGTACATGGCCTACACCTCACCTATGACATGCACATTTCATTAGCAATATTACATTTATAACACACTCACCAGCATCGACCGGCTGCCTTGCTGTCACACCAGAGGGACCTACAAGAATATGAGACAGTTTGTCAGTGGCCACAGCTGTGGCGTTGTTACTGTGAGTTTGCTAAACTACAGTAGTACAACAGTCGACAGTCACAGGCATACAGATTATATTCCACATATCAGTATTGCATAACACTAGGCAGCACAACTGCTAAACACACAGTACACATCTCACATATGCATAATCTACCAATACAGGTAACAGTAGTGTACAGATAGGGCATGCTACCTGCACGCTCCATGTCAACATGCTGGGTGACTCCCGACTCCATGATGGCACATGTATGTTGCTGTTCCTGTTGTTGGCCAGGAGCCACCACACTTATGAGCAGCTCCTCCACTCTGGTGAGGGGGAGATGAATGGCTACCCCACCACCTGTGGCAAGCAGTTGTCTACAGATATCAGACGCATGCCGCCAGACATGTCTAATTAAATCACTGCAGTGATGGCGTACCTGCTCATATGTCCGGTTATGCGTGCCTATGTCATTTACGCGACAAACAAGATCTTGCCACAGTGCAGTCTGCTCATGCTGGTCCTTGCTGGTTCTAGAGAACAGCAGGGTGTAGTGCTGCACCAGGCTGCTGTGTATTTCCTGTTCCTCTGCAGCTGTGTAACACAGATTGTGTTGGTGGGCCATGCCCCTGGAAGACCAGTAAACAATATGTGTGAGCAAGTCATATGACACACTTAACATTCTAAAGTACAGAAATCAATTAACTGCCATATATAGCATCTGATTGGCTGTCAGAGGATACACACGTTCAATAACACATATTAGTGCTCAGGCCACAACTTGCTGACAGCGCCTGGCATACTCTATATATCAAACCATGTTCTGCATAGCAGCAAAGAGAAGCCAGTATGTAAGACTATACACCAGTACATGGCACACTGTATGTGACACAATGCATCACCTAGTCACAGGAGGTATATATAAAGCTAATGCATAAAGAAAGATGTCATCCATTGCAATGAATGTAAAGTACAGTTACAGTATTACCAGTATACCACCCTAGTTGTTGATGCCAAACTCCTGCATAACATATGTGCACAGTTGTTAATATAGGTGGCATACTGCTGTACTACACTATACATGTTGCTAGATATACACATATACCCTGTAACACACATATGATTGAGGGCATGATACAGGCATAATTACACACACATCAGACATTCATACAACACACAGATGTATGCCAACCCAGATGAGCTTTACCTGTGTTCCATACAGTACTGTGTGTCACTACTTACAAAACCTTATGCCTGAGGTATGTAATCTGTGAGGACTACAGGGAACACACAAAACAGTGTTTCCAAGCAATGTGAACATACACCATACTGTACTGTTTAGGCCTACAGCTTCAGGTAGTACTACAGTTCATATGGGAGTTGGACTCACCAGCAGTACCACTCACTAAGCATACATGTATGTCTTTAGCCTACAATGGGACACCACAGTCGACAACAAGGGACTACGTCACACCATATGCCATACTACTTTTTCTGCCTAGCATTAGCATACATCTTTTGCTGGGATCACAGCTAGGACACAAAGCACCATGACAGAAAAAATTTCACACTAAGCTATCACACCTTTACAGACCTTGCACACATTCACCAACACATTCACCATCACACTCAGTCAACCAAACATAGCAATTATTGCACTAAGTACATGTGAGTGTGCATCTTGTCATAGGAAGGTAATACGCTATTGGCCCTAGGGCCTACAGCAGCCTAGCCATATGCTACACTGGCCTTTGACACACATATAATTTAATTTCACTTGCCTCTGTCAACCAGAGCCACAGAGGTGATTCACAGGGTGTATTTCCTATCTCCCAAACAATCATCAGGAGTATTTATGACAACTGCTAATGAGGAGCCTTGTTTGCTATTGATAGGTGATTTGTTCCAGAGTATGGCATATCTCTGAGTTGGGAATCCATCCCTCCAGCATGTGCTGTTAAGTGAGCTGACAAGGTTTAGGGCCCTAGAGCATGTATCTCGGAGGGATTGTAATATGTTTACATGGAGGATGTCCAGCAGCTATGGGTGTGACATAGCTTTGTATGTTAGGCAGAGGTCACCTCTTGGTAGGCGGTATGCAACACAGTCTAGCTGTGGTTTTGTGAGTCGGTCGGCATAGGGCATCTGTTTGAGGCCATTATAACTCTTTGTGAGGTATGTCTGTGGCCTTTCCAGTTGCTGTAGTTGTCATGTGAGGTACATACCACATGGGGCATTGTACTCTATCATGGGTTTTCAGTGTGATGAGTAGAGGGGAACACTGACCTATATTTCCCTAGATGACACACCTTTTGTGATGACGTATACCATGTAGACAGATTACATGACTAGTGTGGCACTGTGATTATCAAAGGGAAGGCTACTGTCCACCAGTGTCCGATGTTCCCTTATCACACCTTCAGTGTTAGGTAGACTACCACCTATGTGGTGGTTAATGGGTACAGTGTTTTGGCAAGAAGGGATGGCACTGTAGTGTCAACACTGAGCTTCAGTCCATGCCTTGGTCACCAGGCACCTGTCACAGTAAGTATGACTCTGTGCCTCTCTCTCTCTCTCTCTATATATATATATATATATATATATATATATATATTTTTTTCATATATATATATATATATATATATATATATATATATATATATATATATATATATACACACATACATACACACATACATATAAACATCCATTGCTGTACATATAGATGTACATATAGGCACATATACAGTCCACTTCTCATGGTGGCAATATCAATTGTGCGACAGTTGTGAGATATACAGTTATGTAATAATATTGCACGATATTGTGCAGAATGCATTGAAGGTGTCCTCAGCCCATGAAGCTTTAGCAGGCCTTACTGGCTGCAACACTGCAAAAATGAAAAATCATACACACAGCATTTAACCACCACATGTCATATACCAGCACTGCATGCTGTTTTCTTTGCCACACATTACAACCTACATAGAAATATGCACATAACAACCTTCAACAACATATATATATATCTATATATATATATATATGTATATATATATATATATATATATATATATATATATATATATAGATATATATATATATATATATATATATATATATATATATATATATATATATATATATATATATATATATATACCCTTCACAAACAGTTGCAGTATGTCCTTTGCCCTATGCACATGTACAGATACATATAGATACCTACTACTGCCGACATACGGATGATTCACAGTATGTAGAGTACTCTTCAACAACATCTACTACAGGCAAGCAAATACATATGTGTTACATACCTTTCCTTTGTATTTCTCTGTTCCGTCTGGTTTTAAAGGAAGTAATTTTTTTTGTGTTTTCTCTGTCTGTTGATGTTGCTCTTTATTTTTCTGTGTCTGTTTCTGTCTCTTTGTCTTTGTCTGTGTGTCTGTCTCTGTCTCTCTCTTGCTCTCTCTTTCTCTGTTGCTGTAATGATATTATTGATGTGTGGACAGCAATTTCAGCCTGCTTTTCTAGGTATCTGCATATGTGCATGTGATGGCCTCTGCACCAATTGGTGCCCACCATTTAGTAATTGCATGCAGCCTGCTGTCTGGTAATTGCAGTACTCACTGTCATCGCAGCCCACTGCTATAAAATGCTAAGTTAGGTAGGTGTAGCCCTTTCAACTTTCCAAAGTGGGGCCCATGCTTGTTTGATGTGGACACCGCTGTGTCAGTCAGAAGGTTGGTATACTTCTTATATCTGAAGCTAGGGTTGTAGCCAGTGATTTGCATGTTGTCCTCAAACCTGAATGTTGCTGCTTCTATTACACACTTGTCAGTGTAGAATTTTACTCACCCCTCCAAATACTAACACAAGATATATGGGAGTATATACTTTCTTTTCTAATTAGACAATTAACTGCCATACAAAAGTAGTTATTGCAATGTATTATTCTGGCACATGAACTGTTTGTGAACTACTATACTGTAAATATTACTTTACACACTTCTGAACAGTTTGTGTTTTTTTTGTGTTGACATTAGCACAGGCTGCTCAAGACAACTGGATAAATTTCAGTACTGAGTATGCCTACCTACATCCTTGGTAGAGCCTGAATACACAGGTATATTGTTCTTTTGGGTAGAGGGTGCAGAAGTACATAGAGCATTATTTATTATTGTGTGATGTTTATCTTGCTGAACATTCAAGGTTGCTGTGTACCTATTAGTCTATCAAGGCAAGTAGTCTGTCTGCGTAGCTCCCACCTGTGGACATATCCAGATGGTAGCCAAAGGTTAGCCTATTATTCTTTGTCTGTGCACCACTCTTGCCTCGAGCTGGCGTAGAGGATCAGCGACTGAACGCTTGATCTCCCTACGCACCACAGTCCAGATGGTTCAGAGGGTGATAGGTGGCCCTCCTCTGGCCATGCTTGCATGGGGTGATGAGCCCCATCCCCTGCAGTGCTTCCATCTGAAGGTGGCACAGGGCCACTGGAGGAGCAGGTCCCGGTCTGGGCACCGGACATGCTTGTGCCAGGTGCCATCGCCAGCTGAGGTGGGAGAGGAGGGTCCACTCAGACCGGCCTTCCCATACGTTCTATGTTTCACAGGATTTAATGACAATATGGGTTAGTAACAGACAACAGCATTCCAAATTAGTTGTGACAGCATGCAGTAGTATTCCCATTAACCCAATACACAATAATTCCAACAGTTGAACAGCAAGCATAACACATGCATATTTAGAACAACAGTGGACATTCCAACAGCATGCAGGGTTGATTGGTGGCAACAGGCCACCAAGATTGTGGTATTTGAACAGGGCACATGCATCAAAGTAAATGCAGATATTTATAAACCAATAGGACATATGTCCTAACAAAGTTTTTCAGATTACACATACCCATTTAGGTATGGAATGGCATTATTTATAACCATAAAGTAGGGTGTAAACAGATCACTCCATTAACAACGTATATATACTTATAACTTTACTCTACATTCCTTCTGACTGCAGGTATATATCCCCTACATGTATTATTACACTAGGCAGTGTCCATTAAATTGTGAAATGGGTTTTGATAGTTGTTTATATACCTGACCTGTATCTGACATACAAACTGTTCAAGATGCAGATGCTACTGCTACATATTTATATATTTCATTTATATTCTTATATCTACATATCTGGCTGTCTTCAGGTGACATTATCAGCTACATTTACACAGACCCCTACATTTCTAGCAGCACACTGACATTTGTGGGGAACACAATCACAAGCTACTCATGTGCCAGATTAACCTGTACATGCTAGCCATGAACCAACAGTTGAGGACTGTATATATGCTTAAGAGCTACTGGCATTCCCTTCATCGACTTTATATGGACCTACACAAGTGTGGATTGACAGCACTTAATACAACTGTACTATTTCCATAATGCAAGGGTCAACAACATATCAAAGAAAGTGACATGGACACAGTCCAGGAATTATACCTTTATTAATTACATTACACACTTTTGTAGAGGCTATCTCATTCATTTCATATTTTGCTGCATGCAGAATACTTTTATTCCAGACTTATTATACCTTTATTAATGGGTTACAACACTTTTTCACACTCTCTCACTTATTTTATATTACAATACATGCAGAGACTTTATTCAAGACTTATTATACCTTTATTAATGGGCTACAACACTCTTTTTCAGGCTCTCTCACTTATTTTATATAATAATACATGCAGAATAATTACTAACCTGCCTGGTGGTGCAGCCTTAGCAGCCTATCTGCATAGGCTTGCCGATTCGCAGCATGGACACCTGCAGCTGTGAAGTAAATGAAGGAATATTGAGACATACCTATCCATTATATAGACTACAATAGCATTTCTTACATACTTCATTCCATGGCTACCTACTTAGTAGTGGGGCATCTTGCATGTCACGGGCCTCCAGTATCCATCGGTTCAGTTGGTCCTGCTTTCATCTCTTCAGGTCTGCATGGTGGTGATGGACCTGCTCACCAGTCCGAGGGATGTCTGTGGCACTGGTGAGATTATGAGCTAACTAGTTCCAAGCCTCCGCTTTGTACTCCGTCCCTTGAAACTGGCCCTGCAGGAGTCTTGACTCATGATGGTGGACAAGGAGTCAAACCATGTATTTTGACTCCTCGATGCCCCACCATTGCTCTCAAAAGTGAGTACCCTCTCCAGCACTGGCCATTCTGACTGCAGATGGGAGCTACAACCATTTATGAAGAGTATTCATGCCTATGGATCTTAAATATGCCTCATTTCCTGCACTTATTTGTGATTGGCCATTTTTGAAATTTCTCAGCTAACAGCAAACCTGCTTAGCAATGGTTAAACTTCCATTTATAAGTATATGTATGTTAACAGTGCATGTTTATGTTAAGCTGTCATGGCTTAGTGCTTCAGTACTTTGATTATGGTGCACAGTGTCCCGGGTTCGAGCCTTGTCATTACTTTTTTATTTTACTACTGTCCAGACAGGCTAGGGGGTGTGACTGTGTTTAGGCGACTTTGCTCAACTTTGCTCTATGTTGCTCCACGTTGCCTGACAGTGCTATGGTTAGGGCGGTGCGCAGCTCTGCGCAAACCTATTGTGCTAGTAAAATGCTGCTTAGCTATGGGCAACTATATTGCGCTAGGTAAAGTGCTGCGTAGCTATGGGCAACTATATTGCACAAGGTAAAGTGCTGCTTAGCTATGGGCAACTATATTGCGCTAGGTAAAGCACTGCTTAGCTATGGGCAACTATATTGCCCTAGGTAAAGTGCTGCTTGGCTATGGGCAACTATATTGTGTTAGGTAAAGCACTGCTTAGCTATGGCAACTATATTGTGCTGGGTACAACGCTGCTTAGCTATGGGCAATTATATGTCAATATCCTTAAAGCTGCCCACCTTCTTATATTTATATACATACATTTTGTTCACTAATACATTGGCAATTTCAATGCCTTTTACTAAAATTTCATTCATATATGTCAGGAATTATTTTATATACTAATTTAAAACATAAAATAGAAAGGGGAGTGGTGGGACTAGAACCAGGAATGCCTCCTCTTTGTGCGAAGGCTCTACCACTACGCTATTGCTATTTGGCTTAATTTGCATAAACATTTCTTATTATGCTACAAATTG